>NC_037603.1:15617742-15925894 GCF_003073045.1 Pomacea canaliculata
ATTTTTAATAATAATTTTCTCATCAAACAATTAGCTTAGGGTCCAACTCGTATAAGACAAGTGGAGGCAAATACAACAAACACGAGAATTGAAGACAGTCAACTATAAAACATGAACCCCACATAAGTAAATATTATAGCAAATAACGACAGAGTTAGGGTGGTACTGGTGGTGTGCATATTAGTATAGAAGACGAATTATTCGGTACAAATAAGAGGAGACTGTCAGGAAGATAGATAAAAACGTACTTCATCTGTAGTGAAGAGATAACCAGGGCATCGGCATCGACTACATAATGACGCTTCTGCTACATGTTGAGAAACAGAGGACAACACCATTTGAATCGATGTGTCTCTATGATTAATGTTGAACGAAGTTAAGAAAGGTGATACGCTAGCTCCTACTCTTATAATTTCTTGATCAGCTGAACATATTCAAAACCTATTGTAACATCAAGATGATATATGCTATAAGTCCAGATCCAAAAAAATATTAAGTTGAAATATTAGATGAGGTATCGCAACAAACGTCTCATCAACTAGTCGTTGTGTGGTTAATAACGGTTTAATGGCGATAGGAAAGCGCACTGGTGAGTCTATGTGGAATGACATTCTTGTGAGGAACGAGATGTTTGACTTGATACTTTCCAGCATTCACTGCATCACTGTGAATCTAGGTTTGATGTAGTTCTCGCTTTTTTCACGGGGCAGTGCTGCTTGGCGGCTTTTCTTGTGGCATTCCATTACTGGTCCCACTCTTACATCCATCTGATCTAGCTTTGGACTACAGCTGTCAGTCATGACATGAGCACGTAGACTTATACGAGCTCCATCATCAATCATCATGTCATTCATCGATCATCATCATGTCATTAACACTACATCGTCGTCGTCGTCGTCATCCTCCCCTAACATTCTCGTCCTCCTCCTCCTCTCATCATCACATCATCCGCTATTCATCAAACAATACTCATCTATCATCAATCTCATCATCATGGCATCATCTCATCATCATCTCGGATTGCTGCTAGCGATAAAATATTCATTGTTTCAAGTTAACGTATCACTCAGCTTTTTAACTCAACTAAAAAACAAAAAAAATAAAAATAAAAATTAATGAATAAAAGCGAAGGAACCCGCAGCCAAGTTCAACTAATTCTAGAGTGGAAAGAGCAAGAAAAATCCTGAAGCGACAGTCCTTTTGAAAATTAACTGGCGTGGTGTGATGTGCAGCTGCAAGAAACTTAGGCCCGATGCCATGGGCACATGCTCACTAGATGTAGAGGTCTCAAGGTACAACTGAAAAAAAAACAAAGACAATCTCTAAAGCTTTCTTACATCCGATTAGTGGTGTACAGAGGATGTGCACCTGCCCTATTTTTTTACAAGGATTTGATGTAGTAAATGCATGGGAACTTAAAAATAATTCGCACCTCGTTAAAGAAAAAGATTTAATGCAGTGAACTAAATTGTTAAGAGACTAAAGCTTCAAGACAAGTTCTGTATTAAGATTGGTATGTTGTCTTTATACGATCAAGTTGTTCTCCAAGCTACGACCTCGCCAGATTAAACAAATAGAGATGAGCTTTGATTAGAAGCAACAAGCTTTCGTAAAAAAGCTGATAAGATGCTGGTGTGTGGGTGTGTAACAAGGCCTGCCAGACGACCTGCTAACGACTTCTGTGGGCAAAAATCCATTCGAACAGTGACAGATGCCTTGTTTTATGGCGCTCATACTGAGAACATCTCTGTCAATCTAAAAAACAAGTGGTCTGTTTGTACAGTGGTCTACAATCACGAACACTTGGTAAAAGAACTAGTCTACAATACACTAACAAAAAAATAAGTAAAAGGAATTGGCCTACCATACACTAGTAAAGCGAGTGGTCTACGATACACTCATACAAACAAAATGTCTGCTACATATTCCTGAGTTCCTGAGTGATTTTTGTGTGTGAAAGACTCAGAGGTGCAATCCTGACCTCCATCAGCAATGGCAAGTTGTGCAACTTGTATGGACACTGCATAGACTGGGCATTGTGTGTATGTTTATTTTCAGTATAAACTTATTTTACCAAGGTTCACATCCTTTTACCTTTCACTTATTTTTTCTGTAAGTTTAATTTTAAAATAACCATTTCTGTAAAGGAGACTGTTTGAACTCTTGGAAAAACAACATTGAATCTTTATACAACACACTTATCAAGAGGATGGACATAACCGACACTTGTCTAGGATTTCCAGCGAAAGGTGTTAATAAGCACAAATCAATGATTGTCAAAAATGTTCAAGAAAATTGACGAAATACATCAAGATAATCCTTTTCCCGAGTTAATTTTCTGTTCTCACTGTCCTGGCTGTAAAACGATTATACACTGAGTAGTCTCCTTCCAATCTTCTTTAGTTTGTGTCATTGCCTTAATGAATCACGGGAAGGGATGTAAATGCTGTAACGGTCATTCAAGCAGCTAAAATGAGGCTTTGCAGTAAATTCAACACAAACATTCCGAGATGCACTTGCTGTCCTGGGTTACCTCTTTGTCCTGTGATTACAGAGGAGATGGTGGAGACAGCAACTCAATGGTCCTGTCTACTGGACTTCAAAATTGCGACCAACCAGTTAATAGGAGTACAAACCTAATTCTCTGGGTCTGTATTCTTTCAGGTCACCGGGAAATGTCCTGAATTATAGGAACGAGGCTAAGTTGGGATCGACGGGAAATATGAGAGGATAATAGCAGGCGTCTGACCCAAGGAGGATGGAGGAAGTGGACCAAGGCATCCACACGGCAAACAAATCTGTCGGAGACACAAGACAAGATGTTTTAAACATCAGGAACAGTAACCACCGGAAGGAGACAGGTCTCCTTTGCACACACTCACAAAAGTATGGACATAAATGTGTGCAGACACACACGCACATGTACATCTTATACTCTCTGTAACGGACTGACAAGTGTAACATCGGATAAATATGATAGTACGATGTCCATGAGACTTTCCCCAACCCCTGTGAACCTCTAGTCTTCATTAAACCAATCAACCATATTGTCCAACCACCTCAGTCTGTTCCTTCTTCGCTGTAATCGTTGAAATCCAAAGAAAGAAAGAAAATTAAAAGGAAGACATTTTAAACAAACAACGGAGCAGTTACAAAAGGAATAAAAAAAGATTTCTCGTTTCTGGACCTTTGACCAGACAGTGGATAGTGGAAACCCACAAATACAGACACAGTACAGGACGAGGATAGTGATCTCAGCAAGAGAAACAGTATCATACACCAGTCAACAAAAATTGAAGCCACTAGAACTTTAAGTATCCGAAGCACTAATGAGACCCTTAGAATGTCTCTGAGACACATCAGGAGAACAAAAACAACTTTCTTTCCTTATAATTGTGCAATTGAGTAACTTCTCTGAGGATCTTTTCTTTCCAGCAAATTAACTTCAACAAATAAGTTCAGTCTCGTGACCTTTCTAATAAAATTTGTTTGTAGTAGTAAGAACAATAAACCTACTGGAGGAAGAGCCTTGGAAAATCCTCATTTGGATGCTCGTGAAACTCTCGAGATTTAATGTTTCTTCGAAGACAAAAGAAGTCTGGTGGCCTGGTTTCTTTTCAAATTTTATTTTTTGATGAAACATTCTAACACCGAGCCTTCCCCTTAAAATATGCAAATTTTCAATGGAACTTTCTGGTCAAAGCTGGAACTGTCTTTCAATATTTCAGTTGATATTAAGATGACCTCCTTCTACAACCAAATAACCTCGCCAGAAGCATCCTTCGTCTTCAAAGCTTTTTTGTGGCTTTACTGTAATTTATAAGATATAAAGGCATGTCCGTGTAATTCAATTCAGAAATTAGGTCTCCTAGGGATGTAATCGATAAATAAATTATGAATGCTATCCACGTTTTCTGCTAGAATGTCCCCAAGGGCACAAAATTTGAAAGGTGGATCTGCTAGATAAGCAGAAAAGCTTTCTCAGCGTGCGTGGGTGTGTGTGGAGGGTGATGTCTGGCTGAACACTGTTCAAATTCTGTTTGTAAGATCTTGTTTTATTTTATTGATTAATGTTTGTTTAATATCGTAATGTAGACCCCGATTAAAAAACAAAAATATCGATCTCCCCTCCACTGTAAACCGTCGGAAGCATCCTGATCATTCAACGATGTGATCTGGTCCGAGAGCGCACCGAGCGCAGACAGCCTGTCAGGGAGAAAGGGACATCACCTGGTCAACTCTGTTACAGTTTAATCAGTGTATCTGACTGCTACCCATCCAGTTAGTTCCTAGGACATGTCGTGCAGCCAGCCCAGGGACTTCTCGTGCAGACCGCTCATGTCAGGAAAGGTCACGTGATGAATAAATCACGCGGGTCCGTGGTGGCGTGTGCATTGCTGGAGTTCTGCTGATGACGTGAAAGTTTGTGGAAGAGAACAAAAAGTTTTCAAGTGTGAAACTACAACAACAAAGAAGGTATAGACCCAAAGTTTAACCCGACCACCGAGAGGAGAGGCAACCCACCGACACCACGAACCGCGCTCACTTCACAGACAGTTCTGGAAAGAAAATGACTCTTCTGACGAGAACACGACTTGGTGACACTTTCAATCTTCCACAGTGTGATCAGATCGCTAAAATGCTCGACAGACACGGATTTTTAGAATGGTAGATAATCACAGGACCTTTACAATGCAAGGCAGGCACAGGTCTTTACACAAGTAAGGCAATAAAAGGTCACTGGAATTCTTGCCAGACAGAGGAGCAGGTCGTGGAAATCAATGCTCCATGTTGACCCAGTATTTCAGGGTGTGTAAGTGCTTTAAAAACATGCTTTGATCACATTTCCCTTTCATCTGCAAATACTATTAGGAGCAATCCAGCTCTTGGTCTGTGAAGACAGCCTTGGGTCTGAACACCGCCATCATGACGAACGACACTCACCACAGTTCCAACGACCCTCGTCTCTAGCTGCATCCAAATAAACTCATCATATAAAGGTTATTTTTTTACTTTTTAATTTTCTCTTTGGGTGTGACAGGCTTCTAGCTGTTGCTTCTCTCCACTCAATGACCAGACGACGACGACAATGATTATCATCATCATCATCATGAATGCGACGACTTAGAAAAATGTTCCGCCAGGATCAATCATCTCCAGTTTTTTTTCCGAAATATTAACTTGAATTTTTCTTGACAATGTGGAAATGGGAAAGATTTGCTGTCTGTGCCGTACGCCGGCGAATGTCGCAAACTTCCCTGGCAGCTCGACTGATCATTGCCGGCACCAGCGAGAAAATGGTAAAACGAATAAAAATAAAAACGATCGGCGAAATGGAAAAGTGAAGGCTTCCAGCAACATACGAGCAACAAGAGTTTGAACCCCTGAGGGAGAAAATTAACTCGAAGCTGAAACTCTGAATACGACTTGTATAATAACTACTTTGGATTGTGCTAAATTTGAGACCAAATAACCGTTTTTTGTTTTGTTTGTTTGTTTGTTTGTTTGTTTGTTTGTTTGTTTGTTTGTTTGTTTGTTTGTTTGTTTGTTTGTTTGTTTTTTAATTTTAATCTCCGTCTAATGCCTTTCCTGATAAAATAATTACAGATACATTTTCTTGTCTCTAGTGTGGCGCCATCTATGTAATCCACACTCTATTCCACAAAACAAGTTTATTTGAGTCCGATACGGGAAATAATTGTTGCAAATTTTTAATTAAATGTTTGCTTTTGTTTCCCCCAAAAAAAGTTCCTGGCTTTTAAATATTTTCTTTATTTCACATGTTAGTCGGGGTGGCGACACAAAGAGGGTATTTAATCCGTTGAATCTTTGTCTTGGAGGAAATCAGTTCCTCCCCAAGGTGTGGAGTGGACTGGAGGGATCACGAGTTGACAACAGCAACTACTGAGATGCTACTTCAACATCCACCAGATGGCGGGAGAGGAGAGAAAATGAAACTAATACAAACTCGTTCTTAGCTCGCTGTCAGCTTGGCATCCCTGTGCCCACGACCCTCATTATCTTTGATAGCCATGCATCGATCTGTCTTCCACCTTTTTTCTGTCTTCCTCTTCTACTGGAGCAGTGGATGCCATGAAGAGGAGCTCTGAGGACCAGGCGGCTGTACCGAGAAAAGTTTATGATGATATGTGTGACATGAGATCGCGTGTCAACTTTTCTCTTTTTTTTTTCCTATCAATTTCTTTCTTCATGTCTGCAATTGTTTGAAGCGATTGTATAATGAAGTGGAAACATAGCCGACACACTGATGACATTTTGTCACGATAGCCTGGAATAAAATCACATTTATTTTTCAATGAAGCACAGGTCTTGCTTCCTTTGCACTTTGGTATTATTGGTGTCGCCTCAGACCTGTCCTGTGTCCGTCCATTGTCTTTGTTGGAATCTTTGTTGGAATCTTCTGCCCTTGCTGGAAGATTCCTTTCTGTTTCCCCTAACAACCTCCCGACATTTTCTATAATAACTGGGCTTGTGACATGCTAGTCTGTCCTCTTATTGTAGTGTCATTGCTAGAATCTTCTTGACTACTTGACATCCTATGGTCTGTCCTCTTCTTATTGCAGAATCGACTATTTCATCCGACAACTGTCTCTGATTTTCTATATGACTGAGCGAATTACAGGATAAATGAATTTAATTCTATTGCCGTTTGGGGGTGAATGACACAAAGGAAGACCTGTCAACATTTGTGTTTGACCTTTCGAAAGGATTGAAGTAGGAAGCAATTTATTTGTCTTGAGAATCCAGGTCAGTGCATCTGGGCATGTGTTTAACACCACAAGGCATCTTACCCTGACAGCTTTGAAAGACAGCTCTTAAGGCTTCCATTCTAATGGGGAATTCTTGTGTTGCTTTGTGATAATCATTTGCAAAGGAGTAAAACTCAGTGAAAGAATATTCCAAAAGGACAAAGAAAATAAGAGGAGCACTGTAAGAGACAAAAGAAAGTTTGTATAAGAGCAGACGAAGAAGCAGAAAAAAATTGAACTTGGCTTACAAGCTCACAAAAACTCACAGAAAATAGAAATGGCAGTCATCTTTAAAAAATATTAGGATGGGATGATGGATTATTACTTAAGAAAGAAAGCCTAGAGATATGGAAGGAATATTTCGAGTAAGTGCTCAACCGACTAAGTCCTCCAGTACTAGCTAGTACCCAGAAAGGGAAGAAGACCTGAATATATCTGGGTCTCATCACAACGACAGAAGTAAAGAAAGTCATCCAACAACAAAAAAATGGAAAAGCCCGAGGACATGATGGACTTTGCCTTAAAATTTTAATCTGGACATAGAAAATCCCGAACCTCCAAGATATTTAAGAAAATATGAGATACGGGAAAAAAACAGAAGAATGGAAGAAGGGTATAATCTTCAAAATTGTCAAAGAAGGGTTGGGGTGACTTGTCTGTGATAACAGGGTTCTGGATCCACAATTATTGCAATCACCTAAGTCACCCCAACCCTTCATGCCTGTATCACGAAGGATTTCAGACAGTTTCAGAAGTGTCTGTCTGTTATTCAGAGTCTGAAGAGCTCTCCTGGCTGTCCCAGTGACTTTGGAGCAGGTGGATACAACACGATGTAAGCTGCTCTTGTCCTTCACTGATAAACTGTTGTAAAAACAGACAAGAGGACAGCATGCTCTCTCTCTATGTGCGATCTATACAAGAGCTGAAGACATTGTTGGAAGACAGAGAAAGACTTCAGCTTTGGGAGAAGGAAGAGGCGATGTTGAGCCTCCTTCACGACAGTTTGAGTGTTGATATCCCAGAAAATTCCTCTTTTGAAGATGGTGCCCAGGAACAATTTCAACCTCATTGTCGTGGATGATATTTACGGGACTTCCGACGGAAGTTAAAGACAATTTCTTTGGTCTTAAAATTAAGTTCTAAGAAATTGTCATCGCTCCTGACAATAAATTCATTCAAAGCCTTACCATAGAATCAGTGCTTTGATGATTGTCTCCAATGCTTTCATGACCAACAATGTTAAGGCCACTGGTCTAAGGTCATTGAGATGCTGACCTGAACCTTTCTCCGAAACTAGGACAATGGAAGACGATTTCTAAGCAGCAGAGACAGAGAGTGAATCCATAGAGCGCCGGAACATGTGTTAGATAATGCCTTTAAGCTGGTGCTCGCAGAAAAGCAATGTCCTGCTTCAAATACCATCTGGACCTGAAGCCTTGCAAGTCTTTGCTTCCTGAAACTACTCCACAACATTTTCTTGACAAATTTCAATCCTCTGGACAGGGTGAAGGGAACTGAGCACATCTTTAATTTTCACAGAGAAGTCATTTCTCGAAACGACAAAAAAAATTATGTTTGGTTAGGGCCGTACTGTCTACATCTGATATGGAGATTTTGGCTTTAAGGCCCTTAAGCCGATCTTCAACATTGGCCATGTTCTTGAGTCCCTGCCGAGCTGCTCGGATGTTACCTGGACCAAACTGAGATTTTATTTTTATAGTCATTAAATCTTCAGCTTAGGCAAGATTGTACAATATGGAAAAGCACTCCAGGCCATGTTTAGACTTTGAAAAAGCATTTGACAGTATGTACTTGAGGTCATTGTGGAAGATTGTAAATTAATAATTTATTATAGTTTATACAGATTTTCATTGCCAGGTTGTTTATAGTAAGAGCAAGTTAACAGACAACTTCTACATTTCTACTGGTGTCAAACAGGGAGGATTTCTTTCACCATTCCTATTCATACTGGCCATGCACGGGTTTATGCAGCAAACACCAAAAGACAAAAAAAGAGGAATCCGCTGGACACTTAGTATTGGACGACTTAGATTATGGTAATGACATCGATATAATTTAACTAACACAAGGATGAAAATATCAATAACAATATAACCAAAACTGCATCAGAAATATGGCTTAAAGTAAACATAGGCAAAACAGTAGATATTAGAACCTCCTAAGCCTCGTGAACCTCATAAAAGCCAGCCGTATAAATATGGCAGACAAAATCCAAGAACGTTGGAGACAGGTACAGCATGTGAGCAGAATGAAACAAGATTCACTAACAAATTAGTCATTTGCTGAACTGCTGATGGCAAGGGAAATCATGGTCAGCCAAAATAAAAATTGCAAAGCTCATTAGAGAGAGAACTAGAGGACTAGAAACTAACCTGAAACAGAATAATTAAATTTGCTGCTGACAGAAAAAACGGAGAACTCTAGTAAATGTCTTACGTACCACCTATGTACGAAGAGGACAAAGACAAAACACAAAATCCCTTTTTGTCACTTGTTGTGTTACAGATGGCTGTCGAATATGGTATACTTTTGTACTTAATTCAGCAACTGAACGTAAATAATATTAAGTCTTGACTTTAGTAAAAAAAACTTATATTAAATCAATAAAAAAAATAAAGAGTACGATCAACGAAATTTCAAAATGGGAGAAATCAGAATGTACTGCCATGTTTTATATTAATGAAAACTATTCCATTTTAAACGTAAGAAGATGCAACCATCAAAATAATGGCCAAGGAATAGCAAAAAAAAATTAAATAGCAAAAAATTTCTTATTGAAATATTCCTTCTTCCTATGTCGGATGCTGATATAACAAATCTTACCTCTTCAGAAACTCCTTTCTTCCCAAATTTTGTTTTCCTCAAGATACAACTTCTGCCTCTGTAACCTCCATCCTGTGAATGAACATTTTAATAAAGCATTGTTTTTTTCTCTCCAGGTCCCCTACTAACAAAACTTGTTTTCTTGTCTCCAACAAACTCGTACATTCATGTAGACGACGGCAGGAGCGAGGAAATAAATATTTCCGGACCACACTAATAAACCAAACAACAACAACAAAAGCTATTTCGCAGACTGTGCAAACATTTCCGACCTCTTGTTAGAAAAATGTCTTTGTTTAACCTACTTCATTTGTCGGTCATGCCGCCAGAGGTTTAGGAAAACTTGTGGCGGCGGATGCGCGGCAGCCTGCAGCGCCGTTTGCGACCGTTTCCGCGCATGCGCTCTCATTGACTGCCACGTCATGGACTTTCCTCCTTCTCCCAACACTCGCTCGCAGGGGACGGGTCGGGGTTGGGGTAGGTGGGGGCTGTCATCGCCTCCTGCCTGGGTTCTCGCGTGGAGTCTCCATGGAGACGACTGTTGGGAGGAGCTGTTGAGGGGAGGAGGAAGGAATAAAGATGAAACATATCCATTCACGAAATATTTATTACAGATCACAGCAAGGGTCTCCTAGGAGAGCTACAATATGTAATTAGCTGATAACTCAACCAATCAATCGAACATTTCTTCCTTCGTCCTCTGGTACCTGTCTAGAGTAGCTACCCCGGGTGTTGAGTCGGTGTGTAAAATTCTAAAATTCATCCTTTCATCTGCTCACAAAGGGTTGGTTTGTAAACTTTTCATCAGAATATTCTTCCCAAATTTGCATGTCAAATGGTCGGAATTCCCCATGAACTTTAGTCCCGGAATGCTTGAATCGTGGGCTTTGTTGACTGTAAATGGGGGACAGGTGTTTTCTTGCCTCCCTTAATGACTCCTTGGCTGTGTTAGCCACTCCTCACCGGCTGATCGATTGGCAACTCCATCAACATCCGCAGTCATCGTCTCACCTTTTATGAACGACAAGTTGCTCACCTTCTGTCTTTCAGTCTCAATCAAGATTTTTTTGTTTGTTCCTACGCTGTGTCAAAATAAACAAACAATGCGAGCGTTCCGAGCTCGTTAGGAGATTTCACAGTTCTGTATAGAAAGTTATCAAGAAATGTTCAGGGAAGTGAATAGAAGCTGCTCGTGAGTGTGAGATAACATTCTCTCAAGATTCTACGACACACCCTGACACAGCACCTTGATTGTTGACACCCTGACACAGCACCTTGATTGTTGACACCCTGACACAGCATCCTTATTGATGACACAGCATCCTGATTGTTGACACACCCTGACACAGCATCCTGATTATTGACACCTGATATAGCAACCTGATGGTCGTATATGTTTTTATTTATTACATGCAAGAATATTTTCCTACATTTCGTCATCCATCCCTAGTAAAAGATACAAATCAAACTGTAACACCATCTCCACCCCACTAGTGTTATAATAAATAACACCTAAAATAAATTTAAATGAACTCAGCAAGAAGATGAGCGGCTTTTTTCTTCTAATTGTGATATAAAACTAACTAAAAAAATATAAAATATAAATATATATTAATATAAATTCTAAAAATATAAAACTAACTAAAAAAATATAAAATATAAATATATATTAATATAAATTCTAAAAATATAAAACTAACTAAAGTTAACTAAGAAAGTTTTTAAGAAAGATTTATTCATTTACTTAAGACTCTCTTTAAAAAAAAAATTAGTCCAACCACATATTTTTGATATTATCCTCCAGGACTGCAGTACTGTTCATGTTGTACTTCACCAAGTCTATTACATTAAATTCAAGTTCTAATATAATATTTCTTGATTGTCAACTCCACGGCCTCTACCTTTATAATGTTTTCACCTCGTCTCTCCAACTTTGTAAGACCTGGGGATCAATAACCAGTTAAAGAAATAAAAGGAAATAAAAGTGAGTTGACTGTAAAGTTCAGAGACTCGTGATGACAAGACAGACTGTGGCTAAACTCAGACCACTGTCTAACAAGTAGTAGCTTCCAGCAGACAGAACATTTCCGACAAAGAGAAAGGTCGCTTTGTCTGGCCTGGTAATGAGCTTTGTTCAAATTATCTCTCACTGGGTCAATGGATAGTTTCTGTGGAAGCTGACTTAATTAACTGTGCACTGATTGGCTGTTTGTCATCACGTGACCCTCGTTTTCGCAGTCAACTGTCGGACCTCCAGGAGGTTCACATTGGGTGGAGGACACATTAGTGGTGCTGAGTGTTTATATAATTAACACTTGATGGTTCAATGGCTGTCGACGGCAATGTAGACTTGTCCACAGTCTTATAATTATAATCGATAATCAGAATGATGTTGCTATGGAGATTTCGTCACTTCAGTCCTCAGTTCATCGCCTGCCAGACAAACATTTTTTCTTTGTCGATGACTGATACATGTGTGCACAGTGTTTCTCTTTTTTGCAAATAAAATAATGAAATGTCTGACGAACCTGTAAAATAATTTTTCATCTTTGTCATCAACGTACTTCACTCATATCGTTCTTAAGTATCTCAAAATATTTCAAAAGATTGATTGACAAAATGCCTTATTTGTCTTTTTCTTTGAAAAAGCCCATATTCGTCAAAATTCATTGGATTTCATTTCACTCCAGACCAAGCACAACCCTTGGCACAAATTTTTGCTGAAGAATAACAATGTTAAAATTTTTACCCCAAGGTATTCAGTGAGTAGGCAAGCGGTGTCCACAAGTTGTTGTATAATGTATTTTTGATGTTTTTACAGTGTACGAAGAGGATAAAAGTGTGTACGGGTGTGTATAGAATGAGAAAGAATGACCACACTTTTATTTTTACCTCGGCGTTTATTCAGGACAGTAATTATTTTATTTAAATGTGAGAGACAACTGTTGACCTTTTCGGTCCTCTAATGACGTCAGGGCATCTGCTTTTTCTGCTCTGCACTTTCTGGACAAACACACACACACACGCACACAACAGACAGACACACACACACACACACACACACACACAGTCTGTCTACCCTTCTCCCCACACTCACATACACACACACAGAGAAATATAAATCTTTCGATCTGAGATGCATCTGGACATTCCTTTGTTCTAAGCCCCGTTCAAAGCTCGCCATTAATTGAAACTGTGGAAGTTCTTGTCCTCCTGATGATAGAATAGTTTTTACTCAGTTTCCTGCGTCACGCAATTTTCTTTCTTGTGCATTGTCTCAGTACAAAAAATAAATTCACTGCCGCAGGCTGTGTGCTCACCCCTGCTGACATTGATAACCAACACAACATTTCTACATTTGCACTACATTTCTAAGGTCGCTGGCAAACGGAATTTTTCTTCAAGCCAAAAAGTTGTTTTCATGCAAAGAAGAGACTAGCTTTACAAAAACGCTCCAAGGAAGACTGATTTCTCCTTTATCAAAGATGTTCCTGTCTATTGCCACCTGTACAACGACTCGTCTGGGTACCATAAGAAAGAAGATGCTAGGGTTTTGTGTTTTGTCTGTATTTTAATTTTTTTAGTTGTACTTGTTTACTTAGATGTAGCTGCATCGTTAGGTTAACAAACAGAATAAAAAAAAAGTTTCACTAACCATTTGTATTCGAGATGTTCTTTCGGTTGGTATTGGACCTGGAACTTTTTTTCTCGTTTTTAATTCTCGTCTACCACTTCAGACCTGTTGGACTGCTGACTATACTTGTTTGTAATCAGTTAATACGATGAAAGGCTCATTTTTTATAATTATTTATACATTATCTTATAATGGCCGTGAACAACCAGACTACATAAAAGATTTGAAAGAAGACTAATCATTTCCCATTTTTTATTCATAGCTGGTGACTTCCAAAAATCCTGGTCTTCGGGTGAGAACAATTGGATAGAGACGGCAGGTGATAGGGGTACCCACCCAGGCCTGTCCCTGAACTGTGGTGAGCATATTTGCCACCTAGTTCTTTCTCTGCCCACCTCGGCGTCCAAACCTCTTCAAAAGTACCCTGATCGAGTATCGTGCCGGGTAGCATGGCCAAGCCAGACCGGCTTCACTGTTGTGGAGGCGGGCCGGATGCGGCCCGCGGGCCGCCCCTTGCCCAGGTCTGCTCTAGAGTAACCACCGTGCAAAGTCACTGGTCGTGCATTGCTGATTTGAAACAGTTCTCGAATACCTTACTTCTCCTCCCCGTATCGACAAACAAAGTCCACGTCTCATTCCAGACTCACTCAGACTGGGACTCCGATGGTGAGGTCTTGCCATTCGGGGCTGGTAAACATCAGATCGATGTCGTCTGCAAACGTAGACTGCGTGAGGGTCTACTCAACTTGACAGGAGCTGTAATGGTCGTCAAGGGTTTGTCTCTTGATGTCCCCATAAAAGATGATCAACATACAGACGACAGTTAAAAGAAGCCATGTTGGATGTAAAATTTTTTTTTTTTTTTTTTTTTTTTTTTAATCTTACAATGATGCTGAGTTCTCGTCATGTCAAAACTTTTTTTTTTACAAAACAATACAAGTGTCGTGTTAGTTCTGTAACAGATACCCTTCTTTAATGTAATTGGACTTAGTGCTCTAGGTTCACAAAGTCTCGTGGCACTCACGAAAAGCACGAATCACTTTTAACGGTCAATATTTTGAAAAAATAATTCTGTAATGTCTGTACTAGCAAGTGTGAATATCAGATGTCTGTGCTTTCTCAATGGAAGGAGCTTTACTCCAACAGAGATTCGAAACGAAACAAAGAAAATAACAGCTAGCAAAGTAACAGAAAAAACTTATGGTTTGAGATGTCAAGCGCATGGAAATTGAGAGAGAGAGAGAGAGAAAGCATCAAAAGGATTAAATAAAGAGAAAAAACATTGGAGTTCACAAATGTCAAAAAGAAAACACCGGTCTAGAAGAGACAGCTTCTGACATTTTTGAGGAAAACAATGGTTACCTAGGGAAATAATTTGTTTTCGTGCATTTTAATTAAATCTGTTTTTAAGTAATTTCATTTTCAAGTAAGTGTGTTTCAGGGCGGAATGTAGTGTTCTCTTGCTCGTAGTTTGTAGTGGAAGAGAGAACACACAAGTGTTTATTTGACCACCTTCAACTTTACGGAAGTCGTTTTCACCGGGCCAGTCGTTCCTCATCGCCGTCGTTATCGTCGTGTGTCTCCGATGTAGTAGAGACTAGGGAACCCTCGGGCTCAGATACAGAGTGATTTGTATACTTCCCTCCCGCTCTGAAAATACTGCCACTAAACACGAGAAATGTCGACTTTCAGAGTCCGAATAATCCCTAATGTTGCTCATTCGGTTTGCTGGCAACCTTGCGAATGATGCACTAGCGTGACGTAGTACACTATTAGCGTGACATAGTACACTATTAGCGTGACGTAGTACACTGTTAGCGTGACGTAGTACACTGTTAGCGGCCCTCGTTGATCGCAGGTGCGAATCACGTACTTTCTTAGCGGATAATTAATTAACGGGTGGGGTTTGGAAGCTGAAATTCCCAAATTAGTTTTACCCACCGATATCTGAAAAAACCGCAGACCATTCAGGTTGGTCGTTAATGTCTGTGTTGTCTCATATTTCGTGCATCTCGAGAACAGAATGTTTAAATTTGGGGAAGTAGTGTCTCGCACTAATCCATTCATTAGTACACCCCCACTGGACCTTTATGCACTTCGCATCCTTCAATACTGAGGTAATTTTCGCACAACAGTAAAAATGCTGCTCATTAAAAAAAACAAAAAAACATCTTGACTCCTTCCTTATTCAGCTGATTTCCTCAAAGGCAGTGAAGTTTCAAACGAGATTTAAAAAATAGTTATTCTTCATGTTAGGAAAGACACTGATAACTTTCAAAAACAAGGAAAGGCAACTTAAAAAGCTGAAATCCTCCAACCTTCTCACCGGAAGTGACAAATGCGAGAGGTCGTTTGCGCATCGTCAGAGAGAAAGAGGAGAGGAGAGATTAGGAAGCGGGTAATAACCAGGCTGATTACTGTAGTTCCACATTCCACAGAAATAGTTTGGCAAACTTTCTTCCGCTGCTGTTCGAGATGACAAGACCTGACTTTAATTCTGTCATTGGCATCAGTTGCAAGTGTCTTTTGTGTGGAGGACAATGCGCGCGCATGCTGAGAGGGAAAAAGAGAAATCATTATTGTCAGGACACAGTCGCAGTCATATTCTGAGTGGAATTACTACACTAAAACTAAATGCAATATTGGCAACAACATAAAAATTGACAATCACGAAATGAAGCAGCAAAGTAATTTCATTAAAAATGTTCAAATCTTGAGTAAAATAAAGGAAAACACACACACATGTCAAAGTTCAACACAAATCCGCTGGTTAGCCTCCTTCACACTCTCAGTTTTTAGAAATGCAGTGATGCAAAGTCAACCTATAAAATGTCTTTATTAATACTGAATCATGTTTTTCATTTGTATTATCATCTGCATCATTTGTACCACTAACATCATAGCTAAATATCCAAAACATTTTTTGTAATATTTTCACAGAACCCTCTACTGTCGATCTACTTAAATAATTATTAAAATTAACATCAACAGCTGACTTAGCCTTTTAATACTGTGATTCGTTTTTAAAACTGAGCACATATTTTTACTGATGATGACTGATGTGTGTGGGAGTCCACGGATTTTGCTTCGTCAAAAACTCTCGGTGCCCATTGTCTGTAAAGCTGCTTGAAATGTTGAAAAATTTGTGCAATGATGGCTTTAAAGGATGTGAGCCATAACTATCATCCATTTAATCCGTATCTTGGAGGAAATAATTATCCCCAAAGTGTGGAGTGGACTGGCGAGATTACGAGTTGACATCAGCATGGGGGTGGCCACTAGCGAGCTGCTAGGAGATCCTCCAAATGGCGAGAGCCAGGGAAAAGTTCAACTAATACAAACTAGTTCTTAGCTTGGCATCAGTGAGCCAACCACCCTCATTATCTTTGATAGCCATGCATCATTGTAACGATCTATTTTTTTCCTTCTTTCCGTTTTTCTTTCTTTCCGTATTTCTTCCTTTTTTTCTTTCTCTTCCTCTTCTATTTTATCAGTGGACGCGATGAAAGTGGACCACGTGGTTCTTGGACGGGTGGGGTGAACCTTGTGTTGTCTTCAAGTTCTAGTCCGATTAGTTTTTTTATTCTGTCGAGTTTTTTAAGTTTGCTGACATTTCAGGAATCTTTCCACTCTTAACATTTTTCCAATAAAGAGGTGTGACAAGTTTGATTCTTTTACTTTTTTATTTTACCTGACACTCTCTTGTAAAGGTAAAAAGGTAAAGGTCTTCCCTTAATCTTGTCAGGTCGTTGAGAAAGGAGGTGTTAAAGACCTCCGTTTTTTCAGGGCCTCATGAACACAACTCTAAAATGTTTATCTCATGATGGAATGTGGATTGGAGTTTGTGATTTTCTTGACATTTTCTTCCTATATTACAAAACAAAATATAGATATTGACCATCAAACAGCAAGCATGCTGGGAAATAATTCACGATTATAGTTAATGTTTAAATTGGTTAATGAGGGAATTTAGAGCTTGATTCTTAAATCAGAATATTTCTTTAGTGTTTGTTAGGAATGCTGTCAAAATAAGGTTCAAGCTTGATGTTATATTTAAAAAGTTTATTTACAGTAAACCTGTCTCGGCAAGATCTTGCCAGTTCTGTGAGAAACAACTAATATTTCTTTGTAGACTGAAAGAGAGAAACAGAGACTGGGATAAAGCCAGAACCAACCAGAAATATAAATGGGAGAGAAAATTAAGATTTCAAAGGTTAAAAAAAAATATTGGGAAATGAAGACAAGGGGTGTAAAGGTCAGGTGTGTCGCTAGGCCGCTGGTGACCACGTCACGGACTCCACACGGCATTAACGGTCTCCTGCGGGATCCATCTCTGGTGAGCACCTCATTTCTGGCACTCACCGAGATAATTAACTTTCGAGCCTTGCACCTACGTCAGCGTCGACATCGCCTTGTTGTCGCCGTCTGACCATGTTTTCTTTCTTTTCTTTCTTCAAACCTAACAGAGATGGAGAGTGGATGGATGTTAAACTGGATGGACAGAACGGGTGGATGTATGAGTGGATCGACAGACAGAGGGACAGAAAGACTGACAGGTAGACATGAGGGATGAATTATATGAAGCTCCATTCATCTGCACTCTTTGGAAAGGGACACGGCTGCGGAAGTGCAGGAGACGGCGGTGCTCTGTCATCACCACGCCATTCGGTCTCCGCTGTATCTTGCTGACATCAGCGGGGAGACTACTCCAGGCAACAGACCGGAAATTGCGGGGCGCTGCAGTCGCCGCTAGCACCGAGACACGCAGCAGAGAACAAGGTGATCAAAGCTTGTGCACGCATGCATGCACACACGCGCTCACAAACAACACAGTCACGTGCACGCACGATTCCACGACGCATGCGCGAGGAGCTGTTTCTAAAGCCGCCACAAACAAGTTTGGGATCGGCGAGAAAAACAGACACAAATGGACTGCGAATGCATAAAGACCGATAGACAAATAAGTAGCAAAACAAACGGCCAAGTAGACAAACAGACAGAAATTCCACTTTTTGCAATGAAAAATAAATATCAGCTGATATTTGATACCTGACCCAGAAGAGTTACCCTTTATTTATGTATTTATTTAAATTTGTGTGTGAAACATTACCTAGGCTGGTGCATAAAAAGTAAAATATTTAGAATCCAATTCTGAAGAAAAGCTAGAGCACACACGTTTCAATGATAGATATTTATAAGTACATTTAAACAGAATCCCACATTAGTCTCATTTGCAAATCCTCCAACCAGAGAGGTTATTTTAAATACTTACTAATAACAAAAAAGTCAGCAATAAGATATTCACCAGCAATGAAGTAAGATACTGAGAAATAAGAAATTAACTAGCCATAAAATAAGGTGCATATTTAAATCAAATTAAAAAAATTGCTAGCAATATAATCAGATACATTAGCGATTAAATAACACTTGTAACAGCGATGAAGAAAATAAAGGATACTGACTACCCCCCGGCGATGACGCCGATAACCACAGCATTTGTGGTTGTATTTTGTAGTGTTGTCGGTAGTTGTGGTTCTAGATGATGATGATGATGCCAGACTTCACTGGTGACATTGCCAAGACCAGAAGATTCAAAGCACAGAAGCGGTATGGGACTGTAACCGCTGTCACAATGATAGTCGGACTGGCGCGGTGTCAGGGGCTACAACTGCTGTTTTCGTCATCGGTCATCAAGCCTGTACTCCTCTGACTTGCCTCCCTTGTCCCACTGGCCTCCTGGTAGGTTCCCATCTCTCCCTGAACGCTCGTCGCTGCTTCCCTTTCCAATTCGCCTAAAAAAGATTATTGATGAAGATTATTGGGTGGGAGGACCGATGAACGTGAGCTAAACTAAATATTGTAAATCTTTAACTTGTCGGGCAAATTGTTTCCAAATTTTCTTATTTCTATACTTTCTCACTTTCTCAAAGTTTTTTTTTTTAATTCTTGATCGCCAACAAAAAAAAAAAAAAACAAAAAAAAAAAAAAATGCATCATGAGGCAAAACTATTAATTACTCGGAAATTCTAATCCCCCACCCCTGGAAATTCATTTTCATTCGAAATAAACCTTTTATCTCTCATGAACAGTACAGGCAATGGCAAACTCTTGATAAAGACTCTTACAGTATTTGTTTACTCAGTTCATTTGTAGGAGCGCGAGCTTGGTACAGACGGTGAAAGTAAAAGGACTAAGGAAACTTGCTGAAGATGTACCCACCTTTCTTCTGGTCTGTTTTCCTTCCCTCTTTTTTTATGTGTTTCCACATTTTTCGTTGTCTCGTTCCTTCCTTTCTGTTACCTTCTCAGTATTTTATTTCTGTATTTCTCTCGCTCATTCCCCCCACACAAATGTATATATAAATAAATATAAGTAGGTATCCTTACACTACTAAGTTTACATATCTACACGTTAAAACACACGCGCTCATGCTCTCGCGCACACAGACACGCAAACACAAACACAAACGACTTGTGACATAAAGGGATGGGAAGAGTGAGGTAGGCAGAAAGAAGAGGCAAAAAGGAAGAAGTCGGTGGTCGTGCAGCTGAAGGCCGTGCAAACTTTACATTATCAGCTCGTCAACAAAAACCTTGACGAGAGTGATTCACACCGTGAGGTTGACTCAGACTGACTCCGAGAAGGTCGGCTGCTCACCGGAAATTCCAGCAAAAGTGACCCGCAGCAACATGCATGCCTGTACCAAAATAAAATTTAAAAAACCAACAACAAACAAGCTCAGTCTTTGTTGATAATCTATACTGTCATCAGCGGTAAATCTGGTATGTCAGGTGATTCACGCCTGTTGCCTTCTGGGAGCTGAAGTGCGTTTCCTGTTTTGTATCTTCGTGTACCTCGGCTTACATGGTGTCTCGGGTACTGTCACACCTCCACACATCAAAGCTTTGAATTATGTCTTCTGCCAACTGAAGTGGAAAGTAAGATGAGATGCAAATGTGAGGAAATGTTTTCCTGTTATTTTGAATCATTCTTTCTCAGCAGGAACCTGACCTTACTTTGCCAGAAGCTAGCAGAACACTGATACTCGTTTTTTAAATTACAGACCACGAAATTATATGATTAGAAAAAGTCCTTTGAACTCTTAATTATTTTTGTATTGAATTCTTTTCTCTCTAGATTTCATGTCAGGGTGTAGTACAGGAAAACACGAGAGCTGTATTAGTTGCTGCCTGGAGGGAGTGACTGGTGACAGAGTTATCATACTTCTCCCTGATGCCGCACGTCACTGAGGACGGTTGACTGCTGGAGTTTACCCCAGAGGTGTGGGGAAGGCACGACCAGAATCTGTTGACAAGATGAAGACAGGATCGCCGGCCCGCGAGACTGAGATAAGAGATAACGGCCGGCACTCGGGACGCCTGCACGTCACAGTATCGATAACCGTTACGTTACACCCACTTGTGACGTGCGTGGGCGCACACCTGTAAGATGGACTCTTTGCACCTGGTTGTACTGGGCGCCCCATAAGTGTGTGCAATGAGCAAGCAGTTCACCTTCCCAGTGACCCGATACCTGTAGATGATGAAGGCCAGTCACTAAAAATGATTTTGTTCTCGTCCACAATGTTTTGTCTCACCCTGACCAAAATTTGCAGAACTTTTTTTCATATACAGGAAGCAACGATTACCTCCCTCTCACTGGAAACAGTTGGCAGTGACCCCATCACCACTGCTCTTTGACCTGGTCTGCGTGCACTCATTGACCGCTCACAGGACATCATCACCCGACTGACGCCAGCACCCTCGCTACTGTCTCATATACAGTTTAGCTGATTGAAATAATTCTCATCAATAAATCTCACTCTACATCAATCTAACTTCTTGTCGGGATGTTAATAACACTGATTGATGTTGAATTCTGAAAGTTATGGCGACAGACGCCAGAAAGACTGCAGATCCCCAGCAACCTTTGACCTGCACCATTGAAGATTGTATATTAGCTTCGCTTTCACTTAGATGACTGACATTGACAGGTGGAAGGAAGGGAAGAAGATGCCATTAATTCAATTTGTCGAGGATGAGTTTTCACCTGGTAGGATGTCCCTTCCGCAGTAGTCTGGTGAAAGGGTCTGGGACCTCACACCTCGATGGCGTGGAGGTAGACCTTGGTGTCGGGGATGGGTTTCTTGCCTGGGGGGCTACACAAACAAGGAGTGGGCTGTCAGATATGGCAGCTTCTGTAATAAGAAGATTGAACATTGAAGCAGCATTCAACTCTAAAAAAAAGGGGAAGGTTTCCCTTTGGACCTGTTTATGTCTACTGCACCTGTGTGAGGTAAGGTAGGGGTTAGTCCGTGGAATGACAAAATCACAGAAAAATCACAGCCAGGAAAAGTACCAAATAAAATACTTGCCAAACAAAATTTTCAGCATTTATTCAGGATGACTTCATATCTGTATTTATCGCAAAACATCTTTTAGACATTTTGCGTTTTCTTCGAGCAGCAATGCATCGGTGTCCAGGTTGGAGAGGACCATATCCCATGACATGCGCAATCAGTCGGAGTTTGCATCCCTGGCGAAATTGCTGCTGGTCATATATTAACTTGTTTTAAATATCGGGGATTTGTGTATGTGAGTACGAGGAAAGTGAGTCACAATACACTAAACAATATTATTTAATTAATTAGTAAGGAAACTAAATATTTATCATTTCATACCTACAGATTTTTAAAAATTATTTTTGTAAGAGTTCTAGCATCCCTCCTGTAAAAAAAATGCATGGCCCTTCGCCTAGATGAACACGGATTTAATTATATGATTCAGAACTCGCCGGGGTAATCAGAGAATTATCGGCTAGCCTTATTATAGCACCAAACACCTCGCCTCTCAACACACAATAGGTCTGTGTGGCAGTGAAGGCAATACAACCGGAAGTTGGCGAGTTGCTGAAGAACCTGTCAGAAAGCCGCAAATAGTTCTTTTGAAATCGTGTAAGTGGACACAGATTTGGTGTAAGTAGGACTTTGTTTTGTTTGTAGGAGGATGAATACAATCATTATTCACACACATGTTATTCGTGAGAAAGTTTCGTTCATTCTTAAAAATATTGTTCAGGGCGATCACCCAAACGCCCAACCTTTAACCTTTTGAAATCCTCACACGCCCGACTCACTCCTGTGATAACGCGATGCATCCGCCTTGAATCTGGAATCTTTTCTCTCTTTCTCTTCCTCTGTCTCTGTCTCTCGGCCACCAGCAGGCGTTGCTGACCAGACACTCCAGCGAATCACGCCCGAGAGAGACAGATAGCTCCACAGGTTCACGTAAGGTCACGCACTTTGCCTTCTCACCTCGCGTCGGGGGCTGACCTTAGTTGTGTGAAGAAAGGAGCTGCCGGTTGAACCACTCCCACACCTTCTTCCACACGTGGTCTTTCCCTTGTAACCTTGTCTGCCAGCCTAGGGCGAGGGTGTAAAGAAGTTAGTCTTGCCCACTGTCAAGCATGAGAATGAAATCTTGCTACATGACAAAGTCTACCCTAAGTGTGAACATATTTAAATGTGAGTATAAATCAGTACAAGATACTGATTCCATATATCTCATTTCTCCAAAAATTAAAAAAAAAGTATAAGGTACTGATTCCTTAAATCTGATTTTAAAAACACACATACACAAAGTACGCTGGTCTGTTGGCGAAGTAGAAAGCCTTACAGTGATTCCTCGGTTTCGAAACAGGTCGAGCACTTTTTTTTTTTTTAATTCCCTTGAGGTCTCAGACGAAGGTTCTCGGATCCAACAAAGTTTCCTGACCTTTAACCTTTCTTTGTGAGTGTCCTTATTTGTGGCTTGCAAAGGAACTGAGCATTAGCCTTGACCCCTTGAAAGGTTGGCGTGGGAGGACGTGTCATGGTGGAGTAGCAGAAACAGAAGTCTAGAGGATGTCTTCTTCCTGAAGACGATGGTTGAAGTGTTTGTCACATATATCTCTAGCGTATGTACGGGAAACAGTTTATAGTCTTTCAGTCAACCCAAACATACGGAAGTCTGGGCACCCGGAGGTAGGGCAGACCAAGCATCCACTGAGCCACCCGCGATACGGATGCTGGCTTCGTGGTTCCAGTGTCTCGCCAGAAAAAGCCATTATCCGATTAAATGCCATCCCTGGTAGTTCTGGTGTGTCTGGAACCTGTATTTCTGCGGTCGTTAAGCCGGGTGGTGGCGCTCCTGTCTGCGAGGAGAGCTGGAGCATGGTCGAGTGGACATGCAGCGAGCGGCATGAGGGTGGGGTTGAGAGGGGAGGAGGTTCGTCAAGGTCTGGGAATGAGTTACCCTGCCCTCCTGCAGTTGTTTTTTATTTTATTTTATTTTTTTTTTTTTGCTTTTTTTGTTATTGTTTGTTTGTTTTTTTTTTGTTGTTTTTTTGTTTTGTTTTTGTTTTTGTTTTTTTAACTATGATACAGAGTAAATCTCGTTAGAAAGATTTGGTGCTTTCCCAAACCCACCCAACCACTCACTGTCAACAGGCGAGAGATCGAGGAATCACCAGAGAATCAACATTCACCAGTCGCAGTCATGACAACCCTGACCCTATCCTGATGACAGAGACTCTGATAGCTGATTCCAGTGATAATAACTGCAGTCTATAATAATGACTACTTTGATGACTCTGTGATGATAGTGACAGCCTGATGACAGAGAACCATCTACGACTAATCGCCAACATAATATTTTTACGGCTGTCAGGGCGAATCTTTTGAATAGGATAATAAATGGCAGGATGATGACATCCAAGTAACACAAAGAAAAAAAAATTAACAATAAAATACAGTTGAAGACACCTTGCATCTTAACCATGTGACCGACACAGTCTCGTTGCCTCTCGCAGGATGTCTCGAGACGCGAAATGGCAGTTACAGATAACATGGCCGCGTTATCACGAGGTGTGGGCTGGCCGGCTGTCTGGCCTCCACCTATCTTTTCTTCCAGAACTTCTTGATTTTGTCACCTGTCTGAGGCGGACGCCTGCCGACAAACTCAGTCGCCCTCGCAAGCCGAGTGTTTCCTTGCGACCAACAGATGTTAGTTTAAAATGTACCCAGGGTCATGGAGGGCATTCTTTAACAGCTATTAATAATAAAAACAAAGAAAAGGAAAAAAAACTGGTATTTGGGTAAAACAAACAAAAGGCAAAGGAGAAACACAAAGGTCAGAGGTGACAACACAGCGAGAAATCATGTCATTTCTTGTCATCTTATGAAATGACTGGATAAAAGGATAAGGGCTGGAAAATGGGTGGATGAAGAAAAGAAAAAAAGGTTTGAAGTGGAATTCATGAAAAAATAATAAAATTACAGGTTGTGTTGGTAAGTAGAACGGTAAAAAATACAACAAACAGAACTAAAGCTGAGCACAGATCAGTCTCCTGTCTGTGTAACGGGGTGGGGATGCTCGTGCACCTAACCGTTCTCATGATTACAATTGTGGGCTGCGAACTCACAGGACAGGTTTGCTGTGGGGAGGGGGAGGTGATTTGGTGATTTATTAAGTACTCATCTGTCTCTACCCAACCAGGGACGGAATGCTGAGCGTGAACACACACTGGACCTTTCACCTTTCACCCGACAAGAGGTGTCATGATCGGACGGGTATTCAAACAATTGTAAAACCGGAGTGAGATGAAGGTAAGCATGGGGTAGGGTAGGTGGTGAATGATGTGCCATGGTACCTCTAATCTCAACTGTCAAGCTGAGGATGAATGATGGCTAATACATATTTACTCAAGACCTGCAGACATTAAAAGCTCTTGTATATATTGTTTGTACATATTGTCCACAACTTCTAAGCTTGACTGCTTTGTTCCGCAATTTTACAAAGGAAGAGGAGGTCAAAGAAGTTCATTGAACACTTCCGGCCAACTCCATATTCCTCCTTCTTTTCCGTCTGTACACGCGCACGCACTTACAAACACACACTATATATACACTTACATTAAATACTGTAATTGCCAGCGATCGCGGACACACAAACACATAAGTACATGAATATGTACACATCAAAGAATGCCGCTGGTTACAAACATGTAAACATGTCAGACTTCGTCTTCTTCATGCATCCATTCATCGTTTGTGTGACTGACATCAGTACAGTGGAACCTCGGTTAGCGAACGCCTCGGATAGCGAATTTTTCGGTTAACGAACAAAAATTTCGTTAAAAATTTGTCTCGGATAGCGAACAAAATTTCGGATAACGAACAGCCACATGAACCACACGTGACCGACCAGCATGTCATCATTCGCGCTCGAGACAAAGTTACGATCGGTCGTTCCTTACCTGTGCGCATTCTTCTTATTTAGTGATTTTTTTTTTTTTTTGCTTTATCTTAATAAGATAATCCTCAATCATGGCTTCAAAGAAGATTAAGAGCAATTAATAGTAGTGAGGTAATGACAAGGAAGCGGACAACAAATGAATTGAAAAAGGAAATGATTTCAAAGTATGAAGGTGGCATGCGTCTGTCGTAATGTGATGTCGTATTACCGAAGAGTTTTACAAAAAAGACAGAAGGAACAGACACTGGACAAGTTTTTACCTTTAACCTCAAAGCTACAGAAAAAGGAAGTCACCCCCGATTTTACAATGTCACGTGCTCATGGAGGGGGAATCAGTAATTCCACCCCTTCCTCCCCACACCTCCATCCACCCACGCCGTCAAAACGGCGAGTTTTCTGATGTTTGAATGCTTTCGTTAATGTTTTTATGTTTATTTAACTCCATTTATATTGCATTATATATAACTGTTCTCATTAAAACAAATACCTACATAGCCTGTAACTTTCAAATATTAGCGAGTCAACAGGGGCTGGGAACCAATTAAATCTATTTCCTCTATTTCTTATGGAAAAAATTGTTTCGGATAACGAACATTTCGGATAACGAACAGCTTTCCAGAACGGATTAAGTTCGTTAACCGAGGTTCCACTGTATGTCTTTATCTTGTCATCTTCATCACCTTTTACCTCCCCTTCCCCCTTCTCTCTCTCTCCATGCAGACAGGAACTGAGAGAAAGCTTGGCAACCCCTCACACCTGCACGCTACCCGTGTCACACCTACTGAGCTCTGTCCGTGTAACCTAATCCACCCGCAGGTTGAGTCCGTGACCAGGAAGCGACACAAAAACAAAAAAGAACGAAGCAGCGCCTGCCACGCCACCTATAACGGCTTTAACGACTCATTGACGAGTACAGAGCGACAAATCCTAGTAATACCATCGCTTGTGAGTCATCGTCAGGTCGACCACACTCAGGATCAAACGACTCTCCCCCCACTCACAACCCCACCCCTAGGGGCGGGGGTCAAGGGCCGCGTTTTTACCTTCCGGTCGGGTGGTGTGAGTCGTTGTGAACCGGGTATTAGTGACAAGTGGTTAAGCACACGTTGACAGTCAGCGGCGAAGTGTTTGCCCGACAAATTCCATTCCTACCCGCCTGGATGTCGGGTAGATGAAAACTGCGCCACGGTTTGTGGGACATCTTCCCACCCTTGACTGCTCGTTGGGTGGATTACAAAATGATAATTAAACAATTCAATCATTAATTTCTCCTTTCATTGCCTTCTACTCCTGTCGCTCCCTTATTCTTCCTTTCTCTCTCGGTCAGATGCTGTTATTTTCCTCTCTCCTATCGTGGTGTTGTCAGGCGTGAAGTTAGAGCCACCACCAATATAACGAGGACTGACTGTCATGGGTTCAGATCTCACCTCGGGCACGATGTTTTTTCTGCATTCATACCCCAGTTGATCCAACTACTGAGTTGTAGAGGCTTGGGGAAGGGAAGAAAACAAAAGATGGGAGGGGTTGTAATACCTCCGCTAGGAACATAAGGTCGGAAGACTGCCTCCATGTTTCGTGTTCCTCAGAACTGAATTTCCGCAGGAGTGGCGATGCGTGGTGGACGGCGACGGTGTCGTGGCGTAGAGAAAAGTGTAGATTAAAACTTGGCATTCGACCCGCCTTGCGGAGGAGAGATAACACCAGCAGAATCCTAGCAACACCATGTCGCCTGCCGATTGCCGAGTTGAGGCGGGCGATAAGGCAATAAGCCAGACGACTAAGCTGACGAAAAAACGACAATTGAGGTCTATAACTGCCTTGTGATCGCTGACATGCGCAGTCGGTGTGCTGCTGACAGCGGCGCGTAGATGGCATAGCAAGCGTAGCAACGTGTCGAGGAGTTGTCGGACGTGAGACAGGTGGTTGCTCGGCTTACTTCCCCTTGTCCTACGTGATGTATGTGTGGTGCACACACCCAGCGTCCATACCTACAGCCACCCGGTAGTGTAGTGGTTTAAACACGAGCTTGTGACCTTTGCACTGAGAGGCTCTGGGTTCAGATCTCGTCTCGGGATACTCGCCCACACACACGTATTGACTGTGAGATGCCAAGGGACACGTGACAAATATGGACTCAAAACTGATTATGATAAAAGCAGCGACACAAAAAGTAGGAAAGCTGTCGCCATTATCAAAATTTCAGCAGTGATCACTTTTTGTACGAGCGGATGTCCGAGGGCGATCACGTGATGCAGTGGAGCTTGCGTTGTTTATGAGCCGAGGGAGGCTGGCGAGAAATTGTTTCTTCACATTTGGAGAATTAAATTTGGTTATCAGGCTATAGAATGTTGAGGTGGTTAAAGGTCAGCAATATTCTGAAAGGATGACATTGCACGACCACCGAATTCGTAAACAAAAGTTTGTGAAAGCATGTTTCTTTGTGAAGATAATTATTCCAAATTCGAGGTGACTGTATAGGCTAGAAATATTCTGAAATAATGACAGGTTTGGGTGCAAATAGATTTTTTTAAAATTCCAATTATTACACAAAGAAAAGAAGAGCTGGACAAGAGTGATAAAGATTAGTAAACGAAGCGAAAAAAAAAACAATCCCAAACAGCTGCAGAGGTGATTTGTCTGAACCAAAATGTTATCTCGGGTGGGGAGAGAGGAGTGGGTCCAGAGTAGTCCCCCATAATACCCTTGTTGTCCTTCCTGCTCTCACTGAGCTGTTGATGGTCTGTAACAACCTAACCCTAACCCGGACAACAGAATGTTTATACCTTACAGGACTTTCCCAAGCAGCACTTCAAGAAAAGATAAATCTCCGTGTTTTCGTAACATAATAGACCACAGACAGTGGGGCTAACTTCCCTGACCACTTCCTCTTACTTGTAGATTTAAGTTATTCCCCCTGGTTGGGGAATTTAAGCACGTGGGGAATTCCATTGTCACGTGGTGTGAAATAACGGACCGCTCTCTTGCCACCAGCTGAGAATCGATCCGACAACTCTTGCAGACGACAGGCAACTGGAGAAGCCGTGTGTCCTGGGAAGCATTCTCCAAGCTGCAGAGTGCAGAGGGAACAGATTACAATTCCGATCACGTAGTTACGTGATTGCCATTTGGACACAATCACGTGACGTAAACCTAACGTCAAAGAGCCCTCGCTAGGTGACAGAGCCTCGTGTCAATGTTTGACACAATGTCACATGACCTAGTGTCAATGTCATAAGAAGGAAAAAAATAGTGGAAGCAAGATTACTTGTAGAATCTCACTAAACTATCTGTAATTCACAATTAATGAAGAAGAACTAAGTGCTCTGTGTCACAAAACAAATCTCAGTTCATTCACATCCCAGTGAAAATTGCAAAAAAAAAAAAAAAAAAAAAAAAAATAGACAGGATTTCTAATTACATCCCGGAAGTTCTTATTATTAGAATGTGGAGTGCGGAAAGTACTTACCACATATTTAGTCGTCATGATAACCTATATTATCTAATCAAGTGTCTTTCTTGTTTTTTAAAAGCTAATTCTTTTTACACTGTTATTATAAAGCGAATGTATCGTAAAGATAACTCCTTTTCTATAACTATTATTAATTATCTCCCCCTACCAATATACTTTGAGTACTGTCCGCCATTCTCGATCCACATAGCCAATAGTCTTTAGCCGCTAGCTAATAATTTTACTTCTTTTCCAAATAAATATTAGTGATAACAAAACCCTCGAGTGTCCCAGCTTCCGACTTTTGTCAAAAATTCACTTCCTTGATAATAAAATTTAGCACAAAGCCTTGAAGGAACTTGAAAATATATTTAGGTTTTTTTTTTCAAAAATAAAATTACGGCGGATGTGAAATGTCGCATGTGATGCTCCAGAAAACAATTTCACTTCCTATTTTATACCGAAAAGATTTTTTCAAAAATCTTATTCGGAAATCGGAGCAGTCCACACCCAATGGTCGTAATTTCCCCGACACTCAAAATGTAAGTGTGAAATAATCCAAGTGTGTGATAGTAAGAGTGGAGATGTGGAAATCCCTCAGCCTGGTAAACATTCCAGCCCTCTCTTCTACAACATTTATTTCACTCGGACTTTTCACTTTCTTGAGTCGGGTGGCACAGAGTCACTTCAAATATTCTCGCACCCGTGTCGCTTGTACCATTAATCAGCGACTGAGCTCGACAGCCCGTAAACCCTGTCTGATACTTTATTTTTTTAAAGTAATCAAAAAGTTTACCAAAAATTCATTGTAAGTGTTATCGGGAATAATAATATACAATGCGATGTGGGGACTATTTCCTCTCCCCAACCACTACTCCTCCAGTTATTTGCTTTACTCTTACAGGAAGAAAAACTTTTTGTGGACAATAAATTGAAGATTTGTTTGTTTGTATTGTATGACAAACAGAACGATCATTATACTAAGTGACAAATGGCTTATTTCAATGACGAGGGCGCCAGAACTTTTTAATTTTATTTTTCACATGGAGCCAATGATATTATTAGGTCTCATTTATTTCCGGTCTTGCTAATATCAGGTTGGACTAATCAGGAATGCTAATCTTCTGTCATGTTCATCACAGATGGACCTAATGTCAGATGATCACAGTGTCCATGTTCACATCCTACTAATTTTTGGTGGGTCTGGCCCCAAGTCGTGGTACTTTCAGACCTTGGCTATTTCACAACCTGTTAGTTCAAATCCAGCTGATATCTGGTCATCCTAATTTCAATATATTGCTAAATTCACATCGAGCTCATTTGGAGGAGGGACACAAGCACAGGTGTGACACGAGCCTGTTGCCACCTGTCTCACAAATTCCCCACTCAGGTGAAAGTAATCTGTCACGAGCCCTCGTTAATACTTCGTCTGTGTGCGTTTGTTCTTATCTCTGGGTACCTACACACGACCAAGTGTGGTACAGGATGAACGACAGAAAAGAAGGGTTGGATGGATTCATCTGCGGTTATTCCTAGTTTTACTATTATTAATCAGAAATTGTAAACTTTCAAGTTTGTAACCCAGCAAAGCTGTCGTCTGTTTTCAATCAAGGGTTGATCCGTCTCATCTACATGACCGTTAGGTTAGTAGACGATGTCTATCTCAGAAAATGGGGATGACAAAGCTGCCCCATAATCCTCCGCTGCCTTGTAAAAATTTGCTAAAAGAGGATCATATCAGCTAAAGTGGAAAACCTACTCGGAGGACCTACTGCTTTCCTGTAGGATGACTCGAAAAACTTTTTTTTTTATTTTAGAAGCAATGCGGAAGTCGAGATATGAACTATTGTCACATCGATGACCTGTAGATGGAGGGAAACATTTACTAAAATGGGGTTTATACGTCCTTCTCTGCTATTTCATTGGCAATTTTCAATTATGAGGTTCAAACCTCAAATGGCAAAAATATCGAGGAGCTACAAGAAAGAAGCTAACGAAAAATATTGAATTTTAACCCATAACCCCATTGGTCGATCTTGCCTTGTCCTGTCTCCAGTCTAGAAGCCGGTGGACATCGTGTCACAAGATGGAAGGACAGACATGCGCAGTGCCTGCATCCCAGGTTGTAAGCCCTGTACTGAGAAACTTGCTGGCCAAAGTGTATTGCCATGTTTGTGCTTGTTTTGTTTTTCTTTCCCTAAAGGATGAGATAACAGGAAGGAGTGAGTGTGGTGGTTGTGGTGGGGAGTGGTGGGCTGTCTGGCAACAGGCGGCCAGCTCTGGAATCCGCTGCTCGTGCAACAGGCGGAGGGAGAGGATGCTGATCGATTTGCTTTGTGCGAAAGAGGATCAACAGAATGAAATCTCCTGGCGTGGGCGGGAGGAAGCTTTCGCTCGACCCACAGTATCGCGGGGATCACGTGACCAGGGTCAGGGAGACCTTGCGAGGGGCGGGTCACAAGGTTGAGGGGGCACGTGCAGCAGCCAGAGGGAGGCAGGCTTGTGATGTAGAAACTTGTAGACATTGAGCTTCCATGCTTTCTTCTGCTACTTCATTCTTTTACAACACCGACAGCAGCAGTGGCAGGTCGTAGTAGCAGTAGTTGTAGCATCGATGATGATGATGATATGATTCGACAGCAAGAAGTTTCTCGCTAAGGATGCCGGGATCGATTTCACCGCAGCCGTCGTTGTCAAAAGTGCACGCTGGGAAATTCCCACTTTCCGTGAGAAACAATTTCCCTCTCCTCCCTTCTCAAACCCTCCCACATCTTCCCACAGCTTGGTTTACAGCGCCTCCAGGCGGGAGCATGGAACAGAATGACGGAGGAACAAAGAAAAAACAAGGGATGGCAAAAGGGCTGAGCACAAAACACAGCGTCTGAATATTTTGAACTTTTTAAAGTCAGATGGCAAGCTGTGTCACTGGCAGGTCACACTTGTGGCTGGAAGGCAAGGTGTGTCACTGTCACTGTGTTGGAAGTAGAAGGCAAGATGTGTCACTGTAGTTGTGTATGTAGATAGTAGGCAAGCTGTGTCACTGGCATGTCACACTTGTGGCTAGAAGGCAAGGTGTGTCACTCTGTAGTTGTGTATGTAGATAGAAGGTCAGATGTGTCACTGTCACTGTATATGCAAGTATAAGGCAAGATGTGTCATTCTATCATTGTGTATGTAACCAGAAAGCAAAATGTGTCACACTGTCGTTGTGTATGGATGTAGAAGGCAAAGTGTGCCATTGGGACGCTAGGTCAGGGTCAAAGGGCAAACTGTGTCACTCCCTCGTCATGCCTGTTGCTAGGACCCGCACAGAAATGCACAGTCACCTTTATTTGCCAAGGCGTATCTCCCGCTGTGAGAGAGAGAGAAAGGAAGAGATGAGTGTACGAGGGAGCGTGTGTCAATGTGTGTGTGTACGTGCAAAGACACACACTCTCCACACACTCACAGTTTCAGATTCCTAAGAATGTCCACCGTGTACAACACGAATGGTGATCAATAATTCTCGTCTGAGAGTCAAGGGGAATTTACATCCGTAGCAATCATTTCCCTTCGATTTCCCCCTATTCTCGTGACCTCGGTATTCCCCACACAGGCTGGTCAGGTCAGTGGCCATGGCAGTCTAGGTCCGCATTGGCTGCAAAATTGTAAAGAATGAGCCGCCATACTGTCTAGTCATTGCTAGACATCGCTAGCCACTTCCTGTTCACCCTTTGATATCACGGAGACTTCCTGCATGTTGACAACATCGTGACCGTTAGTCACAACAAACATTGTAACACAACTAGTGACAAAAAAAAAAAAAAATCACGGAAGCCCGTATACAGCTTGATCACACAATGCAAGTTTACAGGACTAATGGGGTCATTTATTTTTTAATGATATTAAAGTTCAGCTCAACATTCGGTCTCCTCAAGCGGGGTGGATTCCCCTACCCATTCCATTTTTGAGATTCACGATACAAACATCAGAAAGATCGAGTTCAAATGCCTGACATCCTGGTTTTACACAGACTCGTTTAATTTACACACGGACCAGCTCTCCCATTGGTCAGGTTGTTAGTAACCATGTACAATGATGACGTCAATGTTGGTGACTTTGACCTTTGCCCCATGTGCGAAATCATCGCATTATGGAAACAATCTCCTTTAAACCAACCAACCAACCAACCAACCAACCAACCAACCAACCAACCAAACAACCAACCAACCAACCAACCAACCAAACAAACAAACAACAAACAAACAAACAAACAAACAGACAAATGAGCTAACTAACTAACTAGATAACGGACAAACGAACGAACGAACTTGAACGAAACGAAGGAAATAAACTGGAGCAGCTGTCACGTGCAGGGGCTGACAAATCACAGCATCCTTCACACCACACTTGCCCCCCTTTTTCTCTATTCTGAGAGCTAATTTCAGCCAACGATCGATGGTTCATTTTAAAAAAGAAGAAAGAGTCCTGGCGGGGCTGTCAGGGGGGCTGGGGAAAGGAGGGAATCACGAGCTAACGAGGCTGTGTACGGAGATGTTATCTGAGGAGCTCACTGACGTAATGTCTATTTTTAGAGACACGGCGGGCTCCGATGGGCTGGGCTGAGACTGCACTCCCAACTCAGTTTGACTGCCTTGAAGACACTCCCACACACCGAGCCTTTCCTCCATCTTGGTGGCAAATATTAGCTAACTCTTTCAGCTCTCCTGTAGCTATAAATGTTTCTCTCTCTCTCTCACAGAGATGGACCTGCTACAGTGTGTGAGTAGTCGTGCATGCGTACTCCAAGACCAACGAACATGAAAGAACAACTTTCTACATGCACATCCCATAATAACATTATCTTTAAATCTTTTAGTCTGCCTCCTCTCACCCACCCATCCCACATTCATCAGCTGAAGCACGATCTCTCCCCTTACCTTCCACCCACGATCTCTACTGAACAAGAAAGTCAGTGTGTTGAGCAAAGAAAGATTAACAGGTTAACAGGTTCTTAAAGGCCAACTATAGTCCATTATTCCATGCGACTAGCTGATTCATCCCCCGAAAAATAAATTTCCACTCTATTATCTCAAACCTTGCTTAGAAAGAGATGATGCGATCTTAAACAGTAGATCCACCCAAGTCCAGAGCTGCAAGAGCTTTTGTTTAGGTCCTGCCAACTGACACGAATTTTGTTTCAGATATTTGAATATAAAAATATAAAAAAAATATAAAAAAGACTTAAAATATAAAAAAGATTTTGAACTTAGGTAGGTCTTTAAATGAACACCTTTCGCTAGACTGAGAAGCCTGCTCGCCTCCGTCGCCCTCGTGAACAGGTGTGGGGCAGCGACTGCCTAGCACCTGTCTTATCAGGACCTTCGCCGTGTTGATGTTAAGTGGAAAACAAATTGCAAGATCAAGGCTCACGTGGCCTGACACACGGCGATAGCAGATGCCCCAGCGGCACGTGAAAGACACACCTCGCGCCCTGACACCCTCGCTAGTGTGGGAGGCGCGGGAGGAGACTGAGGGGGAGTGATGGACAGCGATAATTCACCAGACCCTGGACATTATCAAGAAATCACACTCCGAGGCCAACATTCTCCGTGGGGGTAGCTGGGTCTGGATCCTGGAGTTGGGATCCTTTTCTCACATCCTTGGACTGGAATTTGTTTTTTTCGGATTCTTAACTTTTCTTGTGGTGATTGATGTCTACGGACTACTTTTTTCGCTGGGTTGTCGTGTTGACTTTTCTCACTTCTGAAATAATTTCTAGTTGTTACTATGAGGCAGAATGAAAACGAAAGAGTGTTCGTGTATGTGGTGTGTTCACGAGAGAGAGGGAGGGCCAGAGCCTGGAGGAAATGGGAGGGAAAGAGGAAAGGTCTCCGTGGTGTCTGATGTAGAATGTTTCTCCAGACTTAAAATGGTGGCTTGAGATGCCGGGTATCTGCAGAGCAAACAAACATTCAAATTACTTTTTCTCTCTGTCAGCAGATTCCGCAATACATCAGATAAACGCAGATAGGGGAGGCATGCACGAGAAGACTATAAATTAACATTGATATCTATACACAGTATAAACAAACACAATATTAGCATAGCATACACAGACTTTTTTAATGCCAGGAGGGCGAACGTTGACCTGGTCACGTGACAAACCAGGGCTGGTTCAGTCTCTCTCTCTCCTTGTCTGTTCTGTCTTCTCTCTCTATCCTCTTTTCTTTTTCTTTCTATTGCTCTTTCACTCTGGTCTGCTCGGTCTCTCGACCCTCCCCCGGCTGATTCATCTCTGATATCGCGGATTTTCCAACGAGAGCAAGTTTCCCTTTTCCTCCAAGAGTCGGGGTAGACATACCCAGGCTGTCAAACACGCTGGATATCGCCCATCTGCTTCGTGTTTTAGCTTATTTATGTTCACTTGCTTTTATTTTTTTTTTTATGCGTCCACTTCCTCTCTAACCTTCAACCAATGACACGATCCATGACACTGTACCATCGACGGAAGATTCACCAATGATTCAAAAAATCTTTTTTGTTGGTGGATATCGCGAGGTATGGTAATTCAGTATCGAAACTGTAATTGGTTTTCTTCTGTCAACACCGTTTCTTTGGATTCGATGACGACCATTGATGCCTGTCACGTGTCACGTGTATGGTATTCTGAGTTTTGTAAGACAAACCAATGACTGGCTTCAGTCCTCGCGACCAAGAGAAAGAGTTGGACAAAAAATTCCAGTTTTCATTAAAAAAAAATAATTTTATTTATTTTTTAAACGAGGGGCAAGATGATGCTTTCAATGATTACAAATTTTAGCTAGAAGTCCATTTTGTATCCTGACAGCCTCGTGTGGTTCATCGGGTTCACTGCTTGTTCGATTCCCGTATCTACCTCAGCTCTCAAGCCCCACTTCCTATGGGTTTTGCCGGCTGCATTTTTACGAAAGTGTTATCAACTGGAGTTGCCTCGACCCTACCCCAATTTAGGGAGATCGGAACAAGGGCCACTGGATTGTCAAGCTGCGAAGTGTGGGTGGAAAGCTACCCGAACGTATACGTGATGAAGATTCTTTGAGGTCTGAGATGGAGTTTGTTTCTGTCTGTAATGCAGAGGATTAATTTCATACTCAGAAGGACCGAATGGGTGAGAAAAGGAGAGAAACAGAATTCAAAGAAAGATTTTAAATCTAATAATAATTTTTAAGTGTGTGATTGTTAATTGATTTATATGTATCTGAGAGAGAGAGGAGAAAAAGTATGAGAGAGAGAGAGTGTGGTAGGTTTGAATGCTTGTGTTGACAATCTTCATGCGTTTGCGAGTCAATGTGGACGAACATGTGGCTACAACAGGATGTGTAAGAACTGCTATAAAAACATATCTAGATTGTTTGCTGAAAACATAACTAAAGTCGCTTTCTTTACTGACATCCTGGTTATTCTCAACCCTCGGTGGTCTGTGTCTGTATCTGACGTCACGTGTTCTCCAATCCGCCAATCAGTTTGACGATCATCTTGCGTAAGCGGCTCTATGAGATCCCTCCTTTAATTATCGTTTGCCGGAGGTTTCTAAGCTCCTTCTCCACACTGTTCGGCCCCGGATTTCCTCTAATCGTCTCATCGCCAGCTGTGTCCTCTCTGTTACATAACATAAGCCCCATCATTACGTCACTTCCTGCAGAACGGCGTGCTGTCCACAATGATGACAACACCACAGCCTCAATGATAATATGTTCTGTCCTCAGTCATAACAACACCATGGTCTGTCCACAATCATAACAGGCTTGGCGACAGTTGCCCCTGCAGAACTCATTCTCTCCGTCTGTCATTCCTGATGACTACAATGGACAGGTGTGCAGACGACATCAGCGAAACACGAGGCGACTGCGAAGACCGATGCGTGAAGAAAACGGAGGAGGATGAGTGACATTTGGGGGACAGGAGGTGGAGGAAGATTTTTTTTTTTTTTTTTTTTGGTGGGGGAGGAGAATGGCGGGGTATGTGGGTGAAGGAAGTTGGCGCATTGTGACACGTTGCAGGTGACTAACCCTCTCGCAATTCCAACTGCTTCGAGGTGTGACTTTCAAGAATGATCTCGAAAGACACCGGTCTTTGACTCGGTCCACGAGACTCGCGACCATGATGGATTTTTTTATGACTCGGTGGAGAGCTCGGCTGAATACCTGACTGAGTCACAGCGCCAGGTATGCAGATGACGGCAACTGTTTTAAACTCAATCTTGACAACGCAGGTGCGTGCTGTCAACTTGTTGTGTTTGTGTGCGTGCTGGAGTGCTGTGTAATCGAAACACAAGCACCTGTTTGGTCTGTACAAGAGGGCTTCGGTGTGCATGCTTATTATCTCACAACTGGAAATTACCCTCTGACCTATCGAGTGGTTTCAGTTCCTGTGGTGTTTGACTACCGAGACCAAGGGCTGTGTTGTAGCCGAGACTTACGCCGCCATATTGGTAGGTGAGGTCGAGTTGAGAAGATAACGATTCTGTAATGAATTCACTGACCTCTTCATGTCTACTTGGAGGGACAGGAACTAAATCTTGACCACAACCGTGAAGACACTTCATCAATCTGCTCATTAACATCCTTATCACCATGTCATCAAAATGCTTATCAACATGCTCATCAGAAGAGACATAGAAAAAATCTTAGAACCTGACAATCTACCCAAGAACAGTAGAAAACAGAATTTTTACAGGTAGGCTAATAATAAATATAACATATCTCAAAATATATTTAATTAAGTATACTCGCGACGATTTTGTTTGTTTTTTCTCCCAGGTTTACATTTCTATGAACTTTGCCCTTTCACCTGCAGGTGACGGCCGTCTGTTATTCTTTCTGGTGAAGCTGTCTTGCACCTGCACCTACCCGACACGAAATTTATCTTTTTTTAAATCTTCTGCTTAGACCCAAACCGTTTAGGCTTTAATAAGCGTGATTTACCTGCTCCGCCTGTGACCCCGGCGTTTGACCTCTCCTCGCTGGAACGCCTGCTCCGTGCCCCTCCCCCCGGAGGACCCCTCTTCCCACCCACCTCATCCCCCAGCGCAAGTGCCTGACACTGGTTCTACCCTCCCCCACAACCTGATTTATGGAACTGACACCCTCCGAGCCCGATCTTGGGAAGAAGCGAGAGTCGTTCTCACTTTACTTGATTGTGAAACAGTTGATGTCCTGAAGAGGGCGCTGAAGGTGTGCAGGACATGTCCTCCTGTCCTTCTGTCTTCCTGTCTGTCAACTAAATCTCGGCTTTACTCAGTTACATTCACTGACTGCTGCTGACTGTAACAAACTAAAGAAATCTCTCTGCTCGGTGTGATCACGTATAAACAACGTAACAAGTCTTTCTTACATCCGGGTTACCATTGGGTTACCTTCTCTCTTTTCATACATTCTTTTTGTTCATGCTTGCGTTGTTTTGTTTTTTATTCTTTGTTCTTTAGTTTGTTCGTTCTCTTCAGTCGCTTGGTTATTTTTTTTTCTTTTTGCTTCCTCTTTTTTTCTTCGTTACATTTTATTTTATTTCTTTCTTTATTTCTTTTTGTTTTGTTTTTTTGGTCGTTCTTGAGTTTTTCTTTTTGTTTTGTTTTTCTTTCATGTTATTTATTCTGTTTTTGTTCTTTTATTTGTTTGTTTATTTTTTCTTTATTTTTTTAAATCCTGCAATTCTTCCATCTTACTTTTGTATTCTCTCTCTGTGAGTCTCTCACGCACACACACAGACAAGCAATAATCAACGAGCTGGTGAAAAGAACAAAGTCCATTAAGTAAGCAGTAGATAGTCTCTCTGATGTATAGTTTCACTATCAGAACAGAATATATTTATTTGTTTGGTTTGTTTATTTGGTTCGGTAGCCAATACACAGATGTCACTACATGCAAACGACAATCTGTTTTCCAAACAAGTTTTGTGTGAAAGTGTACCATACATCACACTGTACAACCAGTCTTTCACCTTTAAACTCTGTAATTTCTGACAGCACGTGCACCACGTGGGATTATCACCTTTCATTCCTTGTTTTTACATTCCAGCGAAACTAATTATCCTCTTGCCTTATTTTTCTTTCCAATCAGATGACTCACACCATTGAAACTAAAGAAGAAAAAAATAGAGCATGCGAAATCTCAACTTTAATTACCCACCATAAAACTGTTCGAAATATTTAATAGTTTTGGTTCCATAATATAATATAAGTATGGATCCATTCCAGAAAAGATTGATTTATTTATTGAGAGACTCTCTGGTGAAGACACCACAGAGAAATCACAACACAGGCTTGAAACAAACCAAAAAACTCTTTCAGGTTCGGAAACTCGAGCAGTTCACCCTCAGAATCAAGAACAGCAAAGCAGACGAACAAATACACACCTAAGTATAACCTCCGACCCTCTCCAGTTCCCACACACCCTTTCCTCTCCCCCCGTCAACTAAAAGCTCAAAGGGGAGATTATGTCTTATCATAACCAAACAGTCTCTCTGGCTTTCCCTCCGAGCGGCCTCCCTCCCATAAACTGTTAAATGGCAGCCTCGGCATTGGTTGGGTGCAGGAAGGGGATCAACCGTAGCCGACTGCTCGGGTGCAGACTGAGAATGAGGGTTGGTGGGGATGGGGATGGGGATGGGGATGGTTGGGTTAAAGATGGAAAGTGAAAAAAAGCTACGTGTTCCTTGGAATCGTCGGTTTAAGCCCCTTGACAACCGAGAGCTCGACCGCTGGAGGGGCTAGAGATACACCCCAGGGTATCATTGTGCGCGTGCTTGGGGGGAAGGTTTGCTCATGCGTGACTGACGTCACCGTGCAACAATTTGAAACAAGATCAGCAACCGTCTTCCTGCACAAGCCTGACTGACACCCTTACCTCATCGCATAGCAATCTATGAGAAGACAAGTGCACAGGCACAGCAGCGCCCCCGCCTCCCGCCTCCCGCCACCTTGACCCCGACGTGACCCCGCGCCTCCCCCAGAACCGTCCTTCGTAGAGTTATACGTGTGATACGTGAACTTATATTGTTGTTGCTGTCGTCGTCGTCTCTGACGGCAGGTGTGGTTGGGCAGGCCACAGCCTGGTGGTAATCAGCCCTCGTCTCCAACATTTACCTGTATACAGATTGTTTGTTTACAGATCGGAGCATCACACCGCTGGGACAGTTTCCAGGTGAACTAAAGACTGACAACCCTCGGGACAGGTGATCACGTGGACTGACAGTTTCCAAGTGGACAAAGGACAGTCTTCGGGAACTGACAACTGTGTGTGTTTTTTTTAAATACATGCGAAGACATAATTTAATCTCTTCCTTCCTTCTTCTCCATAACTCGACAATAAATGTGAAGCGTATTGTAGGCGGAGTGAGGGAATGTCGAGTGACTGTGAATGTGGTGGTGGTGGTAGTTGGGAATAACACGATCGTCATCCTCATCTTTGTTATTTAATGCGGGTGTAAAAGGTCTGAGTCTGGTGGCAACCGTTACTCGCATATGATGACTATCATCTGTGTTTCAAAAGTGCTGGGTAAGTGACGATTGCCACCAGTTGGCAGTGGAAATTATCTCCCCGAGCTGCTGTCTGGGTGTGCGCATGTCTGACATTTTAGCGAGCCCAAGTAACAACACAGAATAAAAACGCGGGGCCGGCCAGGGCTCGGTTGACGAGTTCCCCATTTTGGGGGAAAAGATGATTCACTCCAAGGGCATCGTCTCGACTCGCCTACGTGATCTTTGACCTGTGAGGATTATCGTTCTTGTCCCCATCACGTCGCGCGCACTTCCGATGAAGATAAATATTCGCTGGAGCACGAGACTGCACGAGGGCAAGCAGACAAGTTGACATCTGAGTTACTGCTGTGGTGTTATTTTATATCTGATGTACTGGTTTACATCTGAGTTACTGCTGCGGTGTTATTTTATATCTGATGTACTGGTTTACATCGGCGTTTTTGACGGTTTACTTATTTACATCTGACCTATAAATATTACAATTTTATTTTAAAACTCATCTTTTTTTCTATCGTATTGTTGTTTCACAGCTACTGTACTGCTATCCTGCCATGCTTTTACAACTGGTTTTGTTGCTGTTGATTTTACTATTTTACAACAATTTGTATTAATATTTTTATCACAAATTTATTACTGTGATTTATTAAAAAATTGATATCATATTACTATTTATGATGGATTTAAATTCTGTTGTATTACAATTTACAACTGTCATTATTGCTGTACCTCTTGGTGCACAGCTGTATTTATTTGTGAATATTTGTCTATAGGTGACAGGGAGGGTGAGAACCAATCTGTAAGCAACTCGCTTGCATGTATTTTTGTTATCTGTGTGTTCGTAAGTAAAACTTGTCCCCCTTCCCTCGCATCAAACAATCCAAACACATTTCCAACCATCCCATCCAACACTACTACACCAACCAGCCGAATAAATTCAAAAACAAATGACAAAACTCGCCATTTAACTATTTCGGGACATTTTTTTCCTTGAGCTTCCTTTTACTTTTATTTTCTCACGATCCATTAAAAAAACTTTCACGTCGTCAAATTTACTGACCTCGTGACCGCCTCAACATTTGAAGCACACGATATTCTAAAAATAGCATAACGGTTCCTCTCTTTCTTATAAATAGCACAGAGAACCGTTAACTTGTCAATAAACTGCAATGTACGGCAGGCCAGACCTTGAAATCCCCCGAACAACACATAACCCGGTATTGTAACGGTAATGCCAGATAATGTGATGTGACTGTAATGTCAGGTCACGTGACGTCTCAGAAGTTTCGCCGCTGAATATCACGTGGTGTAGTGACCTTTGACACAACAGATTGAAGGGAGTAGAGAGGGATGGTTTACCCACTCTCTAGTACCCTCTTATAGAAACTTCTCAAACACACGTTGTCGAATGCGAGTACCCGTATTAAAGTCACGTGACATGCTCGGCGTAGCGTGAAGGCCTCTGTTGATAATCCAGTGATAATGTAACCGCCGTGGGTTCTTCTCGATGTTTTCCCCCGTTACGATGTTCGTTTTTACTCTTTCTTTTCCTTCACGTCTTCCAGCAACCGCCGGCTGGGCGTTGCCCCCACAAACCCTCGTCCCCGCGCTGGGTGGGAAATCCCGGATGATGAAAGGGCGAAGGCGCCCGTTGGGAACAGTCAGACTTTGATCGAGTGGCAGGCAAGCGGACCAGATGGAGGCTGGCTGGCTGTCTGGCTGGTCGTGTCACTGTTACACTGTTGTTACAACCAACCTTGCCTCCACCTTGCAGGAATTTCACCCTCGCGCACCTCGCCTACACTTCGTCTCTGACCCGCGCAGAGCCTCACGGGTCACTGAGCCGAGGCGATGACAGAAGCGAGAAAAGAAAAGACAGCGTCGATGTTTATTTCGATGTCTAGTAAAGTGACAATTTGTTTGTGATAATCTCAGAGCAAGATACTGTTTCCCAAAATGTAGAGAAATATATCTCCGTTGTGAACATGTTTACAAAACCTACATTCACTGAGCGTATATTGTATTATTTGTTTATATATCATTGAATATATATTGTATATAGATAAATATTCAATTAGCATTTATTGTATATACATGTAACAAGAAGACATCCTCAAGCAAACACAAGAGAATAAAATAAAGAGATAAACCCACTGAGTCGACGTCCATTTTTTAGGGCTTTCTCTTCTCTGTTTATGTCCCGGGTGGATTCAACACATAGTCTACACCCCACTGAAATCCCCCACCTGGCCGGGGAGGTTGGCGGAAGGGGAAAAACCCGCCATGTTGTAGCTGGTACAGTAGTGTAGGATTGTGTGAAACAGTTGGGGTACGGTATCGGGTAGCAAGCACTGCAGCGCCACCCAGCTCGTCATGGCTGCTGTCATTATTCACTCAACATGTTGTGACTCGGCTTCCGCCTCGACAGATCATATTATATTATTATGGTCTCAACTGCCAGCCTCACTTTCATACTACAGAAATAAACTAATCATAATATCAAAATGTCATTAACCCATGTGGTACTGATGGCCTTCACCTTGTTTGTGCTGCACCCAGAATTTCGTAAGATATCGTTTTGTACAGGTAGGTCACAGGTAGGTAGGTAGTTATTGTGGGGATACCCGGTCTCAATTCGGGTACCACGTAGACTCGATATGTTTTATAGGCACGGTAATTCCTCTTCTGTAGGTATACTACAGGTAGATAGTCGTTGTGGGGATACCCAGTCTCGGATCGGGTACCACGTAGACCGTGTGTATATTCGATATGTTTGATGTAACTGCTGACTCACAGGTGTTTTCGTAACAAAGGAATGTGGCTTGGGGATCTTTTTGCAGAGCAGGTGGGAAGTTTGGCTCATTGTTTCTCTCTCACACATGTAAATAAACATCATCACGCGGGTAAACCAGCTTCCACACAAGAAAGAAAAGACAGCAACGGTCTTCGAGTCGGGTACATATGTGAGTCAATATCTCGGGTCCTGATGAGGTCTTTGTGTGAGTTAATTGCAGGGGGCAAGAGGTGAGGCCATTACGAGGTTTAAGGTTATTATTGCAGGCAACATGTGAGGCCATTGTGAGGTTTGTGTGTAGGTAATTATTGCAGGCAACATGTGAGGCCATTACGAGGTAATATGTGCGGTCGTAACGAGGTCTGTGGAAAGTAATGATGAGATTGGGTCGGGTGTATACTCTACAGGGGAGTGTTAGAGACAAGTGCAAGCTTTTTATGATTGATTACAGATGACTTGCTAGATTTTTATGTTAGCTACTTCCCGAGGAAATTTTCTTTCTTCCCTTTCGTCTCTCTGTGTTTCTGACTTGACCACAGCTTCCACAGACAGAAGGGAAGAACAACAGGGTACATGAGGGCAGGATGTGAACACCTACATAACAGACACACGTACACATATACACTTCATACATACTGTGTAAACACAGGCTATACATACTGTATCACAAGACATACACACAGGACATGTGCACGAGCACACACACACACAAACTGACAGAAGGTGTATGTGTGTAGGTGTGGGAGTGAGATGGACTGAGAGAGAAAGAACAGATGGACGAGGAACAGCTCCCGTCCTTTCTTGTGCGAGTCTCTCCCTCCAGCTAGTAGTAGAGTATGGCAATAACGATACAGTACAGTGACAATACAATAACAATACGATACAGTGACAGTACAATAACGATACGATACAGTGACAATAACGATACGATACGATACAGTGACAGTAACGATACGATACGATACGATACAGTGACAGTACAATAAAGATACAGTCCAGTGATAATACAATAACGATACGATACACTGACAATACAATAACGAATCGATATACTGACAATACAATAACGATACGGTACAATAACGATACGATACAGTGACATTACAATAACGATACGATACACTGACAACACAATAACGATACGATACAGTGACATTACAATAACGATACGATACACTAACAATACAATAACGATACGATACACTCACGATACAATAACGATACGATATAGTGACAATACAATAGCAATACGATACAATGCAGTGAGAATACAACGGAAAGGAAAGTGCAGAAACGATGCAGTGACAGTAGAGCAAAAACACAGTAACAATACAACATCGATACAATAGAATGCAACAATGATTTTAAAACAAAATAACGATGCAGCATCACTCAATAATGATATAACAACATGCGCTATGGACATAGTAACAAAGCAATGACTATAAATAGTAACAATAATCAACGATGTCGTGATACACTGTAACAACACAAGTAACACGACAGGGCATGTAGCGATACAGCCACCCTCTCTACCCTCTCTACCCTCTCTACCCTCTCTACCCTCCCTGGCGTTGTCACGGGAGACCATGAAGTGGTTCGCACTCATCACCTGGCACATAATTACACCTGACGCCGAGGTAGGACAAACAACAACAACAAAAGTCCTAGCAGGCAAGACTGCACAGCAAGAAAGCGTGTCCCCGCCCTCACCCTCCCATCACCACCCACACCCAGTAGAATCTGCCTGGGAGTGGCTCACTGTGAACACTGGCCTCGTGGTCTGGACCTGCTGCCTGGATGCCAGGAGTAGTCCCACGCACCGGCTGCCACGGCTTTGCAGAGAGAAGACGGCCTGTCTGTCTGTCCGACCGGCTTTGTGGCGAGTAGTGAGTTGCATCCGGAAATAGTTCGAAGCTCCACGCGCTCGCGGCCTGCCGACCTTCACCTCCACGATTGCGGGGCTCGTGGGGTGGGTGGCTGGGAGGCTGGAGTGGAGTGGAGTATGTACTGCACGGATGTGCAGCATTCGTCACAGTGTCCCTCGGAGCAACTCAGGTCACATGATCGCTTCTCTCCTCATTATCGCTTTGGTTACATTTTATCTGCAGGACCTTCATTTTTTTTCTCTCTTTTCTTATTCTTCCTTCTTCAAAATTTTATCTTGAGATGACTAATCAGGTGTCCTACTTCGTCATCTCTTTTGCCCCCGTTTCATACATCACCACCCACACACCCACACACACATACACGCAAAGAGGATTTTCCCAGGCTGTACTCACTTTGCTGAGCTCGTCGAGGACCTGTTCAACCCATTGTGCAACATTGAAGTCATGAGTAGGTCAAAGTTCGGCCACAGTGTGAGCGAGAATCCAATCAATATCTACGCGCGGAGGGAAGTGATCGATGAAGTAAAAGGCAAAACAGGGGGAGTGGAGTGGAAACCTTGGAAATTCTGTAACAGAATGATTGGCAGCCCCAAGCTTCTTGGTAACAGCCTGCACAAAACTGTTCATTAACGATCAACTGATTGGGTCAACGAGTTGAAAGCAGACATTTTGTCTTGTTCACATCCATGGATGAAGTCTCCCTTGTGTCCACAAAATTCAAAACTTATCTATTTTCCTTCTCTTTTTTAAAAAAATCAGTAAATAAAACTGATCTTGTTTGTCTTTGCCTCCAAAAGCAAACAAAAATAATTCACAAATAGAACTTTTAGAGTTGTTACTGATCTCTTTTTTTCATTTGAAATAGTCGCACCGTGTGAGCCCGGCTTTAGGCTCGTGTTGTTGGTGATGGCAACAGGAACGACAAGCTCGGAAGGCGTTTAGAGCTGAAACCGGAAGCCACGACCTCGAGATTTCTGGCGCCGGACTATCGTGACACAGCAAAGGCTTTCTTTGTGTCCAGAGTGCGAGGGCTTGACAGTCACCGACCACGTGACCACGTGACTACATTCAGAAGTCCACTCCTTTGCTATGTGGCTATGTGCTTTGTGTAGTGAGTCTACTCGCCAAGAGAAGCAACAGCGCCACCAACAGAAGTTCTGAACTGGGTGCAGCCTGTAAATTGTGGTCTTAATGTTTACTACTGCATAATTATCTGGCATTCATGAGATCGTGGGTAATAAACGCATTTAATCTCCATCTCAGGTGTGACACCTGTAAAGAACATACCTGTTTATGAAGACCTCAGACCTGCAACACAGACTATGGCGCCGATCATGTCCTTCTTATTAATAAATATGGATAGGTATCTGGACCAACGGTTGACCTTCTTTGGCAAAGTGTTTACAAGGAAAATATACAATAAACTGAGTCATGCATTCGACCATGTTTATCTTAAGAAGAGTCTTGAAGTTGGAATAGGAATGTGAAATATTAGTCATCGTTGATGCATGTACCTACATTCACGAGATTGTCAACGATTGGAAGAAGTCTTGTGGTCAGAGGATCTTTATCAACAGAAAAATCCTAGTCACAAGACCTCCATGCCAGCGTTGGGAAAAAGGAAAATTTTATAACCAATTTTAAGTGTGAGGAAGAAATAAACTGGTTTATCTAATGGGAGCATGTTTGTCATTTATTCCTTTATTTTTATTATCAAAAGCGCATTTTCTCGTGTAGTCGAGTTCATTGCCCATCGACCCAAGACCACAATGTTGGCAAATGCAATAAAACACAACTTTCAAATACAAGGATTAGGAAAAACATGGGTGGGGTGGGTGATAAGGAAGAAAGGAAGGAGGAAATCAAGAAGTGGAGGTATTGATTAAAGTTCCGGCATGGAAGGTGGTCAATTGTAAAAGCTAAAAGAGGAAAGGGATTCCAGAAGCAAAGACCAGAAAAGGAAAGAGCGGCGAAGACATTCGTGTGATCTCATGCGAGTCAGAGAACTGCTCGTGCCAGCATTGTCTCAACCAGACACGAGGGCTGGATGCCTGTTGCCAACCATTCGCTCCCACTTCTCTGAAACTGATATTTTGTTAACAAAACAAGATCTGAAGGTATTTTCTTCCTTTCTTCCTCCGTTCTATCCCTCCCTTTCGTTCTGTCTATCGTTAAATGTCCTTGATTATGTTTGGCACACACGCCTTCCTCTAATGAATGCAGCCAGCAGGATTTATTGCACTTGGCAGGCGAGAGCACAGTGGCGCCCTCTGTGTAAGGAACGGCGGGCAGCTAACAGGAAAATGGCTTCCGGTTTGATTTCAGTGATGTTGCACTTCTCAAATAAGCGAACAAGGAGGATTTCGACAATAATAGATGAATTGTTTTAGCGAAATTCCTCTAACTTTAAAAAAAAATTAATGTGCCACAGGTTTATTTGATGACAACTGGATGCCATGTATTATTGATGTATCCTGTCACCTGGCTGACACGTGACGTCACCGAAACATGCGTAGTGGACAGCAAGTCTCCACTGGACACTTCAAACTCTTAAATTGTTTTCATTGTGTGGCTACTTTTGGTGAAAACAAAATACTCCATAATATCTTAATTTCTGATGCACGGGAAGTCGTTGTGGCCGATGTGAATAAACCGGAAGTTATGTCGTCTAATGCCTCGTTTTAGCGAAAAAATCGTCTGCCAGCAGTCCATGGATATTAGTTCGTGGATAAAATGAATTTCCTGTCCACACTATCGAGAAAATGGCGCGAGCACCTCGAGCTATCAATGGAGTGGAGGCTTGTTTGTCCGCCAGCTTAGTCACGCCCCTTAAATTCTGTACCACGTGACAGACCCCTACAGGTCTGCTCTGATATGTCACAAGCAAACGGCATTATCATGACAAGGCATTACAGTCTCGTCCCTCACTCTTTTCTTTTCTGTCATTCATGTCTACAGGTGTGCATCGACAGACGAGAGGGAATCCACCGACAACCAGCGAATGAATATTTTAAAAACTGAGGTGCCGGGGAATGAAAGGGTTAGGATGGAAAAATGAATGGAATGATCTCCTGCTCACAAAAGATAAAGGGTTAGGCACGACACCGACGTTTTAACCCCTTTTACCCTCCTACCCCCAACGATGTTTGCTTGAAAATCCGACGGTTAACGACACGTTTGTCACCTGGAATGTGGAAATAAAAGGTGTGAGTAGGTCTGAGGTGTGGGACTAACTCCAATAACGAGATTAAAATTTGTTAGAAAAAAAAAAGAAGCCCTGTATGAAAGGGTTAAGGACATTACGGGTGGAAACGATAACAAAAAGAATTTTAAAAAGTTGGCATAGCCTGGTGATCACAACTGCAAAGTGTGCAGGTGTGGATCGACTTTTAGCCGAGCTCCTCCGTGACATGTCGGGGTTAGAGGTCAACCCAGGGTATGGCGCCAACTGCACATAGCTTCTGTAACGGGTGGTATGCGCTCCTGGGTGTCGTACAGAAACGACAGGTGCCAGATAAGCTCGGTGACAAATATGCAGCCTACTGGCAGTGCAATTAACCTCTGTTAAGGACAATAATAATAATAATTATTTTATTAACAGCAGCTTTTTTTCTGTCTTTACTATTATTACATTGTCGGCTGGCGGCATGCGGGGGAGGCTTGAGACAATACACAGGTGATGAGCGGACAGCCCGAGCAGGTACCCGGGGTACAGGTATGTGGGTGGCCTGGTAATAGTCAATGACTAAGAAGAAAGTGATCTGAGCTTCTTGTGTGGGTTGGGGGATGGATTTGTGGAGGGGGAGGGGCTTTGGAAGTGGCGAAAGTGCCAACTGGACTAAGTTGTTGATCTTTCATTTTATTTTATATTATTGTCTATAAGAAGAGGAATCTTTAGCCATGAGTTCCATTCAGTTCCATGTCAGTGTAGGATGGGTTAAAGTCATTCAACCAGCGCGTTTGTGCAGTTGAGGGTGTCGGGAGGAAGAAGGGAGGAAGAAGAGAAGCACTTTCACAGATACACAGACAATCGCGGCAGGGGAGGGCAGGAGCGATGGAAGGAAATGTTTGAGAAAGCTACCATGGAGACTGAAGGGGGGAGGTCTACGAGCAGGAACTCAACTGGTTACAGGTGCAAAAGCTTTACCTGTGGGTGCGCCATCATTGGAATTAGCCGAAAAGGCAACAGGCATAATAAAACACAGAGAAGGATGGGGAGGGGCAGTCTGCTGGTATCAACCACCCACCACCACCTCCAACCACCCCATTCCTTCAAGCAAACTAGAGCTGCGATGGTGTACTACTAGCAGGATGTAATGACCAAAAGCAACCACACATAAAGTCCGTTACTCCACCGGCACGCGACTGATGCCATTACACTGATGCGAGGTAATTTCCGCTCGTTTCCTACTGACCTTTAGTGCAGACTGTCTAACAAGCCTGTTTACCCCCTCCTGACCTATATCGCCACGTGGCCGTTACAACATGAAGCGTGCGAGTCGCTCTTGTCTGTTCATCCATGTTGCCGTTATACTACTCCATTATTTCACCATCTGTTGACATCACTGGGAATGAATATTGAAGATCACGTGACAAGAGAGAATTTTATTTTATTTTTTGTTGTTGTTTCTTTTTTTTTTTTTTTTTTTTTTTTTGCTTTTTTTTTTTGTTCTTTTTACTCTGAACCAACATTAGCTAAGGATACATTCACGGCAAAGCAGCTAGCCCTGTAAACAAGTGCTGTGTCCAAGACGGGATTTGAACCACCGACGCTCAACCTTCATTGTGATGGTAACAAGTATTGCCGGACAGCTTTTACTTGGGATGAGAGTCGGGTATGAATTATTATAATAATAATCTGTAAATCTCATTTTCTTCAAGGTAGATGCGAGCTCGGTCCCTGCCCACAAAAGACTACAAAGGAACCAACCGCCAGTCAAGAAGGTTCAGCAACCAGGTGAACCCGGGACAAACATGAAGGAAGTGCGTGGTGATACACTAATGAAAACGACTCACGAGCTGCTTGGTGGCACCTGTGTGACCTTTGCACTTTCCTGGTTCAAGCCCCAATTTTAACAGCACAATAATGATCAGGTATGAGTGCTTGAGGTAAACTTAGAAAACAAAACCTCGAGCGGGGCACACGCCAAGTCAGAACAGGGTGCAACCCTCACCAAACCTTTTTTTTTTTCCAGACCGAGTGCACAGCACAGTGGTCTACATCGAGGGGCCAGGTAAAAATATAAAGAAGCTTGTTTGCAGGTGTGGCTTCCGACAAGCCAAGAAGTTTAATGGGTGCTAGTGTGTGTTGTACCGATCCCATCCCCAGCTTTGGAATCTGCGACTCAGGATTATTTCCGCACTCGCCGGTGGAGAAATATTTATTTCTCTGGTTGTTTCGTGTTGTCTTGATAAAATGCCGCTCAAAAATTATGTCAACTGATCTAATTCCAATTCTAATTCTCTCTCAGAGCGACACAGTAGGTTGAGATAGAAGGAGGGAAGATGAAGATATGATACGACGGGTGTGTCAAGCTCCAGTGGGCACGTGACCCTCACGTGCAGCGACAAAGTTCACGACACGGAAGCCAAGGTTGTCAAGGTAACACTGAAGTTCTGTAGTTTGGTTTTCTCGAGGTATACCCCAGACAAAAACTACGAAGCTGAACAAAACTCACCGACAAGCGACTTACTGCCTAAGAGGCCGTGAGTGGTTCACTGTTTCTACGGCATGGCTTTAAAAAGCGAAGCTAAACTCTCCTGTCTCTATTTTTGCTGTTAACTGGGATATTAATTTATGCTGGGTAGACAGTGGGTGTTTCATGGTCACAAAGACAGAAAACATCAAGTAAATATGCGATTGGACTAAATTGCACGTGCACCTCTTTGTGCGCTCGTGTGAAAGTCCGCCGAGGGTAGACTGGAGTGTGCGACGGCGTGTTGGTTAGCGTGTGGGTGTAGTCACCAACCTCGTCTCTGTGTGTCTGTCTGTGTGTGTGTGTCCCTGCACAGCAATTCTGTCAAACCCAGCCAAGCGTGTCTCTCAGTGTTAACTCTGCCCACCAGTCTAAACTTGGCGATGTTCAAACAATCGCCGGCTATTCCCAGCCTCGCGATGTGCTCGCCAGTCGCACAGAATAACGGCAAAACGAGATCGATGCTTCAAGAGAGGTTAAAAAAGCAACAACAAAAAAATCCTAACATATTCCATCAATTTTACATGGCTGAAGGCTGGCGGAATCGATACACCGATCCTAAACACAGCCTCCTGCCGATGACCGTCACGTGACTAATCCAAATTCTTGCCACGCCTCCGCGACCCCTGAAGACACTTCATTTCTCTTTGATACCCTGAACAAAGTAGTCTGGGTATGGAGGTGTACAGTAGTTAGTCTGGCAATATAGTACCTGTCTTCCTACGCATGCAGGTTGGTCGTCTTGCCAGTGTTAACCTCACTGGGTCAAAGTTTACCACCTTGACTAAGGAACTGGAGAATTTCTATACGACCGACCAGGGTGAGGTGCTTCCTGCTGGCACCAGGAACAATGTTGGTCTGGTGCTGAAGCTAACAGCATCAGTTGGAGGATTTTCTTATTCTCTTCTTCATTAAAGAGGATCCAGAGCGGCGGCCATGTTGTGCGCGGCCAGGACAACCCGCCCACGCGATGTCGGCTAGTCGCCCTCGGCACAGCAAGGAACGAACGAAGGAAAAAAAAAGTGTTTAACTCGCTAATCCGATATCTGATCGCCAGATGGCGCTCACCCGATATACAGATTCTTATCGCGGGACACCCTCATCGTGTATAAATGCACACCATTATGTTCAGGACCTGGCAGTATTTTTTTTTTAAATATCAACCTCTCCTGTTTAACCTTCGATCACCCACACACACACCCACACTCGTCTGGGATGTTTTGTCAGCGTGGGAGGGAAAGTTTCAACTGAACAGAAGGCGGCTGCTCACACATTCCACCCGCCCACAACCACAAGCAATGCAGTCTCCACTCACCCAAAACTGACCTTTTGTTCATTCATTTATTTATTTCAATAGCTTTCATTTCCTCCTGACAACAATTTCAATTAATGATTCTCAAGAAACGAAAACATTTGAAATTCGCCTGATATCACTATCATGATACCAGCCTCGGCTTTCTAAAGACAAAAGTTTTATCTACTACAAAAATTGTACATGAACGGCGGGAAACAGGCGATCATCAAAAAACGAACAAAATGAGGATGTGAATGTTGGACAGCAGAAAGTTTGCATTGAGGACTCAGAATGTATAAGTTACAACACTTGTCTCCGCTCAGCATTCAGTAAATAACTTATAACACATCACACACGTGGCTGTCAGGCCCCTGGACAAGGTTCGTAACATGTGAACACAGTAATAGCATATCAACAGGTCATCACACACAGCAACATGAGTGTTGAGAATGTCTGGTGGTCGGAGTCGCTGCACCCACCCACGCCCCCAGCCAGTTATACTCACACCTGCGGGGGGAAAGTTCCCCTTCCACCTCACTTCAAAAATGCAGTTTGTTCACACCCACAGGTTTCTTGCTTCCAAAAAAAAAAAAAAAATACAAACACACAAACATGTCCTCTTAAACGGGGGAAAAAAATCACCGCTGAGAAAAAGAAATATAAAAGGCAAAAGGTGATAGGTTAAGGGTTACGATTCATGCGTTGTCATGTGACCGTGCGCACGTGCGTTCTTCTAGTAGTAATACTTTAAGCAGCAGCTGTTTGCAGCTGTACTGAAGCTGTCATTTACAACCTACAACACAGTTTAACATCTACACTCTACCTCCAACAAAGATTTTAATATTTAAGACAAATCCATATCCGAGACCTTTGAGGGTTTATGGTCTAAATTTCTTTTAACTGTCAGTGAGTGAGCGAGCGACTAGACCAAAGAGTTATTGTCATGAACAGTACACAGGAAATATAAAATATGAAAAAATGAAAATGGAAACTTGTCTTTCACTTACAGAAAAAATACAAACAGCTTTTACACGGGAACTCAAACATCACTTTAGTCTTGAATAGTTACACAAATATTTATCCCTCTCTCTCTCTCTCACTAACAGACCAGGTACATTCAATTCATTTTGTTGGACACACAAACAAGCAGGACTGGGATCCCTCCCCTCCCTTTTCAACATCAATAATATCATTATGTCATCATGGTGCATTTCCTCAACGGTCCGCATGAAACATTAACAGCAGAGATGAATGAAACTAGAAAACTATTCAATATTTACATCGGTCAATCCATCTCCAGGCTGGCACACTGCATCCTCAGGTACAGGGGCAAACAAGTGGAAGTAACTGTTGAGCGGATGAGTTGATTACCGGAAGTGGGGAGGCACGTAATGAAAGTGCTTGTGGGGTGACGTGTCATCAACGCTCGACATGTAACAACTGTCACTAGTGACACGTCACTAAACTTTGACATGTAACAATTCTATTTAATGGCAAGTCAACACGGTTTCCACCATTTTTTTTAACATTAAACAGATTTCTCATCAATGCTTTTGCATAAAAAGAAATATTTCTTACCAATGTTAACAAATGTTCTCCACCATCGTTTGACCTGCAATGAATGTGAGAAGGTAAGTCACGTGAGCAGTCTCAGTCTCTTCCAAACGAGACACACAGAACATCTTCTATTCCTGACAAAGGATTACTAGTAACTGCACTAACACAGTCGACAGATGTGTCAAACTCGCACACACCGAGGGCGAATGGTCTCGACATATTGCTGCATATAGCGTCACGTGACATGTTCACGAGATAAAATGGTCCGAGGGTTGGTTTTGTTTTTTTTTTCTCCCCCGGCAGCACTCTTACTCTCACTTCCACAGAAGACCTTCACTTGGTCGCCTCCAGAACGATTTAAAAGGTGTTTTAAAAGGAAGAAAAGTGACATGGAGCTGTCGGAAAGCTCACCTCAACCACTCCATTCCAACATCTCAGAGTGGTTGCTTCCAGGTTCGAGTGGTTTGCATTGCTAGACTACTAAATTCTGGGAGTCGAGTTCAAACTGTCAACACAGCTTTTCTCAGGCGTTCGTGGTTTCTCCGCTGGTTGTCCTTAGTGTAACAACTTCCACACAACACAACGAATCTTCAGCTCGCAAGGACGATCACTCTTAAGTAGCTTGAGGCGTTGATGGCGCTTTACCTGTCTCGCCATCGATGCCAACGACTTCTTTCTCGCCGGGGAGGGATGGAGGAGCAGGAGGAACTGCAGACAACTTCAGGAAATTTCAGCCTGGCAGCAGCATGCTGGGAAGTTCAAAAGGGTCATCAGGTAACCTCCCTTCTCTTCAGGATGCCACAACTGTTTAGCAATTCAAATAGATTACACCTTGTGCAAGCGGTGGCGAATGCCTTTTCCATGTCTGCTTATCTGCCTTGGTTGAGTATTGCTGACAGTAGTTTGATATCATGTCTGGCCACCAGCCTTGACCTGCCAAGCCTCTGTCGCCACCAGCTTCACTTTTATCACAACGGTTTTTGCTTCTGGTTTTTGTTTGGTGCCAACAACAACAACGACGACACTGTTGCATCATCCTGGCAGAAACTTGACAGCTCAACACTTAACCCTGAGATTTCGTCCTTCTGATCTTTCACACAATGGGGACGGAAGCAAAGTAGAGACGAAACTCTCAAGCCAGGGTGTGACCGCTAGGATGCGAGAACGAGGCTCCTGCTGCATGACAAACACATGGTGGTTAAGTGCTCGAACAAGTCTCGTCACAGAACATTTCCTCTCGGCAGGAGCGTTGGGAAAAGGAAGGGAAAAGTGGGGAAATGTTCAATCCCTTTTTATTAAATCATGTCCTTCTTGTTTGCAATAAGGGACATAATTCAAGCTTGGTGACACATTTTTCCTCCCTGACCCCCTCCCCAAATATCACCATGTTGTCAGTTGACACACCTGATCAAATTAACCACGTGACGAAGACACAAGATAAATCAGCAAATAATAAGCAGCGCCCCCTCCCTACAAACACCACCACCCTCACTTGACAACCATAATCTTTTGTATTATTGTCTTGGAATGAAGTCTTCGTCGTCAATAGCGACGATCAATATTTTAAATAACACATGAAACAGACATCTCCCGTGATGCCCTCCGAAGAGAGGTTTCTTTGAAAAATGTTCGTTTTCCCTGACTAAACGAGTTCTGCCTGGTCAGGCAGTCGTGGTGGTTTTGTTTTTCCTGAATGCCGGAACGAGTTCAGGGTCCGGGTAGCTAGTCGGACACTAACTTGAAGAGTCCAAAGACGTTTGTCTGTGGGAGGTTGTACAGGTAGGACGGGTACGACACAGCCACATTAATGATGTCCCCCTGCTTCAACTCGAAGGTACCCTCCAGGTCGCTGCTTTTGATCTCCCGCTGCTTGAGGTTGACACGGTCCAGCAGCAGGTGGTCCGTGCGCCCGCGGGAGACCTTCTTCACCGAGTGGTCCACCAGCAGCTGCCCCATCGACAACACGTTGGCGTTGGTGTCAAAGGTCAGGTTGGTGTACACGTGGTAGCGGCCCGTGGAGGGTATGGTAATGGAACCGTTGGCGTAGTGCAAATCAGCTGAAAGGAAGCTGGTGCCGGAGGTGTCATCTGTGTTCCAGACTAGATAATCTGTAGGATCAGAAAATGCTTGGTGAGGAGGATGAGGAGCAAGTCGGTAATGGTGAAACAACATCTGCCTAGTATTTATAACCTGATTAACATGCAAAAATATCAAGGTAAAAAAGCTGGACAACAGCAACAACAAAAAAAGACAGAGATGTACAAAGGTAAAGAGGATTCCTAACCAAAGAGTTGCATGAAGAATGTTGGTGGAGGGAAAAGCGAAGTCAACTACCTCCAGGACAAAAGACTGAAAGGAGGAAATGTCATGGTCGGCAAGATGGAAATCCGGGGATGCGTGTGTAGGATGTCGATTATTGCAAAGTTCTCACCGTGAGAAAGAAAGATAAAAAAGAAATAAAGAGAACAGAAATAATAATAAAGTGTAGGAGTGTGTGCTACTCACGCTGCCCACTCGGCAAGGTGTGCAGGTTGTTGATGGACCTGGTGACATCAAGGGTCAGGTGAGCGGCAGGTGTGGCCAGGGTTTTCGAATCCACTGCATTCTGCTTGCAGTTAGTGATCTTTCCTGTACACAACAACAAACAAACATTGATTACAACACTTCATGGCAAACCGTGGACAAATTATTTTATGCTGCACTAGAAGACCTGTGAATGCTGCCTGCAGTGTATGTGCGATTAATGAGTACAATAAACATGTTGCATGACTGCGCTGTCTTAAAAATTTCTTACAGCCTGGAAGGAAGGAACGAGCAGCGACTCCGAACATGACCATAATACTGTTTGTGTTTTAAGGCTACTTTATTATGCTGTAAATATGCGGCCACCTGCAAGGCTTGCTCGGCAGATCGTGACACACTCGTTACAGACATGGCGACCCTCCGTCAGTCAGTTTTAACGGTCATGTCAACTGTGACAGTCATCCCTTGAAAGGAGGAGGTTGGTTGGAGGGGAGACAGAAAAAAAAAAAGAGATTCGGTTGCAGGCAGTAAAGAGTGTCACGACCATGGACCAGGTGAGCGGAAGAGAACAAAGACAAACGAGCGGTTTTACCTGAGGGGAAAACCCCGACAGGACAGAAGGAAAAAGGTGTAACTAAATAAAAAATATAGTTCTTCTTCAAGATGGAGTCAAGAACAACAACAGCTGAGTGATGTGTGGAAATCAGATAATAAAAGGAATGAACGAGAGTGGATGAAAATGGTTTAACGCTGAGTCAGCATGACTGTGTAGACGGGTGTCACGTGCAGAGAAAGGACAGACAGAGGGTTGATCCCTCGACAACCAACACTCACTGTGCAGGAGAAAAGAGTTTTAACCACAGCACCACAGAGCACCCCGGAGACAAGAATGCGGCAAGCGCTGGCGAGGGATAACTAGGATAACAATAACCATCTTCTTTTATTCACCGAGAGTGAGTGAGCCTGCCAGGAACTTTGTATACGTGAAGGAAGGAAAGAAAGAGAGTCAAAAACAACATTTTTTCATTTCAAACAAAACAGTTTGACAAGAGAATTGTGCCCTGATAGACTGATATCAGACAGGGAGGAATCAAAGGAGCTGCTTAACATTCCAATCGTCTGTGAAGTCAGACGGGGGTAAACATTAACCTTTGCGGCATTCCTGGGTTTATTTAAACCTCACCATTCCAGTCATTCTAAGTCTCGGTCAAGTCAGTGCTCGTAATCCTCGAGCTACAGTTCTTTGCCAATTTTATTCAAGAATTCTTTCTCACCTTTATCCAACAGGTAGTCGCGTGTCATCTGCAACTGCAACAAACAAACAAACGAAAATTGAACGATAAAGAAGATAATGAACACTCCACATATTATTCTTTAGTCAGCAAAAAATACACACCAGACACCGAATGTTTGGCGAGGGTGGAGTGAGTTAAGAGATATTTTAAGGAAAGTTTTCAAATACAGTAGCAAACGGATAAAAACATGTAACAGAAAAATAAAATGAACAGACACACACACACACAAGTATATTTATCGATTTCAGACAGTAACTATAAGATCCATAAGAAAAGGGATGAAAAAAAAAAACAGTTGGGATATTACTCTAGAACATACGGATCATTTCGACTTATTTTAAGATAAACCCTCGATTTCCTCCACCTTGAACAAAGGGGTGGCGGGTGGTGTTATCAAATGATTTCTCAAGATCAACCACGTGGAAGGCCAGCGTCGACATGCAAAGTACAACGACTACGGTGTTATGCAATATTTCGTCAGCCTCACCCAGGGTACTGTAGATAAATGTAGTTAAAACCCATCACAAGTCTACCCGAAAAGCATTGCGCCATGCTACCCTGATACCCTGTAGCTTAGTGAATAGGGACAAGCGTGAGAACGTCTCACGTGAGCGCCACCCCAGTAGCGGAGATAGCGAGTGCTGGTACAGGTTCTCCCCCATCCCCTCCCTCCCACCCTGTTAGGTTTACTTGGATTAACTGACAAGCTTTTATTTCATTATCCATGTGACTCCAGTTGGCTTCGTTTTACAACCACCCCCTCCCCAACCTGTCTCCTCCCCAACCTGTCTCCTCCCCTCCCTTGATCAAGGCGCCCAGCCACAAATCAATCTCGCCCACACCGTGAGACCCACGTTCCCCTTCTGCCGAGCGGTTGCGGCCGGGTAGCGCTCAGCCGGGTGAAAAGAAACAGGTGCAGGACGACATCTCGTGCAGTCGGCGGGTGGGTGGAAGACTACGGGTGGGGGGACGAAGGAGGATTGCATCAGGCCTAGTGCCACAGTCGTCCCTGGAATGCCTTTCTCACGCAGCACGTGAGCGCCTGCCTTTCCAGCGGCTGTCAGTCGGGGCAAACCCCACGCCGCCCGCCTGCGTGACGTAACGGCGTGGCGTGCACAGCACGAGCCGGGGCCGGAGTCCGTCCGTCCGCCGCCGACACCAACTCCTCACAGCACGAGTCCGCGTCCAGCCTGTAATTTACTGAAACCCATTTCAGCCGGCCTTGGCCACAAAGGACCAAACACAGAAAACGACTTCAGCCAATTATTCTGTCTACAACCGGAGATAAATAACTAACGCCCTCGTCATGACGAGCGGCGGGGACAGTGAAAGTGATACCAATGTGAAGGTCTGTCAGGTAGCCGGTATTTCAGGTAGCCGTCTAATGGGTTACAACATACACCTCAAACGTGTAGACGATGAAGATCGTGGAAAGAAGTAACCGACTGGCACACGGAAGTGATTGAGTAACAAAGGAAGCAGTTTATGATATATATATATTGCCGAGAGCGGGAAAGTACAACTACTCTAGCAAACTCAACAAGTAAGAAATGTATGTCATACTTGTAGATATTAGCCAAGCATCGGCAGAAACACACTGTACATATTCTGAGCAATTTATCCAAATATGTTCCTGAACTAATTTTTTAAAAACTATCGAGTTTAAACGAAACCTTTTCACTCGAGGAAAAATGAAGCACTCACTGACGCACGTGCATGTCCCCGCGCCTTCCTCACTGACTAAAAGCTAAGTGGCAGGACCAATGTGCAAGTATACTATAATCTTGTTCGGTATACACACAAATGTCAAGATTCTGTTGCTGTATTCCTGTACATGACAATCCTGTTCTACGACATCCACACCACTAGCAGCATTAACAAGTGTGCAACCTTCGTGTATCTGGTTGACAGGAGAGGCGAGACTATGAATATCGCCCTCGTTTTTTTAACAGTGTGCACGATACACTAGCTTGAACACGAACTGCACAGGGTACACACAGGATACACACACTGATATACATCGTGCTGCTGTGTGGCCTGCCCCGCGTGCTGTGACCACGACCACCGTGTTTATCGTGGCAGCACGAGGCTGCACGTGAGACGACGGTGGAGGAAGTCTTGGCACGCGATCAGTAATGGCGCTGAGCAGCCCGCCATGGCTCGCCACTCCACTGGCCTCTCCTCCAGACGATGAAGGACTATGGCTGACTGGTGAGGGGGAGTATTAACCCTCGAGGGTTGACATCACAAATATTTGGGTGTGTGCGCTGTGGAGGGATTGTCAAATGGAAATATTGAGAAAGTTGGCATCTTGGACATTGTCATGACAACTGTCTGACCTTCTTCATCATGTCTTTGTCATTTCTGGTTCTCAAAATAGATTGCACACACGCATATAAAATAATGCCCTTACTATCACTTAAAATATAAGAACAAATGGAGGGGTGTGTGTAGGTGAAATTAGTAAACACGGATCATACTGTGTACGTGCCTATGACTTAGCAGATCACGAGAGCTCGGCAGGGAGGGGAGGGCCAAGACACGCAGCCCTCGCCGAAGAAATAAAAAAAATTGTTAGCGAGGTCCCTAAGCTCTCGCTGTCAACACGACACCCTATCATTCCAAACCACACACTGTCGTAGCGGAATTTCCCTCGACTTCAGACTTGGCTAAAAATACACCTGGAGGAGGTGGAGGGAGGTCGTTGGTGGCGAAGATCCGGAAGGTGAAAACAGTAAGAAACAGTTGTCATACGTGACACCGGCCATATATCAAGCACAGTCACCGGGGAAGTTCCGGATGTTGTGCATAACATAATGTTGAGGTAACACTCCATAGTCTCGACAACACAACATCAGGTCTGTCGGTGTCTGGTGTAGTAGGACAGGGGGTGGTGGATGGGGTGCTTTGTAAAAAACTTGTTTCATGACTTGCTGGTCACCTCCGACAACCTTCGAAAGGGGCTGTCCGGTTTCTAATCCGGGAATTTCATGTTTCTCATCTTCTGAACATTTGAAAGATTTTTTAAGTGATTAAGTATCATCTAAATTAGTGAACACGTGAATATCTTCAGTTTGTAATTTTCAGTCCTCGTCAATTCAGTTCCACCCTTGATGAGTTTAATTTTTCCTGTCATCTGCAGACCGGTGTAACGATTTATAAGCAACACAAAGTATTCAGGGAAGCTGTAACACTCCCAGTAACATTGCCCTCGAGTGCAACAAGCCCCAGAAGCTAAAGGGTAGCAAGTCCTTCTGCCATTCCCTTCATTAGAAATCACTGAACACGTGCCAACTGCATCTCGGCTGGCGAAGCAATTTCTCGAAGCACCCATGCTCATGTTGAAGCTAGTAAATGTTCTCCCCCCACCCCGGGTGTCTCTCTCTCCCTTTTAAAGCTCGTTTCTATCCGTTTGACCTTTGCATTTTCAACAGACTAGCAGAAAGATTAAAGAAAGAATAGGACTAAGAAATGTACAACAACGACTCACCATTCTGTCTGCCTGGTCGTACCCGGGGACTGTGTCTTTGGTACAGCACACCCCGTTTCGAGACCTCATGTAGACGGCCAGCCCGGGTATCCCTTGATCAGTGCACGGCAAGCAGGTCAAGAGGTCAGCGCCGGGTGGGATGCGACTGGGTGGCATTAATCGCCGACTCGAACTCTTTGGACGACTTCCAGAATCCAACAAAGATGCCGATGAGGACAGCGAAGATCATGTTCAGGCAAAGGGACACCACTAGGATGCAGCGGATCGTCTTGGAGTTGAACCCGGAGCTGATCTGCCTGTACAGACGCACTGCTGCCCGCCTGGGTAAGCTCTCGTGAATCTCGTTCACAGAGTTGTCGGCCTCCTCCATGGACACGGGTCGCAGCAGGCGGCGACCTGGCAACCGTGGAGGCGAGTTGTCGAGGGCTGTGTCAGGAACGTCGAAGTGAACAGTGCCAGTCATGTTGTCTCTGCTGGCGACATACACAGGAAATCTCAGAATCAGACAACCTGTCAACTTTCTTTAACTTTTCTCTCTCTACCTCTCTGTACTCACGTATGAGTTAGAAAAGCTCAAGCTTGCCAGCTACACGAAGACATAGGACGGGTATGCAAGAGGTCGACTATGCTCATTTTGTCTAATTTCAGTGGCCTGGCCATTCCCTCCATACCCTTGTTGCCATAGCACCCGACGACACGCCCAACCCATCCTGTTTGAGAGATCTTTGCAGGAGAAGCTGCATGTATTAAGGATGGGAAGAACAACCCGCTATGCACTAACAGGCCGCGCATGAACACACACACCAAGTACACAAATGGATGCTTCGGAGAGTATTACAAACAATGGTTTGATTATCTAACAGTTAACTACTAAATACAGTTTCATAATGATGGTGTTCTACTTGCATAAAATGGGTTTTTCCTTGATCCGGAGATAAGACGAGTCATAATGACAGTCCAACATTTTCTCTCTCATTCAGTGTTCACTCGTCAATTCTAGGCAAGTAAATAAGTAGCTTATGATCATTAAAACTGCAAAGCCACTACCCCTCCCCTCTACACTCTCCTAACTAAACAGAATTGAGAATTTACGGATATAACTCCCCCTACCTGCCTACATTTATCAACGGCTAGCTGTATGCTATATTTAGAACATGAAGGGAAAAGTACATTTCACCTGTGAATACAATCATGTCCAAACCCGAACTGTGTCACAACATGTGAATAAAAATCTTGACCAAAATTATTTTTAAAAAAACTGTTCTGTTGTGTGTTAACATTTCGCTTTCAGATGCCACTATTTATAAACTATTGACCCGACGAGTACTCGAAAAAATAATGAAGCTGGATCGGGTATGGACCAGCCCTGTACAATGTACACGTACCCCATTCAATGTGCGGTGTTATCAGGTCAGAAGTAAAAGGCTTTTCAGTAACCTGGTAAAACACTTTCAACAACCTGGTAAACACTTTCAGTGGCAAGTGGACTGTCAAGGCGTGCCGGCTTTCACATTTTATTTCTAGGACACTAACCTTCCTTCTTACATTTGTGTCCGGCATGATTATTGATTGGACAAAGACCTGAACAAAATCACTGTCCGGCATGATATTGATTAAACAAGATTTGTACAAAATCGATAGCAATCACTGTCCGGCATGAGTATTGATTGGACAAAGACCTGAAGACAATCAATGGCAAAACCCACCTTTCTTGGCAACGCAGACGACACAAATATTGCTAGAGATGGTATGGCGCAATCCCAGTGTCCTCTTAATGGAGCAGATCGCACGACTGGCCGCCCCGACTGAGTTGGGGTGTCGAGCGCACCCTAGTTTTGTAGGACGAAGCGATCAATCCGACCTCGGCAATGAATGGGTACGCCTACGCCAATCAAGTCTCGGCGAAACACAACACTAAGCAGACGACCGCCGAATTTTTTTTTTTTTTTTTTTTTGACTGCTTACAGAAAAGTGAACAGACTGTCTTGTCTCGTCAACCCTCGGTTTATTCAAACTAGAAAACTACACCTGCTGGTTGTTGAGTCCCTGTCAACGGCACCGGTTTGAAATGAAGCACAGGTACTCGCCAAATCGCGCAGACGATGATGAAAGAATCCTAACCGCTGTCTGGTCGAGCGAAGATAATGTATTTATATCAATCCCATCTCACCAGATGGAGTGAAAGTGCTCAGAAAGTGTCGCTCGTGGTGTGGAAGCTACGTAGGGACCAATTCAACAGGCGACCAGACTGTTAACTGTGGGCTCGCGTGTTATCTAGCTCGCTCTCAGCTTTCACAGCAGGTTATATTGACGTACAGACCTGCACGGAATTTCCACCGGAATGATGACGCACCGACCAATCACAAACCTCGTTACACTCGGCTTCGCTGGTGCAGACGACCAGGCATAAAAATACGACGGGGGCGATGTGAGGCTGGTGTGGCCTTGCTAGTCGACCCTCGAGAAAGTCTCAACACAAACTTTTCTCAGTAGAATCGCCGTTGAGCTTCACAAAACTCTACCACAAGCATCGGAAGGTTGAGCGGGGCGGGTGGGCGGTGAAGAAGAATCGCTGGCGTTTGCTGGTTCATTCGTCTGGGTGGTGACCTCGCCCTACATGCATACTTGATTAGCAGTAGTTGCGGACGGTTCGGGAATTCCATTTTAGTAGCGCGGCGGGGAATCTCATTGTGAACGGCCCTGACTTCATGTAAGTATCGGTAAGCTGAATAGACGGAAGATAAACCGACTAAATTAAGAAAGCGGCTGTTAAACTGAAAAGGAAAGTATTGGGCATAGATGGGCAAAATCATCTTCCGTTTGTGGGGTGGGGATCGCTGTCACATGGAAGCTCCAATCCGGAAAGACAGCTGGCAGCTTCAGCCGCCATGGCGCCTGGTTGGTCGCGAGAATGTCAGACTGTCAGACGAGCGGGAACGAGAAGCTGTGCACACCCACCCGTGCCTGCCAGGCCCTCAGCTAACGAGGGCAGTGCATCCCAGTGCACAGTTCATGTACAATAATGTGCGTGCACCACTTACACACGTGTCTTCTCTGTCTGTGTGTCTGTGTGTGAGAGAGATGCGTGCACACAGATGCGACTAGAGATAAGATTTATAAGTTTTCTCTCAACATATTCCTGGAAATAAATCAATATAAATATTTTTGTTGCAAAGACACTCTCCAAACGCAGGCAAGCTAGGAGACTCATTACAAACATCATAAAAACAAAAGAAAAAAGCTTTGCTAAACAAGTACTGTGTGTGTGTGTGTGTGTGTGTTATGAATTTACAATATTTTACTTTTTAAAAATCAATTTAAATTCAGAAAAGTCTAAAAACTTATTCTGAGAAAAACTTTTCTTTTTGTGTTCAAGAGTTTTCACAAGATATTTTCTTTATTTCGTTACAGTTTCAAGTGTTTCATTTATTACTAGAAACTTGGCAAAAACACTAATGAAAAATTTATAAAACATGCACGTGTTTTCACATCCAGTGTTTAAATAAAATTTGTTTGTAGTGAACATGTTCATCGACATTTTTATCCTGGCTGTAGGTCCGGTCGGGCGCTAGTGAGTGATACAGAGGACCGTCAGGAAGGGGTGTGTATCGGGTGGATGAATGGATGGGAGCTGCTTTTCTAGACAAAGAAGAATAATCTGGAGGGTATGTTAATCGGGCGGTGATTTAAGATTTTGGAGAAACAGGAACCCACCCTGAGGGTTGTAAGCCTGTGGTGTAAGATTTCTCACTTAAAAGCGCAAAGTCGATTAACGACCATTTGTATGTGGTTCGCTTCTCTCTCTCTCCATCCCCGTTTTTTTTTTTTTGTTTTTTTGTTTTGTTTTTTTTTTTTTTTTTTTTGTTTGTTTGTTTGTTTGTGTGTGTGTGCTGGGGGTTTGCGAGGAAAGAGTACATTAGCACTCCTAACAACATGGAAGCCAAAATCTTTTTTTTCTATAAGGCGTACTAATCACCTACACTGCAAACTACGAAGGGACACTTTTCACTTGTCTTCTACTACAACCAAACCTTCCAATACCCTGTCTAGTCATCTAGTTCCCCTCAGTCCAGTGAACAGACACCGTGAAAGTTCACACCTAAGATCACACCTGGGTGTCGACCCGCCTTCTCGGTTACCTCAGTCTACCACATCAAAGAATTCAGCTTTTCTTCTCTTCAAGTGGGAGCGTGCAGGGGAATCTCTCTCCAACATTTGAGCTCCAGGGGAGGGGGACAGCTGGGTCTCCGGGTGTCTTTCATGACACGGTAACCAGGGGAGACTGTCGGTGGTGACGGTGTTAGTCGATGAAGCGGTTTGTTTATGTGATCACAGCGGTCGTCTGGCAGCGACGGTGATGGACAGAGGGCTTTGTTCAGCTTTAGTCAGTGACACACGAACTCTTTGTGGACTAGAAAGATTATGAGATGCTTACTTAACTGCCTATACCCCGTGACTATAGAGTTGTCACCTTCCTAAACTGTTTGTGAACTTTATTGACGGTGTGTACCCGACTGCACGTGCCGACCACTGTCATCGTACACCGCCAATAATCAAAGTTTTGTGTTTTAAAACCTACATTCATTCCGTTAATAGAAAGAAAGAAACTCTTACCTACAAGCACCTGACATTCTTTTCCAGGTAATCAGCACTGAACAAACTCGTAACAATTAGTCTTCGATCCGTCTCCTCCTTCCTATCAGTACAACCCTCGTTCATATCACCTTCGTATCAGTTCCCTTCACCCTCACTCTGTGAGAAGTTGAAATCTTTCGATCAGACACTACACTGATTAAAATCACATCGATATCTCCACCAACTGAAATGATACAAGGCGAATACCTCAGAGGGAAAATACTGGAGCCGAGGGCTGGGTGCAAGAGTGGTTGAAGGAGCGGCCAAGCAGTTGGCCCGACTAGCCACTCCTCGCGAGGCAAGGCGCTCTGTCTGAGTGGATTTCACATGAGTGTCTCTCACTGCTGGTTGTAGGGTGGTGTCAGCAGTTTATTTTCACAAAGGTTGCAGGTTTATCTCCCCTCGGCGATTAACAAGCTTAGAGTAGTAAACACAGAACATATCTCCGCCAAACTCTTACAGCGATGCACCTTGGGAAACTAATTAACGGAACTAACGGACTTGAAATAAATCGTCAGCGAATTCTAATTTACACATTTGTCTCGGCTGAGCTTGCACCTGCATCTCTCTCTCTCTGTTTTATGAAAGCGAGGTTTTGTAATATTGTTCGCAGCTAATGTTTTTACAACTTGTTAAAACAAATCCTAGCTGTCCAGAGGCAATGTACACCCAAAGTTTCTTGAACTTAAAACTATTTTAAAGAAGTAAATTTAGAAAATTTATTTTCAAAAACTCCGCTCCTATGGCATTTATCTTCGTTGCACGAGGAGATATAACAAATGTGTTCATGGGAACGAAAGTCTGACTCGAATAGTTCTATTATATCCGGTATGGCGGAAATGTAAGACATGGTGGACATTGTGGCAATATGAAGATGTCAGACAACACATTCAGACAAAGATCATTATATCGATCGTCAGACAACAAATCAGTCTATCGGGTGTCGGGCAACACATCTCTCAATATCGGGTGTCACAAGTCGAATCACCGGCGACCTAGACAAAATTCGTTCACCACAACTACTTTTGCTCACTCAGTAGAAGACAATTTAAAAGACTCAAGCCAGCAGCTGTTGTAATTTTAAAACATTTTGAAACAACATCACAGTTTTCTATGACCACAAAATAACATTAAAAATAGACAGGAATAATAAAAAAAAATGAGAAGATCAATAAGCCCACATTAAAATCAAAGCGCGAAGAGATCAGGATCCACAGTTATGTGGCGCCCCCTATGCGGATTTTCTGTAAAGGGGAAGAACTCCTCCTAGTTTCACGTTTCAAGATTATTATTTATACACGTGCGCACTTTCCTGCGTGCTTCACCGCAGTTTGGATATTTTTTTTCCATATATACCTTCATTAGTTTGTCGATAAGAAATATTTTGACAATTATTGTGATAAAACAGATTATGCAAGAAATAAAGTTTAAAATTATATTATGTAATATGACCTGCAGTATGATATAGAAAATATTACACGAAACATCTGTTATGTTTATTGTATTTTGTTGAGGAAAGTTTACTCTGTTTTGTTACAAATAAAACTCGACAAAGTCGCACACCATACGAATAAACGCACCAATCAAACTGCTCGAATCAACATGGCCAACCTGAGTAAATAGCGAAATGGCCGATGGGTGGCGCTGCGACAGTGGTAAGGAGGCGTGGCCACATGACGACAGATTGGTGGGGTGAGAATGATGGGATTGGGACGACAGACGGAGGCATGCTGGGAGGCGACGAATGCGAGAAGACGAGAGAGGTGGAGGGGATGGGGTGAAAGACAGAAGTGCAGGACAAAGACAAATTGCCGGGTGGGCAGCTTGATTTGTTCGACTTGGTGTGAATGGGGCAGGAAGCACGTTATCGCCCCTACCCAACGCATTCCATGACTCACCTTACACACGAGCGGGCAGTCCTGCGAACATTGGCCTCCCCTGAATGCCATTGGCATTGTGTCAGAGAGCGGCGGCCAGGTTAATCACAAGGAGGAGGTAAGCGACCTGACAACATAATGAAAAGAAAAATACTGCTGTCTGGAAGGGTGGGGACGACCACAGACTGCCAGCTGAGTGTCCCACAGACAGTGTGATCGTGTGTCGCGTCTTCCGCCTTCAGTTCGCTAGTCAGCTTGCCCCGTCACGTCTTAAGGGAGGCAACTGTGTCGTAAGGGGAGATTACTGTCGGTTCTAATTTACGAACAAAGTGTGTGGCCTGCGGCATTTATTTTTTTTTTATCCTTCTGTGTTCTTATTTCTAACTTCTAACCTCTTGTAGGAATCCTATTGAAGCGGATAGGATTGTCCATGATATAAATCTTCGGTGATGAAGACACAATAGGTCTCAGGAAGATTTAGCCTGAACTTCCACGAATTTACAGTGGAAACTTTAGGGACTGAGTAAAAAGTGTTGTGGAAAATACTGTGTTTGAATTAATATTGTGCATTCGACAACCACTTCCTGTTTCTTTGTTTGTTTGTTTTTTGTTTTTTGTTTTGTTTTTTTTTGTTTGGGGTTTTTTTTTTTTTTTTTTATTTTGTCTTTCAAATATCCGTAGTTTCTTAAAAATCAGTATTTACATGGTCCATAAAATAAAGCATTGTGGTGCCATTCACAGCATTTTCGGATGATGATGACGATGATTAATAATATTACTAATCTTTGTTTCCATTTGCCCTTAGACAATATGTTTCTTCTTTAACACAACACACTCACGCATTGTTTGTGGGAGTGATAGGTATGTAAGGATGTGCGTGAAGCATGTGTGTGTGTGTGTGCAAGTGTGGTTTCTTGTATCTCAGATGCGAATCCAAAATCCACACGCAACCTTTGACACCTCTTCCATTCGTTGTCAGTGCAAATGTTCAGGCACCTGTCTTCATCGTCTGACCTCACTGGATCAGTCTGCGACTCGTTTGACGTTCCATGACCTCTGACCACGACCATCAGCGTGCATTTCTCGTGCGTAAAACGCTCGCCGTGGATGTTCGCACATGGCCAAGTCGAGCACACTTTGCCCCAAGGCGCCCCACGCACTGCGGAAGCCCCACGGAAGCCCTAGGGATCATCCTTCCTGTGCTGATGACGTGAATGGCAATTAGTACACAAGACATCTTCAGACAGGGTTAGGCCTGCATCCCTACAGATTGCAGCGCCCCCTGCTCCACACTGCTGTCCTCATTATTACAGAAACCACCACTACGATAATTGATGATGATGATGATGATGATGATGATGATGATGATGAGGAGGAGGAGGAGGAGGAGGAGATCATTACAAAATGTGTTTTAACCGTAATTATTGTTACATTACATTTCTGTACGAAAATTATGTCGAAGATTTAAAAAAAAAAATACCTGGATCGATCTGATTTTCTTTGTGGAGCTTCCCTTCCGTTCCAAGCCGTACACTCAATCAATATCTGTTATGTCCAAGCGGACTTTGCAAAATCTATACATAAATGGCGCCTGGATAATTTCCTTACAGATGCTCCTGCCAGGTCCAGAAATAGCAACTAATGGAGGTTGTAAAATGTAATTTTTATTGGCATTGTTCAGATCTTGTAATTATTTCTGCAGCATAGCTCACCCGGCTCCAACTTTCTTGCCCCACTGAACAGACAGCAGTTAAAGAAATATTTATCTGAAAAAAAAATGTCCGTAGAAACTACAATTCAAAAGCTGGTATTCTTGAAAGGCCAACGAGCAGACAAGCTCCAACAATCATTGCAATGTTGTCTGTCCTCTCCCGATGATTCAAGCAGACGAAGAGTATTTAATCTGACCCCGGGTGCTTGCAAATTGAAGCAAGTTGAGCGCGAGAGATGCTAGTAGCTTCCATGATAAAGGCCCCGCTAGAAATGTCAACGGTCCTCTTTCAATTGTCCAGCGGAAGCAGACATCTTGGCCGCCGACCTGCTGTCGGGTGTGTGACGTCAAGACCTGTGTTCACAGTTGAAGTGAGGTGAGTCAAGTCATTACGCATGCGTATCCGGAAGGAGACCCCGGTTTGTTATTCAACAACCACTCGCCTCACGAGGGTCGGCATCACAAGAAACTGTCGTTAGGGGGCGCCAAGAGAAACACATTTATATTCTTCTTTCTCTAACTTATCAAATCATTTGACACTAATAAAATACATTGAATAACGAGAGTAATGAGAGTTTTTCATTTATATTACTCTTACAAGTTGTTATCCGGTTCAATTCTATAGCTATACATTCTAGCTATACAATTTCATTTTATAATTATATAATGCATACATATATAAACATTTACATAGAATTGTATACAGCTGAAGTCACAGTGAAGATGTCTATCATTTTTGTTGAATGTCATTGAAATACAACTTTAGTCACAGCCAAGACGACTATATCTCTGAATGCAACTATCTTCACATCAAAAATATGAGGGCTACTTCTCAAATTTTTCTGAGGAAAAATACAAAATTCAGTAAAGTTTAACTATGTTTGGTACTTGTGATAATAAAACATACGAAATTTATCAGACTTATATGAGACCTTCAAAAGAATAAAAATAAAAAAAATAAAATGTCATTTGGTTTTTACTATACATGTATCTCCTGGTTACTGGATGACATTTTAACACACTTTAATTTATTACATTATTTGTTTTAGTCTTGCTGTGGGTTATTAATATACTTCTTACACTTTTAAAAACCAACCTGAATGGTTTCCGTTTTTTTTTGTTTTTTTTTGTGTGTGTTTTGTTTTTTTGTTTTTTTTTTAGCAGATTTCGGTAGATATAAAACTAACCTGTAAATTTCAGCCTCTAAAACCTATCCGTTAATTAATTATCTGGTACGATTCGCACCTGCGATCACATTTTACAGGTTAGTTTTATATCGCCTACATCTACTGATATCTGAAAAAATAAAAACGCAAACCTCCAGGTTGGTCTTTGAGAAAGCCGGGTGGATTGAGGTATAAATTCCCATCCTACTCACATCCCGTGGCGACACTTTTGTCAATAGAAATAGAAACCGTAGATACAGGAAGACACTATTTCAAAGCACAATTTTCATGTGTTTAAACCCAGATGTTTGATGAAACAACAGAAAAATTTCGGTTTTGGTCACTAGGTGTGGCTATGCGGGTCTGGCATTTTAAAAAGTTTCTTAAAATATAAATTTCGTTTTCAGCGCAGTCGGGCGAGCCTGTGTATTATTTATGAAAAAAAAAAATGAAAGCAAAACAAAGCGAAAGTAGTCCCACAGCGGGAAATAGGTTGACACACACATATTACAACAAAAATGACCCCGAGCGACCCCGGGAAATGCCGGTTTTCGCGCGTGCTGGCTGAGGCTGTGTTTTCACGAAGGTTTTGAGAAACACGATGATGCGCCTCACTGACGAGGGTGGTATCGACGATGACACATACTGCAACCACAACAAGTGCCGAGCGAAACGCGCGTGGATTCCACGACCTTTTCAAAAATAATTCCAACAGCTGGAACATTTCTGATAAGGGAGAGACAAGGACAAATATTTAAAGCCACCAAAACAAAAACAAAACGCTTTGATATTTTTAATAAACAACGTAAATAAAACCTATTGATATTAAAAGGCAGCAATGTATTGTGTAGTTCGGGAAATAGTTTTAGCTGTTAACTTGAAAGACATGCGTGAACTTTCATACAAGGCATGACAAATTTAGGGAGTTTAGAAATAACGGATGCTGGGAGGCGCACCTGAGCTTGAGGATGCTGGGAATAACGGTAAAAACTGTCATTTTAAACATCAAAAACAATGAAGTGGATAGGTGGTTTGAGTTCCATCACAGGTCTCGTGTATTAATATGGATAACAGGGATATCCCCCTCAATGTAAATACTATTTCTCCTGTAAACCTGTTTCAGTCTGGTGCTGTTGTCGTCGCCGTCGTCGTCAGATATGCGGAAGAGGTATGCGTTGTTGTGGTGAGGAACCGAGTTGCTAATGCGTTCTAAACAAGTGTGTGCGAGAGAGAGAGAGAGTGTGTGTGCGAGAGAGAGAGAGAGAGAGAGAGAGAGAGAGTGTGTGAGAGAGAGAGAGAATGAGAGAGTGCATGTATGTGCGAGAGCGATTACGTGACTTGACAGTACTACACACACATTTACACACTCGTTAATATACCTCATTCTCACACAAACTATAATAATGATAATTGTTAAAAACATTCACCATTGTGGGCGGTCAATGCGCTGTGCAAAGGAAGCGACTGCTAACTGAAGACAAACAAACAGCTAACAGCTGACAATGTAGCAAACATCAAAGTCTACGAAGAAAGACGAAGAACTGACAAGTGAGCGGAAGAGTTCCTGGATTATGTGAGGTATTTCTACACGAGGTGGAAATATTTCTCTTGTATTTCACACCACCAACACACCCTCTCCCCCACCCTACCTTCCCCATCACACCAACTGCTGACCCTCCCCCTGCTCCTTCCCAACATAGATTCCGATAGATAAAACAAACTTTTCTTTCCATCCTTAAAAAATCCATTTATCTAGTTTTTCCCGTCGAATGATTGGCCGTAACAAGACTGTGCTCATCCCTTTCCTGCCAACTTTCCGTCCACGATAATCTGAGTGCGATTTGGGAGAAACGTGCCTGCACGTGACCTTTGCCCCTAAATTATAGTTTGATCTCTTCCGGTATCTGAGCAACGTCCGCACTGACTACGACAACCATTGAGGTGAAGACATTGTTAGTGAGCGATACTCAGCTTCACTTAGTTTCAAATGCCCAAACTTGATTTTCGAGAAGTTCAACTCATCAAAACCTTCAAAGTATTGACAGGTACGATTGTGTTTGATAAATTACTGGAATTACTGAATTTTTATAATAATAATTTTTATAGCAAGATTTGTACAAACATTTCAAATGTTGCTTTTAGTCAAGATAGTATTTTTAAACATTTTTACAACTTGTCACAGTTATCCCTGATAAATAATCGCATATTTATTTTGCATATTTAAGCCAGCATATGAAGTTTTAAATTAAAAAATTTAAAATAAAATAAAAAATAAATTATTTTTGTGTGCCATGTGATTTGCAAACGATGCGGCAATATTCTCAAAACAAACAAATAACAAAAACTCGACGCAAAACTGAAGCCATTACAAACAAATCGTCTTTGTGTTCTATGATACACTGTATCCATTCTTTATTTATCAAAACGATGAACGTAAACACAAAACAATTGTTACACTTTTTTTCCGAGTGCCGGGATACAATTACGAATAAAAGAAAATACACATTTTAATCAACTACTATTTTGACCAATTACTATGTAAAAAGTACACGAAATGAAAAACATGTGAAGAAGGAATGCCTGGTCCCTCCCTCGATCCCCTCCCCTCACTCCCTGTTTAACCGCTTGACAGGTGTGACCTAAAGAAATAACTTTTTTTCGGAAAGATTTACTTAAAAACAACACGTTTGCTAATAATGAATACAATATCAACACGAAAAATGAACAGAGCAGGTGACACATATTATTGCTAATTCCTTTGTTACCTGTCTTAATTGCTTGATACTTTACTGGAAAGGTGTTAGTTTATTGCACTATTGAGATCTGTTTAATGCTCTTGATTTTTATTTCCTTTATTTATTTATTTTTGATCGGCTCTATTGCAATTCTGTGGCGAATCTGTTGGTCCTGCAGGTAGGTACACAGTATCGGCGGCCCGAGAACAGTTGATGAAACTCTCTCGCATGTCTGTCATCGAGTAGAAGTGTCGGCCTGTCCCTCGGCCTGTTATTATCAAATACTTGTTTCGGACTCACGTTCGCACTTGCCTCAGTTTCGGATGCTTCAAAAATTCGGGCTTTACTAGGTGAGGAGACGGGCTTGGGTGAGCCTTGAACCAGCAACCTTCTGCCCCGAAATTACGCACCATACAACCGTCCCTAGGTTACGCGCCCTGACCCCATCTTTCTATCTCCATCCGTTTTCACAACATTCTCAGTCATTCGTGTTTCGCGAACTCAGCGACCCACAACCGTTTCCGTCGACTTTGGCCAACCTTCCATCACACAAGCGGGCATTCTGTGTCTCGTTCCCAGGCCGCCGCCTCGCGACCACATCCATGGTCAAGCCCAGCTGGGAAAAAAAGAGCATTATGCTTCCCAAGGGCAGAGTCGAACCACAATACCTCGCTCTGAGACTCAATGGGGTCAGCACAGGGTCGGAGTGTGAGAATCGAACTGTGTCGAGATCGACTGACGTCAACCATGACGACAGGAATATTCGAGGTCAAAGCAGACTGGGAACTGGATGCGAGAATTCTTTGCGCTGTAGTGTCAGGAATTTGAATTTCTACATTATTTGGGAAATATTTCCGGTTCTTGACCAGTTTCCTCGCTGCTGCCCGGAATTATAGTTCACTTCGTTTTCCCACGTTTGAAGGGAGACATTTTGAAGCCTACTGATAGTGTACTGAGTAAACCCTGAGCTATACATGAAGTAGGAAACGCGAGAATTCCCCACCACCACCACCACCACCGCCAACACCAACCTTCACGAATGTGTTAATGTAAGAAAATGTTCAATGGAGCTACTGGCCAATCATACCGATCATAGTAATAAAGGTATATAATTAGTAAACAGTTGCTCTAGTATTTTTAATGAGATATTTATTCATCTTTAAATTGGATTTTATGTTTATTTTAAGGTATTTTACTTAGTTTGTTATTTAATAACAATACTATCAATAGGTAATGTGTTAGTAAGAGATTAAGAAGACATACACAGAAATGGGGGAGTAGGATGACAGGAAGGAAGGCGCTTGAGTGTGTGTGAGAGAGAGAGCGTGCGAGCAAGCTACAAAAAGGGACTCTGCAAACTCGGGGCACCTCCGCCCGTTCTCTTGGTCCTTATGTTGATCTACCCGCCTTTTGAATCCACTTAAGCCCATGCCTCCTTGACAAGCAGGAAAACACCAACCTAAGCAAAGAGAAGAAGTCTAAAATAGGTAATTTGCAGGTGTTAACATCCCAACCCTAGATTACCTGTATTTAGCCGCTTCGCCTATGCCTGTCCCCAGGATGTGCTTTTGGGTGTGAACCTTGTGGACGCCCAGTCAGCGTGCGTGACCAGCCTGCACGTGCGGAAGGTAAGTGCATCACAGGGTGAGCTGAGAATCCAGGTGTCAAGACTTGAGTCTGGAGATTTGCAAGTGTACAGTCGACCTTGCATGTCGGACTTAACCTGGGAACGGCTGCATGAGAAGTTCTCTAAAAACACACCTCTTCCATGAGCATTATTTTAAGGCAACAATCCGGATAATGATAGCCCATCTTCTAACCCTTTCTTATATAATTGTTTGTCGTCTATTGATTAGTCCGCCTGATCGTCTTCCTCTGCAGATTCACGAAGCTCTCAATTCTTATAGTTTGCTACCCGAGCCCTCTCTGCATTTTCTATATTCGTCTTTTTATCGGTACTGTTGTTTATCCTTCCGTTCTTTGTATGCTTTCAATGTCTCGGTCTTGTCTCACGCGTTTCTTTTTCTTCTTCTTCTTATTATCCCCGGCTGGTAAAAGTTCCGAAAAATGGATAGCAGCAACTGGTCAAGGTGATTTGCGGCTTCTACTGAATTCTGCTACAGGCAACTCTGGGAATCCGTTATCACTAAATCGATCTGCCCTATATTTCAAATTACCTGTGAAGCTAATGTCTCAGTTACGCTTTTTTCGTTCATCATGAAAGGCGTGAGGCAAAATTCACCCGATGAATATGAAATTACTATGTGAATTACTATCAATCGTTCCTACCAGCTCAGACGACTTGTTACTGAATTTTTCGCTCAATTTGACTTTCCTTCGGGACTGAACAGTTGCTGCTAATAAATGTACTACATAAACAACACAAGGGATGCAACCCAATATAAATATATCACCAAGTTTCAATGAGTTATAGAACCTGTTATTTTTTCCACTTACTCTTTATCTATCTATTTAAATCGCTTCTTCAGTCTCTACGTTGATTTAATAACTAATGTCTATTTCAGTTTTCCTCGCTCATGTCATATCATAAGCAAAACTAACTATTTTAATAATAATTTCTATGAATATTTGTTTACGAATACGCAAATAATACGCAAGACGTCACTTCCTATGTATGGACAACATGGCGTCGTACATCTTCTGCTTTCGATGCTGTGGCAATGGTACATTTGGAGGAGGTCATGTACAACTGAAAGAAATCCCAGTTGTCAAATTAGACACAACGCACGTTGGTGAGGCATCGAAAAATGTTTTCTATTACTTTTTTAAGTTTTTTAGTTCCAGGACATTCTGTGCACTTTCAGAAATATCTTACGATTATCCCAATGCTGCTTAGCCATTGAATTAATAGTGAGAAGAATTGCGGGTGCAGTGGCAAGCTGTGCTTAGGTAAGAGTCTTTAATCAGCTGCTTTAGTAATGATTGCTGGAGGCTAAGCATCGGGATGAACGGTGTTGTGATGGAGGGCTTAGGCAGATGCTGGGATTTGGAATGTCTATAATTAATCACAAATGTGTAATGGAGGACTAAATGTAGAAGCATCTTTACATCTCCTTATAAATTATCTTGCATACTTAGGTGGTATGCAGTGAGACATTTTTCGTCCTAATTCTGCAAGTATTTTAAGCTGTAGATCTTTTGTAGTCATGATCAATATATTCCCTCACCCCCCCCCCCTCCTCCGACAGCATTCACGTATAATTATTGTTTTACACACACACACAACTCGAGTTTTCTATTACTCATCTGTGCCTGTGTAACATTGTCAGACATATGCAATCTCATGCACCTGAGATGCATTATTAACCAGTTATTGAGGTTCATTAGCAGTATTTTTACATTTTGTCCCTGCATGCTTCTTGATCGCAAACAGATGTCACCATCATTAATACTTGTATTTTGTTTACAGCAAACTGATACATGCTTTTGCAGCTGTTACAAAAGCTACACTTGTGCTTGCTGATGTTAGAGGAAGAATGGAAATGTGAACTGTTTTAAAGTGTGTCAGAATGGGAATATAAAGAAGATATTAAAGCATTTAAAAGGATATATGCTGAAATTTATATTTTATATATTATATTTATATTTATCTGTAGTATGATATTTCAGTTATTCTTTCTTTCCATTGTTTATTTTGTCAGTTTGTTTATTTCCCCATCCCTGTCGATATCTCTGTCTTTATCTTTCCCTATGTTTGTGTGTGTGTGTCTCTCACTCTCACACATACACAACCTCCTACCCACCCAATCATAGACATTAAACAGCTCATGAGTTTCTTTACCATCTTTGCTAAAGCTTCTGACCATCCATCACCGAATCTTTTATGAAACTAAAATCTAAAATTCTGACCTTGTGTTAACAATTTATAATTATTCGCTCAGGAAATGATGTGGTCATTGTAAAAAATGGTCGCCGAATTTGCGGAACAGGAGCAGCACTGGCTAATGCTCCCATTGCACAAAACAAGGCATACTTTGAAGTTAAAGTTCAGTGCACAGGTGGGTGCCATCTAAACAAAAGCCCTTCATTATAGTAGTAGTTTTTCATGTAAATAGTTATCAGTTAAATAAGTCCATAAATAAAGAATGATTAAGGCAATTGTAGTTAATATTCAAGAGCAGAAGGAGAGGGTTGGTCTTTGCCTTCCATATGTCATTGTTTTAGATGCAGACCACTTGCATTTGCTGACCTTTAGGCTCTATGTTAAGGGATTTAATGATAAAGAATCGTTCTTTTAATATTAGAGATAAAATAAATTATCCATTTGTCATATATTTATGCATATTTCATTTTATTTTGGTTTAGTTTATTAGTCCTTGAGGAGCATTTGGTTTGGTCGATTATAAATGTAAAATTACAGTATAAGTAAGAATTCAGAAAGAGTAGAGCCCGATACATTGGCCTATTTCCTTGATACTGATATCATCATAGTATTGGATAGACACCCAACAGAACAGAGATGCCCTGTGCTCTTCTTCCTGTATGACTAGTATCGTACAAGGTGGGGTCACAATGCTTAAGCTATAGGCAATAATGAGGTCTAGATATATGGTCCACAGGAATGAAATATGACCTCCCTTCTGCTGATAAGTGTTAATGACCTTAGGGAACAAATGAGAAAGAATTCTTAGTGACAATTTCGCTTTTCCCTTTGTTTTTCTTTATTTCAGTCATTTATTCTTCCAAACTGTTTCATATTAAGTTTGACATATAAAGGCATAACTGATCTATTTAGACATTTTGTAGGAACTTCCTTAGTTGTGATTGCTTTATTGCAGGAACATGGGGTGTGGGACTTGCATCGCGGAAGTGTGATATCAATGCTGTTCCTCTTGGAAGAGACATGGAATCTTGGGTTTTACGACAAGATGGTACCTTATTTCATAATGGAGAACAGAAAGGAAAACTTACAGAATATCCACAAGAAGGGGATATTTTGGTAAACCACCTGAAGTGAAGCCTTAATTGACTGAAAGTAGTTTTTGTTGTTTTTCTTTTGGTTGGTTCATTGGGTGGTTTGATATTTTAAGAAAATTTAGAAAGTAGGTTTTAATTTTATTATATGCTATTTTTAAGGGAGAAAATTAAGTATTTCCTGCTTTGTTTTATGGCAACATCTTAATCGACAGCCAAATATAACTATGGAGCAACAGAGCATTATAAATCTGACGTGGCTAACATCAATAGCATTTGCTATTCTTATCTTAGGTGAAAGTAAAGATCATCTCCTAACCTGTTTTTAGATTGGTTGGTAAGCAAGTTATTATAGACCTTGCTTTTCTTGGGGCTAGCTTTTTCAGAGGGTGAAGGCCATTCCCTCTTTGTTGTTGCTTTACTTTCCCCAGCCCACCCTGGGTTAGGTACCGATTTCTGACATCTGTCAGGGGAAAATTCACTGAACCACATTGGTGTTAAACTGGAGCTTTGGTTTCAGATGGCACTGCACCCACAATGATCAACTGCTCTAAGTGTAATTATCAAGTAGGGGATAGAAACACTTACTGTACTTGTCTTATTCTGTCAAGCTGGGGAAGCTGCATATCTTGGTAGAGAGCATGCTCCAGTGGAGCAGGTCACGTGTTCAAGGCCTGTGGCTGCTTACCTTTTCTTTTTTTTTTCCCCATGTTCCAGAGATCATGCCTGTCAGACACCCAAGTTTTTCTTTCATTATGGAAAAGGCTTCTGCACCCCAGAGCTTTTTTTCCAGTGTGACTCTTTGGGTCCCAGCTCTATCCATGTCTGTCTGTGTAGTGGGCAGAGTGGTAGGACAGGGGTCGGGGTGGGTTGGCTGTTGGATATTAAACTTTATTACATCTGTGAGTAGGGGGGTGTTTGGTGGAGAGTTCTTGGAGAGAAAAAGACCATGTGTACATTACCATGGATGGCCTGTTTTGCTGAGACATATACTGTTAAATGACTGTGCTACTTTAATTGTATATGTTGCGCTTATGTATGTATATAATGTGCTATATTTGGTGTGTATTCCATATCTTTTCTGTGTATTGAAAAAAAGGGCTTGGGGTGGAGGGGGCTCTGTGGGTCCATCTCACATGGACAGTTTTCATCTTTTGGCTTTGATCTGAGAAGTCTGGCAATTTCTCATTGAATATTAAGTTCAGTAGCTGGACGACTGCTTTCCAGACTTGGTCATGTTTTATCAGGGAAGGCAGAAATCATGGAAGAAGGTTAGGTTCAGAATTCTTCATGCCTTACCTTATACCAATACAGTGAAGGTTGGCTGTCCTGGCTTCAGCTTTCATCTTGTGCACACTGTTCTTTCTGTGTATATGGCTTCTGTTTACAGAGCTGGCTACCTTAGTTGCTGGCTCAGCAGAAAACACCAATCCCCATCCCCACCACCTTACCCTAGAAACAATGAACCACTTAAGTTGACTGTCTCTATGGCCTCTAGACTGTGGAACTCTGTACCTAATTGTCACATGAAAAAAGAGAAAGCGTAAAAAGTGTAACTTTTTCTTTCAGGGTATTACCTATGATCATATAGAGATGAATTTCTTTTTAAATGGAAGTCCTCTGTCTACACCCTTTGCGGGCATCAAAGGCACAGTGTATCCTGCCTTTTATGGTAAGCCTATGCATCACCTAGTTCAGAAAAACAAATTTTAAAGTAGTAATTAAGTTGTTAATCTTTCTGTTTGTTATCTACGGAGGTTCAAGGGCAGGTTTTTTTTTCACTCTAGTTGTTTATACTTATAATAAACTGTCTAATTAGTTATTTTCTTTTATATTTGTTGTGTGGGAAAAGGAGAAAAGCTATAACTGCACCCACAAATGCACAGCATGAGTGAGTGAATTATATACACCAATGTTTTTTCCTCTTTGCTGTGTGTAATATAAAGTCATATTTCTAGAAAAGAAACAGTTGAGATTTTAACTTGAAAACTAAAAAATAATATAAGGCAGAAAAAAATTTGGAAGACCAAAAATAAACCTATAACAATTGACCTCAGATGTTCATTCTGACATCCACCAAGGCAGATGCAATTCAGTGACTTAATCCCAAGGCTTTCAGGCATGGGTGGTTTGACAAAGAATGTGGAGAGGAGAGAGAGGTGTATGTTAAAAATGTAAATCTCTCCTTAATGCTATACCTGTCTTGCTGAGGATGATGTGATGGATCAGAATGTGGGTATAAATGTGGGTATGTGCACAAATGATGAACCAAAGTCATGTTACCTCACATCATGAAGTTAATTCACACAGCACAATACCCTGCCAGGCTATTGGTTTGTGTTTAATGGGACAGGGCAGTGAAGCTTTGTGAATTTAAAACCATTTTCCTGTATGAGCCCTGCAAAGGGATGTTATGCATTTTGACCAGTTCTTTAATCAGTTCTAACAGTTAAGTTTGACCCTTTCATCCTTTGTCTTTTTCAGTAGACAATGGTGCAGTATTAGATGTGCAGTTTGACAAATTCTATCATCAGCCACCAGATGGCTATGACAGCATCATGATAGAGCAGTCTTTACTTTGAGACATGCCCCACAGGATGGAGCTGCCTCTCAAGGGCAGAACAAAAGCTTTCAATCCTGCATGAATTTTGTCTTGTCTACTTTTTTTTTTTTTAACAAAGACTGTTACTGGTCTGTTATAAATTTTCATTTTTTCTCTATCATAATGTTTTGCAATTCACATGCTTTGACATCATTAGATACCTTACAGTATTTCTCCCAAGAAATAAAAAGGTTGTTATAAGCAGTCATCTAATCGCTTGTTTTATAAATTGCAGCATTTGGAAGAATTAAAAATTTTAGAAAATAATTTTTCCTCTGTCATAGATTTTTATCTATAGACATCTAGAAAATAATTGGGTAACTTTTCACTTTTACTTTACATACAAATTTTTCAAGAAAAGTCAGGAATACTAGTTTAAAAAAATATTTTCTTTGAGGAAGAATTTTTTTTTTCTCTAAAAATGGTTATACATGATGTGAGTGTTAATGGCAAGTTTATTGAAGATGTTTTTTGAGTGTATGAATATGAAGTGCAATAGTGTAGTGCTTTCTGATTTCATTTTGTAGAATCCCAAAGCTCTGTACGTATGTGGACATGTATTTAAATATGTGTTATATAATAATAAGATATATGTAATGTTATATAAAGTTATACAAATATGTGGTTTGTGTGGGAAAGTGGGGGATCGTTAAGTGTGTGCAAGTGCATTTGTGTGTGCACATAAATGTGTGGATGGATAGATGAGTATAAGAGTGAAAAGGAAGTAAGTGTTTGACTGTTTGTCTGGTGGCAAATGCATGCTACCTTTCAGTTAGAAAAGGACGAAATTTTATGTACCTTTCCTATTGTTTTCAAACCACTAACCTAGCACTAAAAGTATTTTGAGTTGTGTAACCTAGACTGAATGCAAACTTCTAGTTTAATTTTTTTTAAAAAGGGGAGGGGGAAATTGACCCATTTAAGCCTAATGGCTTTTTCCTCCATTTGCTACCTTTATGTTAATCTTGACATTTTGAGATCTTAGATCACGTTTTCTCATATATTTAAGCAATTCAAATGTTGGGAGTAATCTTATCTGAAAGCCATGCACATCTGCACTATTTACTATAGGATTTCATGCTATGTGCAAAGTATAAGTGAAAACTGAAATGTTATTGCAGTTGTATGTTACATTCATTGTTATCTTTATTATCAAATATACAACAACCCCAAATGTATAAGATGAGAACAGTTATATACCAAGGAAGTTAGTCATGTAGCCCCATGTAGGGAAAGTTTATCACGCTCTCTGCTTATGGAAATGTAAGCCTCACATCTATAATATCGCAAAGTCTGCAATCTTTAGCTGCAAACTAAATGCCACCATATAAGCATTAAATATTCTACTTTTTCAATACATGATTATTATCTGTATTACATTTTATGTTTTTATTCTGTCTTCTGGAAATAGTAACACTACTCCATACATTCTGAAAAGGCGTATCTCCACCTGACGGAAAACGTGATCTTCAGAGTCATCATTTTTCTTTTTCTATAATTAAAATGTGCAACTTTTTACCCCTTATGTAATTTGAGTATGCAAGATAAAATTTCTTTCTCTTCTTATGTGATGAACTGACTAACCATTACAAAATTTCCAAAAATTTCCATATTCCCTTGTCAAAAATGCTGATCTTTGACCTTATTCTTGAAGTCTGGTGTTTTTTTCATTTCACTGATATGGAGAAAGGATGACACTCTAGTAGTAAAAGACAGTGGCAGAGAAAACTTAGCTCTTGTGGAATTTCCTTGGGGAAGGGAGTGTTTCTGCGACTATAAACCACCACATTCATAGTCTTATAAAGAGCTGAAGTTATTCTAATCTTACAGAAGCTGAATACTTATTCAGTGTTCATTAAAATTGCTGTATTTTAATCTTGAAAGGAACCACCACAATTTTTTGTATGCCATCTTTTAAAAACACTTCAACAGTCGGCTTGTAGAAGCACATAGAAGTATTTTATGCAAATACAAGTTTCATTTTGTTCACACTTTATATACAATGTTAGAAGATAGACAATTTTTAAACACCTACACACTGTCATCCATCTTTCATTCAACTTGCCTATAGAACGTTGTAGCAAAAAAATAAAATCTTTTTCCACCTCTTATTATTGTGTGTATATATATATATGTTTTCCAGTACTACAAATATTGTGCTTGTATAAATAGTGTTTGTGATATTTATGTTGCATGAAATAAAGGTATCTAGAGAGGCATCTCAGTACTCATCTGTATGTTATCTACTGTAATTTGTACTTCATAGCATCAATTCTGCAACGTGTAACAAGTGCTTGTACAAAGCAGCTTATGTGTCAATTTACATTCATTACATTTTGCTCCATTCTGATTTGTATGCGATGCTTCTTCATTGGCTTGTTAAGTGATAGGTATGTTGGGACTGTCACTGCTGATAGTTTCTTGGTACAGTTGATGCTTGTCATACTTTTGTTGTTGAGTGGAAATAAGGTTGTGTTCAAGTTGTATAGAGTTAATGAAGAATTTAGTGAATTGAAGTTCAAGATGCTAAGTTTCCTTTGAATTTTTTTGTGAATGGGTCTGTGCATACACACTGCATATCTGTCTCTTTGTAATTATTTTTTCAGGTGCTGTGATGTTCAGAAATAATCTGTAGGTCTAGGCAATCCAAATCAGTCCTGAAACATTGCTTGTATTTTTATCATTTAATAGAAAAATTAGTAGGTTGTTTCTTAAACATTTTTCATTATTGAAAAAAATACTGTTTTAAGTAGTCTCGTCTACAAGTTAAGTGTTGAAAAAATGCAGTTTGTTCATTTTGCTCCGACTCAGTTATATCAAATAAGATCATTTTACAAGTAAAAACCAGAAAAAGGCTAATCTTTTTCAAGAGTTTAATATTATTAATTGAAATAAAACTGTGATTATTTTGTCCTTGAAGATGAAATAGTGTGGAGCATGATCGAATGTAAGTGGAAAGAGAGCTGACTGTTAACTACAGGTTTGTAGTTCTTCAGTTTATATAAAAAGGTAAAGGTCATCCCCCTAACCTTTTCTGGTCATTGGGGGCTGAGGTAATAGAGATTTCACTTTTCTTGGGGAGCAGCTTTTACTTGAGAGCAGTGCCCATCTCCTCCCCCTCGCTGTTTTAACCTTCCCCAACCCTTCCTGGATTAAGGTACCCATTCCCACCTAGATTCGACAGGTTTGCTGCACTAATCAGGCATTGAACCAGCCTGCTATCACTTCAGACACCAGTGCTCTAACCACTTCCCTGAGTTTATTTGGCGAGTTTTTGACATGCGTCCCCAAAGCTATAAAATGATCTTTCTAATGCATGATGAGATTGAAGTCTGATATTGCAAACCACAGCACTCAGCTTTGCCACTAAATCATGAATTTCAAATTTTTATCTTTTGTGTGGCACATTATAGATTATGTGCAAATTTGGATGTAGTTAGACCCACAGAGTTTGTAACTTTGCCTTTTATATTTTAGAGGTGAAACATATCGGTAATTCCTGCAGAAGAGAGCGGCACACTCTAAAAAATCAAAATTATGATTTTATGTTGAGTATGATTGACAGTCCATTGTGTTGAAGGCTCTGGTATGTACATATACGTGCATACAAGTGCTTGCATGTGTAAGAGTTGTCATGTACATCATTGTATATAAACCATCTTTGCTTATTGTAGAATATGGGGAATCATAAGATCTTGCCAAATATGACAATATTGACATGACAGACTGTAGTGTGCATCCAGCTTACACCTGTCCTCATTACCAATATTTTTAATTTTAGGTTCTTTTAGTTGTGAGGAGCATCTGGCCAATAACATTTGTGTATATCATGAATTTAAAATATTTGTGATTCATATGGAAACAAATGCTTTGCAATCTGCTGTGATTGTATCCGTTTTATGGCATTCAGCTTAGTGTGTACAAGAAAATATAAGCTGCAGTCCATCTTGGGTTTTTTTTTTAATGTGCCAACATTTTTACCTGTTACGACGGGAATACCAGTAATTTATGTACCTCCAAAAACAGAGTAACTTGCACTAAGTAGTGAACTTTTGTGTATCTAAAGATTTGAATTAATTCCATCTTATTTTTATGCTGGTTAAGTATCCATGCTTTTAATTTGCTTAAGCATGGGTGTGGGCTCTGCTCCCTTTCTGTTCCATTGAACTATTTACTACAGTAAATGCACAAGTCCTTTCTTACGCTGGAAGATGGAAGTACGCTTTCTTGTTCTCAAGAATATGCTATATAAATATATGTCTGTATGCATCAGTTGTTGTAATGGTATGTTTAGGAATCATTTACTCTGAATAACATATATTTTCTCAAGTAACAAGACTAATTGGTGTCTTTGCTTTCTGTTTGTCTGTGGTTGATGGAGGAGTGGAGAGTAAGACTGGGCACAGACTAAAGTGCACTGACCAAGGTCACGAGGCAATCATAATCAAGGACCTGTAGCTTTTACCTGAAAATCTTGCTTCAAAGTCACTTGACAACTGTAGTCATGAGCGAGGACTTGTATGTTTAACCTTTACTCCAACAATCAAACTGTTACTATCTTGACAACGACAGAAGTGATTGCTGTGACAGATTTAAAAATAAATAAATTTGGAAAAGGAAAAAAACCCACTTCATATAAGCTCATATTGCAAAAGTTTAATGCAGGTACCTAAACCATTCGTACCCAACATAATCATACTCCTACATACAGTAGCACAAATGTATTCATTTATATTTTAGAACACAAAGTTATCCTGGTAACTTCCTGTTTACTCAAATATGAAAACATGTAAAAGTCTTGCAATTTTACAACTGTACAAAATTTAGGATAAGGCCGGGAAGGGATTGGCTTTGCTGACAACCAGAAGTTTGTGAGGCTCGGAGATGTACCCCTTGATTTTTTTCTGAAACAGATGAGATATTTTCAGTGATTAAAAGCATCCCTCATAGCCCATATAAATAATGAACTGAGGATAAAAACAATTTTTCTAGATTCAAGCTTTACCAGGCTCTACTATGTCACAGAACTGGTAAAAATCCTGAACAGAAGAACTACATAAAAGGAGTTATTTAGACATTTAAGGCCATCTTTATATGGTGTCTACCTGCAAGTGATTTTCAAATCATATTTAAAAATGAAAATCCAAATTGTAGACACAAATACAGCATACAATTTCTAATGGCCTACTTCACTTGTTTAGCACTGGGGTTCTATAAAATCTTCTCATTACTGATAAAAGACTCAAAATTGTCATCTACAAGCACAGCAATCAAGTTTTAGTACCAGGTGCATGTGCACCTGTAATGATGCAGCTTGTCTGCAGTATCATCTGCTGCTGTCTCAGTGTCTTTCTGGCTTGAGAGATAAAGAGCATTGCCTCATTATCTGCACCTAACGAACTTGAATGAGGTTAACATGGGATCTAGCAGTGGAATGCTACAGACAGAGTATGATGACCAGAAGGTAACATTTGTGCAAAAGCTTAATGCTCACCTCCCATATCAAGTTGGCAACAATACACTGGCTCTCATCATCATCAATGTCTTCCACCTGAAATTGGCAAACATGACTAGAGCAGGCAAAAACTATGAAATCAACTACTGTTATTGTACAAGATCACTATGCTATTTTTGAGACAGAACATTTTTGTTCCCCAAGGAAGCAATGCAGTAATATAGTCCATAAAAAAAGGAAAATAGATGCTTCATCAAAGAGAATCTTGTAACTGCTGAAAATAATATCAAAATGCTACTCAAAAATGACACAAAGTTCACAAGAACTGTGAAAGAAAGTTTAGAGTGAAGAACAAGATAACTGTAAACTACAGAAAGAATACAAGAATCTGAAAATGCCTATGACGCTTCCTGTATAAGTAGGTTATTGTTGCTGGCAGTTTTAGAGAACTAATTGCTGTCATTAGTTTGTTACTGAATTTTTTTTAAGAGAAAAGCACATGGACTGATCTCAATTCTAACTACTAGCATCGGCAAAGATTATATATAGCCAATATGAGGGCTTCAAACATATCACCAAGCCCACTTCTGTGACATCACAAGCAATGAACCCTTGATCTCTGTCTTAAATGCAGGGAAGAAATGGAGTTTAAAGGTCTGTACTTCATGAAGGGAATAGTTTTCTTGCTCAGTAACTTATAATAATGGATCCTTCAAAGCTAGTGTTTCATTATCCACTCTATCCCACTCATTTGAAAATAATTTTGCAATCAGATTAGCCTTTAACAACATAGTAAACCTGAAAAAAATTAGCGAAGATCCAATACCTGCATCATTCTCAGAGCTGTGGTAAAGGCATGGATGGGAATGTGATGCTTTTTGTCCAGCACCAAGTACCTGCAACATGAGGCAATGCAAAGAAATGTTAAACCATTGTGATCATCATTGGAGTTGCACAAAATATTCTTAACACATAATTTGTAATATATGTAGCAATGGGGTTGCTTACGTCTTTGCTATGGAAGGTTAAAGGACATTTGATTCTATACAATATTTGAGAAAATTTCCCCTAACCCACTTTCTGCAATTCCTCATTGTTACAGTCTGTAAATTTTGTACTCTTGCACAACAACTGCTGTTTCCTGCTGCCTTTGTATCATTGTGCTCAACTCATAATAGTGCTTTCAATCATAGCCAAAAAAAAAAAAGTGCCCTTACACTTTTTTGAAAAGATTTCTGTATGTGATAACCTTGAGCTTTTCCAGAATCAGATAGATACCACAACGAATGAAGAAGGCCTCATGCCTCTGTAAGGCTTCATTTAACTGCAGCAGGTTGCCAGAGCTGAGAACAAAACAAAAAAGCAGAAACACCATTTCAAAATTTACTTGCATTAGAAGATAAATTATAGTCACAATTCTGCTTAACTGAATAATAACAACAGTAAGAAATGCAAAATTTGTAAAGCGCATACTCACACTCCTAAGGAGCATGCTCTTAGCGCTTAAGAACAAGAACGAAACATGGACAGAATACGAGGGACAAGAAAACAAACAAATAACATATGAACTATAAAAGAATAAACAACCGTACTAAACGAAGAATAAAATCAAAAACAGAAAACACAAAGAGGAACCGAATAACAAGAACAAGAGGTGAGAGTAACATGATATTGCTAAAGGAAGGGCGTGAAAAAGGACTAGCATTATGGGAAAGGTTGTTAGGAGTAATGTTTACGGAAAAGGTGCATTTTCAGCGCACATTTAAAGGAATAAACTTCCTTTTTGTCACAATTATCTTGCTACATTTTTTTTATAATTCACTCACAAAAAATGTCAACCAGGATCCATGGACTAGTGAATAAGTACAGCAGGATACTACTGCATCTGTTTGCCCCAGCGAGGTAATGGAGAAGCATGGTCTACACTCTACAGGGTCTAGAGCTAGTAAGTTTATGGGTCCATGATCTACACAATCTAGAGCTGGTATTTATGCAGACTCATCAATGTGATGATTTCTGTCCTGTTTATCATCAAGTCGTAACGCCATAAGCTGGCATGAGTCACAGCCAAGATTATGAAATGTGCTTTTACTAAATGAGGTATCTAAATAATCACACCTACAATAAAGACAACTATCATTAACACATCATTTTAAACAGCATTTTTTAAACATTTAAGTGATGTGATTTGTTACTGCCCATATATGGCCTCAATAAAGAGGAAAAGTTACCAAAATACTTTTATTTTAACCTCTTTGTATGGGAAGTCTGTGAGATTAAATCCTGAGCACATAAGAGAATTGCTGATTACCTGATTACCTTCTAACTAAACAGCATAGCAGCATCATTTTCTCAACTCATCCTAGTCAATGTAAAAATATTTAGCATTCTGGCAGACTTTTAATGACCAGACTGTAACACGTACCTGACTGCTCGAGCCACATCAGAAAACTGAAGCAAGTCGTGCTTTGCCAGTAAATCTTGCCTTGGCATGTGTCCCTGGAAGACAAGAACCACTTAACTAAGCAGCTTAAACACAATTTTCAAGTCTGATTGACAATACAACTGCATTTATAAGCCAGATAGCGAGACATACAGCTATATTTGCAAAGAAAATCTATAAGCCACATTTGACAATAATAATTATTTTTTATAGCACATTTCCCCAATTTAAAGGCAGGCACAATGAACTCTACAGGCTGAAAAACGAAAAATAAAACACATGATTATAAGGATTAGAAAAAAGATTTCAGCAGCAAAGGTTCCACTTACCAACAACATCTTGACAGGAATGAGGTAGATTAAAATAAAACGTTTATTCTTTATGCTTCGACGATGACAGTGTTGGAAGGAAAATGTCAAGTACTCTTCAGCTGCACAAATGCATCATCAGAACTAGCATTGTCAAGAAAGCTGCATTTTTCAACATCTCTCATTTTAAGGCAATTTCTCAAATGAACTTGTCATGGATAGATTGTTTTTTAAAAGTATCATCTCTTTAATTTGTTCTTGACATAGCCATAGTCTGGGCAGAAAGGGAGCTGAACATCTATACTTAAAATAAAGTAGGCACAACTCCAAAAGCAGACCTCTAAAATAGCTGGATTTTACATCAATTCTTTTATATTGAAATAAATAATAAAAAGAAAGGTCATTTACACTGAAAATGTATTAATATCTACAGCCTTGAACAAAAAGTGTCAACGAAAATCTTGCAAGAACTACACACCTGCTTTAAAATCGCTGTCAAACATAGCCTTCCTTCCAACATAGAACCTGAAAAAGACAATGAACGCAAAAGATTGTAAACTAAACATACCTAACAGCAATTAAAAATATATTCTGAACAAAAATAAAATGGGACAAACATTTGCATAAAAATGTGGATAAGCCATGAAGTTGATAAGGCGAATAAAAGTGAGATAAAGCAGTTTAATGTATTAACAATGCTTGTGATCGCTAAGAGACGGTGAAGGTGACATAACATGCAAAAACTTAATGTCACTTGTATGTGACTTTATGTGAAAGCTTAATATCACCTAAATGTGACATAACATGTGAAAGCTTACTATCACCTGTATGTAATAAGCTGTGATAAGCTAAACCTTTCTTTAATAGGAAGACTGTCTATAGCTCGAATCAGTGGCTTGCAAAGATGAAGTTTGTTTATCTGAAAGAAAGTTTCAACACAATATAGTAAAGTGGCGTCCACTTTAATAAAACATGAATTTACATTAAATAGGTATTATTTCCAATATCTCAAACAGACAAAGTTATTAAAACTAATATTTCTTGGAACATTCATGGTGTTAAAGGAGTCACTTCGTAGACCAATTTTACAAAAGCATGCGCGAGTGCTAAGATCTAACTTCAGATATAGCATTAGGAATAATTTTTCTGCTGCTACCTTTCTTAGCATTGTTAAGTTGGTTCTTTCCAGGCAGTAATTTAGAATTTTCTAAAGCTAGTCACTGCCTTTCAAAAATGGCAAGTTACAGATCAGAGGTTGAAACCTCGTTAATCCTCAGTGCCAAAAAACACTTAAAACTTTATGCATATGCAACACTATTTTGTGTTTAGATTCCTTATGGATCATCCCACATGTAGTTTATTCCTTGTTACTCCTCGAGGAGAATAAGGCCACAACATTCCACATGCAGTTTTGACATATAAATATTTAGACACTGCATTTGAAGTTTTAGGGTAACAGATGAGAAAAGAGCACAATCCTGGTTCTGAGGAAGCGAACATGCAAGGAGTAATATGTAGGATGACACGAAACATATCTATCAACTCATAAAATTGCTGAAACCCATAGATCCAAAATCGAATCTACATGTAGCAATGTACATGGTTTGTAAATGAAAAAATGGAAAAAGCATGGTCCACAATGCCAGAAAAGTTAACAGTGTCAGTGAAGGAGGCTCCTAATCAGTCAAAAACCCAAAGATGGCAAAATGAAGACAAGGATACAGAAGCCTATATTGGATGAAGATGTCTATTGGAAGAAATGGCGAAGCATAAGCATAAAAAAATAATCCATAGCAAAGGAAAATGGCACAACAAACATCCCAGATACCAAAGTCGAAGTAGATCCATAAATGAGATAAAACGACAGAGAAGTGGTCTCCTTCAGCCAGTAAGGCAAAGGGACATCCCTCTCATCCACATGCGGGTATTGTTCAGAACAAATAGATAAAGCCACTGGCTTCTAGTAATTCTTTGTTATGAGTATTTATCTGCACTGCTACAACGGCCATGCACATCATTTCAAACGCTTTATAATCATGACTTTGAAGAACTGGACAAACTGAAATTACTTACTTTGAAGTAAATTTTGAAGAGATGATTGACAAGGCTCAACATGCCCCATTTCTTGGAATCTTCAATGGCAGCCCGGCTGCAGTCAGAAGAGAATATTTTCAAGGAGACGTTATTTAAAATAAAGTCTGTCTGAGTTTATGGATCTCTCCTGGTGCTAAAGATATACGGTTTCCCATTAACATCGTCAACAGTTTACACTGAAAAGTTATAAAAATATGTAAAGAAAAGTATTATACTTTTACGCAAGTGTTGGCTGTCATACTCAAGTCTGTATTTGATTGGTGAAACAATCTTTATAATTTTAATTAAAAAATACTTTTGAATTCAGTCTTTCTAAAAAGTATACATTAGCAACAACATAGAAAAAGGTGTATACAGTACAAATATCACAAACTACACAAAATCTATTCATCAGGCATTGACAATGATGTTAAAAATGATATATATTATAGCTTGAAGATCTCAGCCAGAGATTTAGATGCACTTTTTTTTATTGACTTTTATTTTTACAGCAAAAATGTAGGACATAAACATATACATAAGAAAGAAGATTGGCTATTTGTTTTGATTTATTTTCTCCTAAGTGAAAACTCACACCTAAAAGAAAAATGAATGGTAAATAAATAAGGAAGCTACTTGTTAAGGAAGCTATTTTTCCTACTTGTCAGAAGCACAGACTCGGAAGCAACCCATCAACAATTCAGCAGCTTTCTCTAGATGCTCGCCTGGCTTACCATGGCTTTTTTTCACTGCCTGGATGTCTGCCTGTAGGGACAGAATTATTGCATAAAGAAAAATAGTCCATGACACAAAACACTCCGGTAATGCAGGAGGAGCAGCCAGATGAAGTAAAAACACAGAGATGTTTCAATGTTGAAATCAACATTTGCAAGGAACTGTTCATGTGTGTCTGCATACATATGTGAACTTTGTACCATAAAATCATCTTAATAAAGGCTACACAAATACAAAATAAAAAATATCTTTACTGATCCCAGGAAATTATTGTTTCTGCTGACAGTAATATCAAACATTACCAAAAAACCCCTAAAGATCAATACAGGCTAAAAAGAACATAAAATGTGTACATCCAATTCTAGTTCTCATTCACTAAAATATGATGCATATACTTCTTTTTTAATTAGCTGCTATACCCAGTATTTTATCTTTCGTTCAGTGTATCTTTGCTTTGGTGACACATTAGTATATGTAAGTGAGAATCATTTTGTCTGCCATGTCTGTGGACAGAAGAGAGGGTACATTGTTTTTGGAGTGAAAGTTGTACAACTGAGTCAACATGTTCTGGCCACTGACAGGTAAGGCTGCACGTGCGATGTAAAAGTGTTACAAAAAGTTCTAGAAGAGTAGCTGGCCCTATTTATTAATTTATAAAGAAAGAGTTAAAACAAATGTCAAGATGAATATACTCACACTTTGTGCAAAAAGTCGCAGGTCTAAGCATATGGCAAACATAATGGGTAGTGCCCAGTTATCTTCTTTTTGACTCTGGAATTCACGGATGAATAACCTATTGAAGGTAAGTTGTCAAGGCCAACACTTTTCTAAAGAATGACTGACTTGTTCTTGTGATAAAAAAAATTATTATAAAGACATTGCTTACAGGAAAAGAATGAAAAAAGGAGGCATAAAAGAACATGAGAGAGACATAAGGTTAGCTGTAACCTTACTCAGCACTTTGCTCTTATCTTCTGCAAAGGATACTGTACAACAAGGGATTGGCAGACATAGGCTTCCACAAAGTCATGATTTGCCACAGCCCAACAGCATCTGAAAATAAACATAGGTCACTTAGGTATTCAGAAATTAGCCACAAAAATCACCCTAAAATGACCAAACCCCCCTACCCCAAAGGATGGCAATTTTTGCTTTTTAAAAGAATGGGTTGTACTCAGTGCTAGGAAATCTAGGTCATACCCTTGGTAAAAAGTATCACAATGAATTGCACAAAGAGAAACCTTCAGCATTTGTATGCTACCCAGATATGTCCTTGTGCAAAGATCATGAAAACCTCTGATTTTTGTTGTTGATGAAACATCACAAAATAAATAGTACTGCATTATTTGCCATGATTAAGGTGGTCTAAAGACACAAGGTCATCAGTGACAGAGGCCAGAGTCAGTCTCCTAACATGTGCTAAAAACCCCTTTAATTTTCTCCTGCAGAATCAACATGACTACACTGGTTGCTATGTACACCCTTCACATGTCAGCAATACGTGATAACAGCAAGCAAAAAAAATTCATTAAAATTTTAAAAGAAATAAATGACTGAATACCAGAACATCAAGGTTCTAGAGAGCAAAATTCACAGTTTTGCAAGTCCTCACCTAAGATGTGCAGCTACAATCTCATCATATGGCTGATCAAAAACCTTTTCACAAGGCTCCTCTGGTCTTTCAAGCTGCAGACGAGGATTGGCCACATGTGGATGATGGAATGATAAAAATGACTGCCACAGATAAAAAATACTTATAAGTACCATATAATATTACAACAGGATGAAAAAAATGTTTAAATCTAATGTTAAAATAAAGATAACTTTATTACATCAATATGTAGTATGAACACTGACAAATTCTTTAGTGGAGTAAATGTTCATGCTCTGAAAGGAAGGCTCACAGAAAGGAAATCTCTTTATAATAACATGCATAGGTTAAAGTTCCCAACTTGCATCAAAACTACCCTCCTCTTCCCCCCCCCCCCATATATATATATGGTGTATGAGCATATATGCTCATACACACATATATAAATAGAAAACTTTTATGCATTTCTAACTTTACACACATATGCATATGTACAAACTCAATATGTACATAAACATTAGCATACACATTACTAACAACAACAGGTGGCTACATCACATTTTAGAATATAACACTGTGATCATTTATTATTATTATTATTTATTTATTTTGTATACATTTGTTAAACTTGAACAAGTAGGAAAAACCCAAGATAATTTAAATTAATTGAAAAATGCATTACTTACAGACGCTTTTTCTCCATCCTTGTTGGCCAAAGCATCATTCAACTAGAAACAAAAACTTGTATTTATACAAATTATTACATGTACGATCTTTATCAAGATGCGAACCTTCTTCCTGCTGCTTCGCCCTTAGCAGTTCGCTCATTCAAACAGTTTTAATCCTAACAAATCGCAGCCCAAATGATCTATGTTGTAACTGCAATTCGCTGTACATAGTGTACATTGTGGGCATAAATACTGTAAATGTATGATTTTGACTTCTATAATATTTTTTCTATCAGATGGAGTGTGCCAGGACATTGATTATTGTGAGAAAAATGACTTTTAGAATGTGTAAGGTTACTTAGTAATTATCCGTAACTCTTTACTTTCCCAGTTCCCTTCTCGGCTAAGAAAAAGGCGTCCGAAACCCTGTGTTTGAGCACAGCTTTTGAATTGAGCTCAGGGTGGGAAAATATTTTGAAAATATAACGAGCTACCCTCATCTGCATGGTCCATAACTTAAAACTACATTTGACTTGAGCAAGTGCTGGAAAATGACTGGTACCTTATTATTTCTTCAAACATAGCTTTTTTGAATCGAAGACATCAACAACTTACCGAATTAAGATACGAATACAGCGATGTGTGCGCCATAATTATTTGAGAATTATTTCCCTTTAACAATAATTAAATAAGAGGAAACCAAGAGAGGCCACTCTGCAAGTGTAGGAGTCCAAGAGTTATGCACCTTTCACCGACGTAAACAACGCACGCCTCGAGTCAAACGTAACGTGCTGCCATTTCCATCCGGCAACTGGATTGTTTTACTTGTTCCATTGCTGTCTTTTGATAGTAAGAAGAACACAGGGGCACAGGTAGGAAACACAAGAAAATATTTCATTGCATCTTACTGATTCGTTAATTGATTGAACATTGGGCAGTCGTTGGAAGTGGTAGCTAAGATTAGACTCGCAACGCGTTTCCTAGGTGAACGAATAGAATGGAAGTAATAGAGGATCTGTTATTTCAGAAACTTCTTCTGCGAGCTACAGTATTTTTCTAGTAAATGTTTGTTAGTCTAGAGTGTAGATTGTCTGACATAAGTTTAGTTCTCTGTCTCCCATTTCATCCATCTCTCCCTTTGTCTCCTTGTAACCATTATAGATACGAAATCACTATTATTGACAGCTCAATGTTAGTTTGTTTGGCTCGTGCAATTGTCACTTTTATTGTAAAGTGTAGCAGAGTAGAACAGAGGTTTTTGTTCTTTATGTTTAACAGATATGAAATAATTGACAAAATCGATGAAACATTAAAACATATTATATTTGGCTGAGTTCATTCCAATGGTCAATTATTTCACTTAAAATCTGCACGTTGCAGAATTTAATTGTACATAATGATGATTAAAGATATTGTTAATACAATATTCATTAATAATCTGATATGGAATACTGACATTTAACAGTAATAAATCAGCAGGTCGTGCCCAGTCTGCGATCCAATTCAAGCCAAGGCATTGCACTTCACATCAATCACCACCATATGATTTAAAAGGCGTTGCTTACAAACCTGAATAACAATTCCACATTTTCTTTTGAAGATCTAAGAAAGATCAGAGAACAGAAAGACTAGCTGTAATACAATGGCTCGAGCCTCATACAGGAGAAGATCAAGGCCAAGACGACGACGGCAGAGTCGGGGGCAGCCAGATGATGGAGCAGGAAATATGCTCAGGATTGCTGTGCCTGTGCTAACTATTGGAATTTGCATGCTTGTTGGATATATCTACTTCACCTCAATCCCTGAAGATGAATGAATTTGAATCAAGAGTGTGGTGGTTGAAGTTGTGGACAGCAGTTTATCTATGCAGCCAAACATCTATAATGAGGGTTAAACCTATGATCAATATCATGATCATTCAACATACAAGACTTCCTGTTGGAATGTTTGTTTTGAGGATTGTCACAGGTCTTCCATCGCATGTTGCTCAATCTGATGCACATTCAAAAGCACACACATGCAAACGGCACAGAGCACGTGGAATTTGAGATTAGGTTAGCAAGCAGCAATAAAAAGGGTCTTGTTGCAAAGCTCTGAACCTTGTTACAACAGAGAAAGCTGTTGAAAGGTGTAAATGAAATTAAGTGTGCATTAAGTATATCTAGATGGAGAGAAACATTTTCTATGCATAACTCTCTGTCAGCACTGGATCACTTTTTTCGTTCCAAGCTAAGATAACTCTGTCTCATGAAAGTTGGTTTTTTTATTCACCAGTGGCCATTAATATTTGAGTGAGACTGGAAATATTGAATATTTTTGTCATTTATGATTCTCCACATGCAAGATTGTCATACTTTTGTGTGATGAAACTACATTCCACTCAATAAAAAGCAGGGTGCATTCATAGGACTTTTGTCCCATTCAGTATTGCTTAAATTACTGTTTAATTTAGACTTAACAGCTGCTGGTGAATTCCTGGTACTCATACTTCTCACTGCCTTTTTAAATGTGACCTGACCTCTTCCACTAGTATTATTTGTTTGGGCAGATTTGTGGACAGATCCTTGTGCTGCAGCATTTTATTTTTTTCACTGTTGGACCAGTCTAGTCATTCTTTCAAGGTGCAACACAGCTGAATGTTTAGTGCCCTAACTGATATGATTTCATCATAAAAGGCAGCTGCCTACTTGTTTATTACTATTGTATTAAACAATAGCTTTTTGCAAGTAGGTCATTGCTTTGTTATTGTATGTTGTTCTTTTTCCAAAATTGTCCTCGTGCATTTATAATATGCAGGACTGTGTGTTGTGTGTGTGCATGCACAGATATGCCTGTTTGTGAACATGTTTGTGTATGTATGGATGGATAGGTGTGCATGTGCAGGTGTTATATGTAGGGAATGAGTGCATAATTGTTTCTGGCACAACATATCTACAGAAATACTTCTACATCTGTATTTACATGTTATACAGGTATGGTTTTTCTGGTACATGGTGGAATTGTTGTATCATCAGTGATGATAAACTAAATATCAGCTAAACTCTACAGCTTTCAAGAAAATAATGCCCCGAATCACAGAGGTTATAAGATCTCTTGGAACATTGTAACAACCCAGTGTTACCTGTGCTGTATCCTTACTGCTGTTTTGTGCTGTTCTATTGTCTTTATACTTCCAATTTTAACAGTGATCTTTAAACTGGGCTGATCTTTATCTTCCAGAACATTCCATGTAATCCAGTTTTGATGTTTTTTTTCCACTCATATCTTTATTTGTCTTTCCTGATTCTGCCATTTTACAAGATGATTTCAGATAAGCTAAAGACGTAAGTTATCAGTCTAGCATAAAGAATTTCTGGCATCAAAAACAGCATACCCTCAAATGTACAAAATGCAGCACATTGTTTTGCAGTTCCACACTTTTTCTTGCAGTAAATAAATGTCAGTATTTGACATTCTTTGTGATTATCATTACTAGTAAATATTTGCTGAAGTAACTTTTGTTTTGTACATTTTAACTGACAAGTTAGATCATATAAATAGTGATAATTTACTGAGTTAGTGGTGTTCTGTTGGTATGCCTTATGTAGACAACAGCATACATATAGCTCATAATTTTTCTTTAAAAAAAGCCAACTTTTCAACTGCAGGTAGAGGGTTGGATTGTAGGATTTCTGTTCCCGAGAGTAATCCTAGGTCCCTTTCTGTCAATGGGCATTCCATGGAGAGATTTTGTTTCTTATGCAACTTATTTCCATCTTAGTTCACAATCTCATATTCTGGATTACACAAAGTGTGCCAAAGAGTCAGCTTCTGTCTTTCACTTTCTTCCTTTCTTTCTTTTATACTTTCATTCTTTCATGAAAATGCCTTGACATTTGTCTAATGTGGTTTAAATGTAATCCAATAAAGCCTTTGAGCATTGTTTATTACCATGGTTGTTATAACACTGCACAATATCTTTTATGACTAGAAATATAAACAAAAGCTCCCCATATTATTTTGCTTAAAAAAAAACATGATATATTACATCTTTATGGAAATGGCACTGTGTTCAAAGATCTCCTTGTTTATAAAATTGTCTTTTATTGTGATACGTGTATTCTAATTGTTTTTAGTTGATTCATATATTCTGTTTACATGTTTTTATACTGGGCATAAATATAAACATGGTGATAATAACATTAAAAAGGTGAATGTGCACGCAAATGATTTTGTCTTTTGCGTGAGATGCTTGCCTGCATGCACGCACACCTAAGATACTTTAAACCAATCAGTGTGAGAGAAAGTCAGGTGTGCTAAAGAACACTCTTCTGTATTTTTAAAACTTCTCACTGCTCAGGAAAAGATGCTTTGATATCGTTCGCATTTAAGTATATTAATTTGTGCAATTATTTCAAACAGACATATTGTTCTCAAAATTGCCTGTATGATGTATGTGTGTGTGTGCGTCCATGCATGCTTGTGCCTCCTGACACTTCCTGGGTAAATGTTATTTAAGTGGTATGAACTTTGTTCGCTAGGAATGGTTTTGATGATGTCAATTAAGCAGTTATTAACCCACTAACATCTGCACTGATAGTAGTCTACATAAAAATGACAATTAGGAGACGGAAAAAGATGCTGAGTTTTTTCTACAAAGACACCATATCATCTCATTAGATTACGTAAGAAGACTTGCTTGCACATTCATTCCCTTCTTGTCTTTTATTAGTACTATTGCTTATCCTTCCATGCTGTGTTGTCTGTGTCTCATTCTCGTCTCAAGCGCTGAGAGCATGCTCCTTAATGAGGGCGATCATGCGCTATATAAATCACACATCATCAATCAATCAATCATAATCATCAATCATCCATAATATCATCATCATCATCATCATTCCCTACGTTCAGTCGTTGGTTTGCTGTACTCATATTCATGCTCACACACATGCTTGGATCCCCCTCCCCTTTATTGTAATGCTTGTTTCTTCTTCACTCCCTGCAACCTGTCCTGCACGAGGCAGCAGGTATATCTTGCGTGCTACCTGTACAAGTAAGCATTAGCAGGCTTTATTGTAAAGGCGCCGCTCTCACCTGGCATTGGCCTGGCTAAACACACAGCGGCCCATCATGGAGACTGAGGCTGGAGCTTGGGAAGTGTTGGCATGATCACAAGCACTGGTGCACTGCTTCACGCGACACCCTGTGCAGCCAGTCAGCTCGGGTAGTCTTGTGACCACAAGAAAAGACTGAAGGGTACGATACTGGAGCTTTCTACATCCACCCGAGTGATTTCATTACTGATCCTCAGTTGGTACGTCGTGTTTCTTTAGGGTAAGTAGTGAACGTTCATCGGGATTCTTTTTTCTCTTTTTCCCTCTTGTGTTCTCTCACTTCCTGCGCCTCGAAAAGGATGTCATTTACTTTTTAAGTACCCTTTAATATGATGTGCTTTTGCTCTTTCTTTCTTTCTTTTCTTTTCTTTCTTTCTTTCTTTCTTTCTTTCTTTCTTTCTTTCTTTCTTTCTTTCTTTCTTTCTTTCATGTAGTTTTTAAAACTTTAACTTTTTACCGCCTCCCTTTGCATGTTTTCCTTCTCATTAACATTATTTTCTTATAACTGCGAGTAAAGCGCGAACCTAGTTAGGACTTGAAAATGCATCTTTCCTATATTTCTATTATTTTATTTTTAGACTTGTCAAGTTGATACTTGAAAGCGAAATCAAAAAGAGTTTTAATTACTATAAATAAAATTCAGTCTCTAGGTTCGTCTGTTTCTATAAACCTTTCGCTATTACATAAGATGGGTAAGAAATGTGCAGGAAATTTTATCTTTAAAAAAAAAATTAGCTCGACGCAACATCCTGTTTAAAATGTTGAGAAAAGCGACAACAGAATTGTTTAGCCATTTACTCTCGAATTAAAAATAACTTTCCTTCAAATATTTACCTTTCAATTTAATTTTTTGTGTTTTCGTTCGGCATTATTCTTACTTATTGAAGGAACGCATTAAAAAAAATTGCGTTTTTATCCACGATCTTAAATTTAGACAAAGATAAACTTTCGTTTCCGGATATAAAATAAAGGAATTGCGCAAAGTGCATGCGAACGAAGACATTTAGTACGCATGAGATAAATTACCTTTCCGCACAGACTCGTAATGAAGTAGTCCGGAAATTAAGTTTCAGTAGAAAAATACAAAAAGTTCTAATAATGGCTGTATTTCAACTTTTAATTTAATTCTCTCTTTCTTTCTTTTTTCTTTCTTTCTCTCTCTCTCTAACAATCACATATCAAAGGTAGCAGACTATCTGGTCACAGTATATGACGTTCAATGACTATCCACCCGTGGTGCCATGTCCGACTGTCCATTGTCCTTTACCCTCTCGGTCTGAGCCACGTCAAGAGCAGCGACTGCTTCTCCCGAATCCTGAAGACTAACCTCCAGAACTTTCGGTTTCCAAGAAAAGTCCATCGGCATAGAAGAAAGCTGAAGACGTGTCGGAGTATTCATAAAGAGAATTTTAGCAGTTATCCCGGGGTAAAACTGAGGAAATTAGGAGAAAAAGTGCAATTATTTTGTCTCTATAAGGCCGCTCTCGACATTGCAGTTAATGATTTACCCCTGGGATTATAGTCATAAAACTAGCAAAGAGGCTTTAAAGTTAAAATAACAAAGCAATGTACGTTTAGACAGTATGTCCTAACCTATGGAGACAAGAATTTTGTTCCCTTACTCTTGGCGACTTGGCATCACTACTCCTGTGTTAGCATGGAGTTACCCCATGCACACATTCTCAGTTCACATAAAAGCAGACAGTTATGTACATAAGCCAACAATAAGCTGAAATATTTTTCTTTATTATTATTTTCAGAAACGTACTGGTATTACCTTAAAACATTTATAATGCGAAGGAATTTAATGTAGAGCACAACGAATGACTCGGTGAACTTTTAAAGTTTACTAACAAATTCCTTGTTCTTTTATAAAAAAAAAAAATTATCATTTTCCTGCAATAAAACTGTTTAAAACTTCTTTTCACTTCAGTGTTTTTAAGCATCAAGACATTTTCGATAAAAAAATTACAAAGGTTTTAACATTTTATGGGATATTAAACAAAACTCTTGGCATCCACTTTTTACACTGCCGTTTATCAAAAGATAGTTATTTTTATCACTGAACTAAGGGCAAATAAAATATCAAAATATTGGAATATGGAGAATGGCATGTAAAATGTTGGCAAACCTACAACCATGCACAGAAAGACTTATTGTCCAGCTCTTGCATTTTGTTGGAGCCTTGATAGTTTGTGTCTCATTCCTGATTTGGGGAAAAGCTAGCTGATGACTGAATAAATTGTAAATTCAAATCTTCGTGTACTCTTCATGATCGCAAACTACCTGTTGACAAGTGTGGCGCTGGGCTTTTTCCCTGGTACCTCCATAACACCTTCCCTCATATTCAAAATCTCCAATAGGTGGATCACGAATTCCTCCCAAATCTCGATGATGCATGCAAGTATAAATTTATTCACGCAGACACACAACTGTGGACACATTCATGAGAACAGTTTCAGTCAACACACCATCCAACTCGCTGGCATCAAACGAAAGTATTTGTGGTTAGGTTCGAGATATTTATGATTTCGTTTCATTCTGCAGCACATTCCTGCATCTGGAGTCATTTTATCATGACATGTTTGATGAATGTGCAGGGTGTCTGTTTTACCTGTCGTTTATTTCGACAAGAAAAAACTTCAACGTTACGGTCATTGCACCCACCCACTGCCATCGTTTTCTTACGGATGCACGCAAACACATGCGCACAGAGAATGCAGAGAGAAAAGAAAGAAAGAAACAAGAAACAAACAAAGAAAGAAAATAACCGATAGATATGAGGGTTATAAGAGTCAGAGCACTAAAGAGAAATGCCATTACCTCTCAACGTCATCAAGATCAAAGAAAGAGTCGATCTTCTAACAGTGATGAATTTTTCTCTTCGGTTCATTATTTCTATGACAGGTTATTGTTGAAGACGGATACATTTAATAAAGATCAGAGGATTTCGACCAAAAAAGATCGTTTTATAAATACTCCTTTGCCTGCTGCGACTATTATTTTTCCAATTTGCACATCCCGAAGCTGGAATAACAGGTGCGTATCTACCCAGAAAAAAAATATAATTACGTTTGTTCTCCTGTGCTTTTAGGTTTAAATTTTTTGTTGTTTATATTTTTCTTTCTCTCTACATTTCTGTCAGCGCATGATGGCACGTGCAAACAAATGCTGGACTATACGAGACAGTATAAGACTGCGATCAAAGACAGCTTTGATCAAAGACAGGACAACGTAAAGATGTGATCAAAGCTCGCTTTTACTTTGTTTTAATTTACCTGCGATAGAACCGTTGCACGAAAGAGAAATGACATTGAAGAGAGGCCCTTGAGTTGTTTATAAAAATGCTGACAAAGTTTGATGTCTCACAGAGATCAAACCAAGCACAACACACGTCTTTGAAGCAAAGATAGGTGCGTAACGTTTTAATATTTATGTGAGGAGAGTAAGTTCATCCATTTAACAAATAAGAGAAAATCCGAACGAGTGTTAAATGCAGTAAACAGGCTTTAGGTGGGAGCTCATTATGGTTACTGAGTGCTGCGTCCCTTCTCTCCCCCAAATTATAAATATAAAACAAATAAGTTATATGTTCTGGTCATCAAATGAAGGCTTCAGATCTCATTTTTGTTGGATTTTACTGTGTAAAGAGAGTATTCCCCTCTAGGGAAGTCATTTTTAATGGAATATTTCGACATCTAACATTGACCAGTCTGGCACACTTATCTCGTCCCCACACAGTTCTTATACCAAAGACAATATAAAATTTAAAAAAGACAAATATTCAGTTAGTGTCTTAAAGTCATTTGAGTCTCTGCTGTGTTTTAATTCGTAAATATTGTCAGAGTAACATTCATAACAAATTTCCCGTCTAGTCTCCTTCATCCACACACGCAAAAAGCGTAAATAAAGATATAAAAAAATCATATAAAGACCTCAAGAAAATGAAAGATCCAAGAAACTCGAATAAAGATTATACGAAAATAAGAATCTCAAGAAAATAATGAACCCATGAAAATAAATAAATAAAATAAAAATAAAAAATAAAAAATCCCAAACATTAAACAAGGATGTCAAGAAAATTCATATACTTAAAAATAAAATAAGGATCTCACTAACAATGTTGCTGTTTGCTTACAGTTGCTGGGAACAACGTTTACTAACGCGAAAACAATGTTCTCCAACAGAATTCCGAGATGGCTAAAGGCAAGCAGCCATGTCCAAATCCCCGAAGAATAGTCTACAGTTATAAAAATACTGATTCGGTTCTCCGACAACACACTAACCTCTTCCTCCGGCGTTTGCCAATCATGTCTACTCGTCCCTCAGGGACGTTGTGTACACAGCTTCCGGCGATGAGGCAGCACTCATGGGAAAGTCATCCGGAGACTTCGTTCCTGGGCTCCACTGGCTGACCTGGCACCGAGTGTGGAATGGGTGGAGAAAGGGAGCAGTTGTTTACACCTGTCGAGTTACTAGTCAGGCCATTTTATAAATGAGAATGTTCTACATACCGGACTCACACCAAGAGACCAGCAGACAGGCAGACAAACATGAAGACTGATTGAAGATAAAATATCGGTCTTCACCACTGCTAACAAAATGTTAGATTGTGTTCTACGTACTTTGAAACCAAATTATTCACAAGAAAAACGAAAATTTGAAATGAAAATGAGATTAATCAGCAGATTAGTTATTGAGATGAGAATTCTGTCCCTTTGCCTAAGGTTGAGCATATCAGCTCTCCTTGATTTTGTTTATGTTTTGTGGTTGTGCTTCGGTTTGGATAAAAGTGTTGGAATTTCATGTTTACATATGTTTCTGCTGCGTTTTTCTTCCTCTTCTGGTTTGCAGCAGGACTGTAAATAAAGTACACAATGTATATCATGTTATTTTAAAGTGTGAACTGTTTAGATCTATCGTCGCCATGTTTCACTCGCTTCGGTAGAGACCTTGATCTGCAGTGACTAAACTGAAATGATGATCACCCTCTTGTAGTTTCATGTGATACCATTTCTTCATATTCTCAAGATTACTCAATATCTTCCCGGTATTCTCCTGATGTCACTAACATTATTCTCTGGAGTCGTTACCGTTAGATCTACAGTGATCTCCCTTTACTGCCGGAACGCAGCGAGTCCTCGCATTCTTCTTCCTTCTACTTCTTTCTTACTATTTTGTGATTTTGTTCTACATCTTTGTTACTATTTTGTTAACTTGTTCTACATATTTGTTACGCATTGCGCATTATAAATTCCTACTTAGTATTATTATTAGGTTTAAATTATATTCTGACAAAACTAAAATCGTGTATGTTGGCTTATCAGCCTTCAGTCAATGGAGAGTCGCGGTACCTTTCCAAACTTAAGTAAAATATCTTAGTATGAACCTTTCCATGAATCAGAATGCTAGCTCCACATGCCGCATACCTTACTTACAGCTTTACAAGATTGCAAACATTCAGTCTTACTTGTCGAAAACTACTACCTCGAGACTTGTCTCTACATTGGTTACGTCGACACCTGCAACGTTGTTTCGCAGGACTTGTTTGTTGACAGATATTGTGTTTGCAGAGAGTTCAGAACAGTGCCGCCCGCCTTGTCTTCCGTAAATCAAAACATAAGTATTACACCTTTGCTCCTGAAACTTCTGATAGTCAGTAAAGTTTTATATATACTAAGAAATTATAGTTCTTGTCGCCATCCTGTCCGTCTGCAACTCTGTCCACCTATGTTTCTTTGAGGTTATTCCGAACCTGTTCCTAAGAACGGTTGACTACCCCTAGCATGAACTTTTGGTTTGCCATCGCTGCTGCAGCTCTCTGGAACACGTCCACTCCACCTGAGGTATGCATCATCGTTGTCAGCATTTAATCATGGCTGAAGTGGCACTTGATCCGTGACGTGCTTGGCTGACAGTCTGTGGACGCTCCTGTGTTTTGGTTGTTAGATGATGAAGACTTGTTATGCTGTATGCTCTGTTGTGATCTTTGTGCTATTTTTTTAAAACACTGTGAGCCATTAGTAAATGGCTATATGCATTATTATTATTATTATTATTATTATTATTATTATTATTATTATTATTATTATTATTATTATTATTATTATTATTATTATTATTATTATTAAACAAAACACCGAAAGACAAGGATACGAAACATGATGATGATAATGATTGGTGGATGATTGATGATGATCGATGGATGATGATTGATGATGATGGATGGATGATGATTATTTGGCAGGTCAGTCAAGAATGCGGAGATGGCCCTGGTGCAACGCCCTCGCTGTGTCAATCATCTGCACGCTCTTCTCTGTCCATCCTTTCATGGTGACGTCAATGCGCAAAGAAAACCGCTGCATGCGTCATTACTACGTAGAAACCATACGTCATCCAAAGAAAAACTGCGAGAAAAAGGTAAACAACAGCTAAGACGCCATCTTTACTTGTTAACAAAAAGACTTGTCTTAAACATCTCTCTCAGTGCTGTACTGCCGTTACCCAGACGTTAGATTTCACAAATTTAAATTAAATTAACAAATGAAGTGTGTTGAAATATTTACGGAGCTGGATTGTAAAAGATATTGAAACTATAGTAATAATTAATTTTGTTCTACAATACATAGTCATTCGTACGAATAGATACAAAGAAGGGTGGATGGGAAGGAGATGGGGTAGGGTGCAAATGAGGGTTAGGGTTACGTTTTAAAATACAAACCTCAAAGCCTTAACCTTTTTCGAACACTACTCTTTTATCCTTTGCCGCCTTCACCTCTGCAAACACGAACTAACCCTCCCTGTTATCCACTTTCTTATTACAGCTAGAGTTAACTTTTCCTCCCCTTGTCCCGATTTTTTCCCCTTGCATCTCCCGGACATGATATAAAATGTGCATGTTGTATAGACCAGAGCGGAATCTGAAATGAACAGGGCGGAAGGGTAATTCTGAAATTCGGATAACGACTCAAGTAATCTAAACCTTTCACAACAAACTCCTCGGCAGGTCTGGAGTGAGTGAGGGGAGAGTGAGAGCATAAACTTGGCTGAACAAACAGCTCGGGCTTGCCTGGCTAACTACTGCACACATGCCGGGTACGGGTGGGTTCCGAATGATGCAGACAGCCCCGACACGACTGATCGCCTTGTGAGTGAGTGCGGCCATTACCAACGCCAGGTTTTCTGTGGATCCCTAGGGAAGCCGTTACCTTTTTGCAGCAGACATAAACGTCTGTAAAGTTTACATTGCTTTCTTCGTATGCAGCTGGCATGGAGACCTGGTAGTCATGCCGCCCCTTTCACCTGCGTGTTATTGAATAATAATAATAATAATAATAATAATAATAATAATAATAATAATAATAATAATATAATAATAATAATAATAATAATAATAATAATAATAATAATGGCAAGCGTGACTTCACTGTAACTAACATTAAACCTGAAGTTGGTATGGAGCGTTAGTTCTCTCAAAAGGTTGTTTCCACCCAATGTCAAGATTAAAGATAGAAGTATTTGAAAATTGTGACTAAATAAACTTCTTATATAGACGGATAAATAAACGGACAGACAATAAGGTAGTTGTGAATAGAACATCTTCTGATGATTTTAATTAAAGGACGCGGCTCAAAGAACTAGAGGTGGGAAACACTACCATTCCTCAAACATGGATTGTAATTTTTTTTTTTTTGTTTGTTTGTTTGTTGTTGTTGTTGTTGTTGTTGTTTTGGTTTTGGTTTTTTTTTTGTTTTCTTTGTTTGTTTGTTTGTTTTTGGTCTTTTTTTTTTTTGCATTTGATCCCTTTTTGCACCCGTCTTCCCCACTACTTTACCGTCTTCTCCCTGTCCCTACCCTTCTTTCTTCTCACTCACATGCAATGACTCAGTGACGGCCTTGGTTGGTGTGGGTGTCATTAGTGGAGGAATATTACCAACCTTGCTTTGTTGTGGGCAGAACGTGCTGCTGGCAAGATGTGAGGGCTACTGCAACAAGTCCCGCACCAACCCGCGGGTGTCCTTCTCCCCAGTGCTGTATCACCCCTTCAAACACCAGTGCACGTGCTGCAAGGACACGCTGTCCATCATGAAAGCCGCCCCCTTGCGTTGCCGAGGAGGGGAAGTGGTGTTTGCGACCTACAGGTACATACTTCAGTGCGGCTGTCAGTTTTGCGGAGCAGGTCTTGGTGACGACACGTGACGGGGCAGTGCTGCTGACAGTTTTGTGGAGCAGGTCGTGGTGACACTATGTGACAGGTATGTACACCTACAGTGTGTCGCGAGGTGCGGACAGGTGAATGTGTCTCCCTGTCTGCCAGTAAGCAAGGATAGCAGAAGAGAAAATGAAACTTGTATTCTGGTGACATGGAGACCAGAACAGAAAGAAAACAAACAGACAGGTGTGAACCTTTCGACTTTATCTGATCTTAAACTATCTCAAACTGAGTGTGGAGCTCGAGGTGACGTGTCGAGTTCAAAACGTGAGACAAATGCAGTGGAGCGATGCGCGACAAGACGTAGTAAGGACGTGAGAGAGATTTCACAACAGATCGTCTCAAAGACGTGACCAAGATGTTCTCCGCTGTGAGGGCGAAGTCTAGTCACCTGTAGCCCCTGGACTATCAAGATTCCCCATAAAGACAAGAAAATATTGTAGCTTACCACACGATAATGAACCGAACTTGTTCATTCGTTAACGCTGAATTATTTAGAGGAATAGACGAACGATTGAACATTTAATGAAAGTGAATTAATGGAAACAGTGAAGTGAGTCCATGCGTGAGTCAGTGAATGGGTGAGTGAACGAGTAAATGACACAAGTATAAAAAGCAAATGAAACAGTTGGGATATGCAAAACACGAGAAAAATTAATTTTAGATGAACTCTCTGCCTCTTTTACTTTCAACAATTATGGTTTAAATCCTTCGCCAAGAGCCGTTTGTGTAAAAGTAAATAAATAAACAAGGGGTTTGAGTTCTGCATGACTCAGAAGTAACGGCCAATGCACCTTATGCTGAATGTTGAGACAAAGAAAAAGTAAGCAATGTTTGTAATGAACGCCTTTAACTTATCTTTTTTTGTACATGCGATCTTTAGCCACAATGTTGAAATAGATTATGTCGACTGGATATAGCCTGAATTTTTCTTTCTTTCGTTCTCTCTGTCTTTCACACGCGCGCATACTGTCTTAAATAAGTTTGTCAATCTTCCTTATTTGCACCTGATACTGGCATAAGATTTGTTATAGGGTGTAAGGTGAAGGTAATAGTATCAGTGAGAGGCCATGGAGTGTTATGTGTTATCAGACATTATGACGAGCTTGATGCCAGACCATAATACTCCTGTAGCCTCCAGAGGAACATGTCCGACGAACGCCTCCTGGATATGTTAATCAGGGAATGGGAGACAGCAGGATTTCTCTGGATAATATCTTTCACGATTTCCTGGAGCCAGTGAAATACTGGCTGATAACAGTGTATGGTTCTTTCATCAACATTCTCAAACAGACGCTGAGGCACGTGATACCAGACTATTTTCGGCCCCAAGTGTGGCAAAACACGGAATTCGACTGTCGATTGATTTTGTGCCAAATGAAAGTTGGATTTCCGACACGCTGAATGAACGAGTGCTGCTCCCGACAGATGAAGATGTAGAGAGCAAAGACAGATGTAAAGAATGAGTATGTACGGGAAGAGAAAGGGGATGGGGATTTTTGGAAGGAGGGGACAAATTCCTTCGGTTCTTCCCCCCTAAGATGTCCTGGTAACGATAAAAAACTACTTCAGGTATTTTCGATGAAGGAAAATAACTTGCTGGAAAGAATGACCTCATGTTATTTTCGACAGAGATTGTAGTGGATTGCTGAAAAAATGAGAGGCTGAACGACAGAAGAGAGAGAGAGAGAGAGAGAGAGAGAGAGAGAGAGAGAGGAGAAAGAGCGAAGGAAGAAAAAAGAGGAAGTACGAAGTAGTAAAGAAAAAAAGGAAAGAAAACAAAAATCAAGTGACGAACAACCAGGCAGTGACAGCCAGGAAAACATTTAAGAAAACAATCATTTAAACACCGATCTTTATTACATTTCACTTATATTTTGAGTTTGATAAAATGTAATTTCAGAAGTATGGAATTTGATATTGTTTATCGTAATAACGAGCCAATATGAACAACAATAACAACAACATGATGCTTTAATCGAGCACACGTGAATCTCCCCACCAAAAATTTGTCTCCCTTCTCGTGCCAGCTCCCACCCCTATAGTCACACTCTTGTGGGCCAGACGATGTTGGTCGGACATGGAATCCCAGACGCACGTGCGGCGCGTGCAGGCCATTAGAGGGAAATGACGTCGTAACTCACGTACGTCACCCGCCTGCACAGACGGCCAGCGCGCGCCCGGGTGGCTGGGTAATGCACGTGGTGAAGCATGAATTACACTCACTCCCCTGTAAATCTCGCGTTGTTCCAACTTCCCAGAGATTTCGAGGAAAAAAAAATTGTTTTAAAAATGTCTGTATTTGCTCGTGTACGTGCGCGCGTGTGCATGTATATATCTCTGTGTGTGTGTGTGTGTGCGGGCCTGCGGGCCAAATCGTGTAACGGTGTGTCTGTTTGAACTTAAACTAACAGAATGTAGAAACAAACTTAGGAATTTTAATAGAAAAATTGCAACAAGCTGTAAAGCAGGCTAGTCAGACACAGTTGTGAACGCTTGAGCACCGGGTCAGGTATTGCAGTGGTTCAGACTTCCAAAAATTTGCTAATGACCATGGAAAAATGTTTAGGGCGTGTGTACAAAAATGCAATAAATGTATTTAGAATGCCGCTGCTGAAAAGCAAAATAAAAAAAATAAATTCAAAAGATAGTGACAGAATATTAAATACCAAATTGCACCTTGAAATACTTCTTTAAGATTACTTTCATTAATTCAAAAGCACTACATTGGCAGATCTCTTTACATCCAGATTTTAATTCCTAAATATTTTCCAAGAGAGAAAATATCAAGGGGACAGTCAAAGACTGGGGGAAAACTGAGGTGCGCTACACGGGTGTTGAACCGCCGAGCCTCTCCGTTCGACTCTCTGCTTCCCCTATGACCGTAACGTAGGCTACATCACAATGACAACACAGAGCAAACAACAGAAACACTAAGTAGAGGTCAAGATGATGGAAGACGAAGTCAACATCCATGAGGAACCTCATCAAACTCTGGGAGACAGCCGAGAAATTATCCTCGGCTATGAAGCATGCGAAGACACTCACACACACACACACGCGCGCACACACGATGGAAGACGAATGATCCTTATTACTGAGCTTTGTCTTGGTGGATACAACCCCGACCGTGGAGTGCTCTCAGACTGCCGTAGATGTTGGAGAGAAGGGTAGGTGTTGCTGTTTATACAGGTGGCACACGCACAAGGTGAAAGTATCTCATGTCCTGGGCTGAACAAAGGGCAGACGATAGAGTCCTGACTGTCCTGGTACTGAGAAGACTAAAGCTCCATTACCCACATCTGCCAGAAACAGATAAATCACACCGATAACAGACATTTGACTATTCTTGTTCCATATATTGAATTATTTCAATTTTCCTCTTTGTTACTTTATAACATTTGTATGAACATAATATGCATAGGGTTACTGTAATACTAATATGGAGACTGGTGTCATCTATATCTAAATGGACCGAATGCTTGTTGGCTTTTGTGTGTGAACAGGATGACGAACATGTCGAGACCGTCCTGTAAGTCATCTGGCACATATGATGTTTGTATGTGAATAAATGCTTTCCACCATTTAGGTATTATTATAATTTTGACTAAACCTATGTTAACATTGTTATGCATGAAGTCTTCTTTTTGACAACCGAGATTATCATCTTTATTTTAGGTCATTTTGTCCTCAAAATTTACATATTTGCACCTGAAAAGAACTGGTCATAATTAAGAAAACCTGAATATTTACGGGAGGTGCCTTATACCTCTTTTTGCTCTTACCTTCCGTTTCCGCAGGATGTGTGTAATGTGCAGAATCCTTAGACCTCGGTAGATGTCCTGCAGTTCTTCAGGTTCTTGACTTTTCCCCACATTTGCAGATTTTTAACAGCGATTCCACACCTCAGCAACAATGGCTTGCGGCACGCAGAAGATTGCTGTAGGACTTGGACAGGAAACACAAAATATCAAAAGTCATCGATTACTGAATACAATGACCATTCGCCTCGTGACATGACACAAAGCTGCAGCCTGGCTTTTCTTCCATGAAGACATGCGATCTTCCACATGTACTTCGAATGGAACAGACTTTCATCACATGGCTTCTTCCATATGACAAACTACCGAAGAAGGGGGCGGAGTTATAGAAATCACGTGACGTAACCTCGTCTGCTTGTCCAAGTCGATACCCTAGAATTAATCTTAAACTCTTTCCTTAACTTAACCCTAACCTTAAGCTAGTAATCTCTCCAAAAGTCAGGTGACCCTACATAATTAGCTAACTTGTGTGACGTCATCCCATTTGTGTCATGCGCACCGACAAAGAAACTAAACTGCTTTCATCTTTCCGGCAACGAACGACCAATTTATTCTATTGGTTCCTCCGTCTCTATGGCAACAAACAGTCCATTATTTTGGTTGAATATCTCAGCGATTTAGCAATGCTGCCCTGTGGTTAACCTTAAACTAACATTTTACCTCGGTGGCTGAAGTAAGTATTATGTCGCGTACTGTATTACTACACCAAAACATTTTCTGTAGCCAGCCTCATCACTCGGTGCGGCATTACTGCGACACCTGAGTACGAAGTTGCCAGAATCTGTGTTGGTTTTTCAAAAGATTACGATTTAAACTGATTTTCTATTGTAAACATTTCCTGTCCACTTTTTTCATAATTACCAATTATTCTTTTGCATTTTTACCCTATTTAGCTTGATTTAGTTATATGGTGAGAACTTTTCAATTTATTTAAAAATATATTTCTGTTAACGACAAATTCCCATTATCTTTCCTTCACTTATTGAGTATTTTATTCAGTAATCTATGTTGAGTATAATAGAAGTTACACAAGCCCTCCTGATCCTCCCACCCGCACCACATTCAGCCATGTTGTCCAGTAACAAGTTGCATTGTTATTCTTCCTCCGCAAATGTCGAGAACTGCAGAGATACTGTGAACAAAAATAGTATTTCAAAACAGCTTAGGTAAGCTGGATCACACACGAAACACAATCAGATGAGACAGGGCTCTGGAAGCCACAAACCACAGATGGGAGCGGTTCCATCGGCCCATGCTGCGAAGCCAGTCGTGAACATCAGGACGAAACTGCAGTTCGTCCACTACCCCGTCGCTCGTTGCTGCAGGAATCCGACAAACATCCGGTATAAACACGATTATCTTCGACTCCAGTCCCTGAGCCGCTGAGCCTCCTGATGAGAAAACAAATATATTTTTTTTAATGACATTGTCATGGGACGAAGAGATTTCTCGTGAGGAGGGGGCAGGGGATCGGGGACATTACCATACGAGTATATTTTGTGTATAGGCATGACGATGTAGTGTCATGTGTTGGGATGGACTTTCGTGGCATTACCTATGGCACAGGCTTTCCCAGGATAAGGAGGTGGACGTGTCAGATTGTTGCCCTTGAACTCTACCGGAATCCCCTGGCGCTGAAGCGTCCTCAGAATCTCGGGGTCTGTATTGGCGATGTCCAGGGTACCGACGATGAGGATGTCCTCGAAAGTGAGAGGACACTGCTTACAGCCTGCAAACACAGAGAAGCAAGTCTTGCTCAGATCATCCTGTGGGAGGAAGTCCATAGTAACTTCGATTACAGCCAAAACAACAAAATATGTCTTTTTATGTTTTTGTTTGTGTCTGTCCGTCTAGAGGGAAGGACGAAAAAGGCAAAGTGGATTCTTTTATGGGTAGATCAATAGGTGGATTGTCTTCTCATTGTGTAAAATCTTTTCTGAAAACTATGGAGAAAGGAGTTCTGGCTTTGTGGGGAAGACTGACCGAGTTTCAAGTCGTGGAAAAGGTAGGCCGCGAGGTTCTCGCCGCAAGCGGAGCAGTCCGTGATCTCCTTAACATCAGACAAATGCTCTCTGTGATCCAAGATCTTAACCTTCGGTCCCTGGCACGGCAGGGGCAAAGGGGGGTCGACGATCACTGCATCACATTGGTAAATGTACTTTGGAGGAACCTGGGCAAACGGTAGAAAGCTTTGACACATCTTGCAAAATGGTTTGGCAAGTCTTACATATGGTTAAAGAAACCTTTCTAGGGCTGTAGGCACTGAGCAAAGATAAGACAAACCTGGGGGTGTAGACTAGCCCTGAACTACGGCCCCGGGGAAAATTCCAGAAAGCAGAAAAAACTACACAGTGAGGAGAAGAGAAAAGGAGGTTCTCGAGCAATACCGTCATGTCCTTCTCGATCATTTGCAGGATGGACTGGACCTCTGGTGGGCAGCGCACACAGTGGGTCAGCTTCTTCGTGATGAAACCCTGATGGTTTTGGTCAGGCATGAACCCAGAGCTCCAGAGACTAACGTCTGAGTTGGCGTAGTCGCTGGTCAGGATGGTGAAGACTTCCACAAGGGCGTGGCGCATCATCCAGGTCAGGGCGTTGTACAGCAGCCCCGACGCATCCAGCAAGAGAGCTTGCACGCTCTCCAGCAGTCCTCGCACCTTGACGACGGGCTCGGCCGCCAGACGGCGCACATACTGGATGATTTCCCCCTGGCAGGCCACAGCGACACCATGCCCATATCGCCAGGCGGGGGTCCCTAGGGTCGCAGACTGATAGTCACACGTGGGTTTGAGCGCTTCCAGTGTGGTGTCTAGTGCCTGCAGGTGTACCTCGATCTTGGCCAGGTATTTCTACACAGCAGTGCGAAAGATGAATGTGGTTACATATATAATCACATCATACATACAAACAAAATGGTCGAGGTAAAATATGATGAGTCTTCTAGGCTACAGGTCGTCGTGCATGGTTATAGAGCCAATCACTCACACACTCACACTCCGACATGTTTTGTAACATCCTCTGTGTATTACCTTTTCAATTTCATCGATCCCCCTCTTCTCTGAATCACCTGGCTGATTAATTTTTTCAAGGTTCTGTGGCATCCTCCCCGTGTCAGATTCTTTCTTATGGCTGCCGGTGGAATACGCTTCTTGGAACAGGAAGCAAACCTTTTTGAGCATAGAGTTGATTTTAGACAGATTCTCACACAATAGTTCTGGAGTCTTTTTAATTGGAATTTCGTCGACAATGAAGCGAAGCCCAACATTCTCTTCCGAACACTCCTCCACCAGCGACTGAACCAACTCTCTAGCGTTAGTATCGAGGGAGACTTGTATGAAATGCACGTTAACTGATTCTTCTTGGTCGGCAATGACCTCTCGCGACCCCGTGTGCTTTGTGTTTGGAGAAATTTCATCTCGAGGTTGAATGCCAGGAATTTGTTTCTGGGGATCGACTTTAGTGTCTGGAGGATCAGAAATAGTTTGTCTGACCAACGGTTTGTGTTGAGGTTGTGAGGTGTCTATGGTGTCGATGGCGTCCGTGCTACTGAAGCCTGAAGAACACGTGACGCGACCTTTCCTTCTCTTCCGCTTCTCTTGGATCTCGTTTCGAAGCTTTTCTCTCACTCGTTCGAAGAGAATCATAGACACCAAGCTTCCCCAGCCCATGCCACTGCTGCTAAGGAAGACCACCTTGTGTCCAGCGAGAGCCCACTCCACTGCCTTCAGACCCAGAAGCAGAGTTTTGCCGGAACCCGGGGGCCCGGTGAGGTACACGAAGCGATCATCGCTCTCCAGGATTTGAATCTGGTCGTTCCGGAGGACATCGCGACCAAATCGCAATCCTGTCAGGTGAATGCAGTCAGATAATGTTCGACCCTCGTCTAGCGCTCTCCTGCGATATTCTATGGGTACCTTGGAGTACGGGCCCCCAAATCTGAAAGAAACAAATTGCGAAAATGGCTGAAGAATGGGCACTGTTTGCAATAGCTCCACCAAGAGAAGACAGAAGAAATAGAAGAGCATGAAAATATAAATAAGAAATATTAGTAAACAAGAAATGCACAGTATAAAAACCAAGTGCAAAGAAAAATAAATGCAACAAAAAGCAACAGGAAAAAAATTTAATAAGAAATATTTAAAAAGCACTATGTAGAGACTTGCATATTCTTGCTGGTGACAGACAAATATTGTTCTCGTCATTACCGTTATCAGAGACGACAAGAGAAGTGTGTCTTACCTCGAGACAATTTGTTCATACTGCTCCATTGTCAAGTGATCCTCTGGCGTCGCTTGTGTCCAGTCCATGTCGGTTTTGTTGTCATTGCACTTGATTGGTTCAGATTTCATGCTGCCTGTCACGTGCTCCCACCACGTGATTAGGAGGTCGTAGTCTCCTGGACTACTTACTTCCGCTCCATGCCCAGCTGCTGTCCTATCGGATGGAACTTCATCGGCACAAAGACACCGATAAACAGCCTCTTCGAGGGTCGATGAAGAGATGCACTGAAGAAAACTCTGTGACTCGAACATAAACAAAAGCAAAATAAAACACAAGTAACTATTTTTGTAAATATGATTTTTTATGCTCATCAAAAATAACGTATTTAATGAGGAAAACGGCTGTACTTCAATAAAATAAATAATAATAATAAACAGTAAGTAGGGTGGGGCCACCAGATGTAAAGCAGCAGGTGGCAGCCACCATCTAGATGATTAGAAAGCTTATGAAACAAAAGTTCTATGAACAATGAAAACGAAACACAAAAATAACATTTACTCAAAAATAAAAAGCTTCTGACCTGACACAAATCTGCATCACTTTCCATCACAAACTTTAGATGGCGTCGGGAGGAGTTCGGCACAGCCAAAATCTTCGTGACCTTTACCCCCTCGGCTATGTCGGCTAGCACGTGCCGGAGCATCGTCTCGGACTTATTTAGCTGACCAATGGATTTCTTCAGCTTTTCCTGGAAGACTTTGATGTCTGTGATCTGCGGACGACCCGACACGTCTGTAAACGCCTCGCTGATCTGATCGCCGATGTTTTTGATCTCCACGACGATGAGCCCGTACCTCCTGCTGATGATGAGGTTGTCGAAATCCCCGCGCTGCTTGTCGACCTTCCAGGCCGGAAATAAGTCACGTGCTTTGCAAAGCGGAAGTCCAAAAGTTTGATCTTTACCTTCATCTGGACGTGGCTGTTTCTCGGCCATCTTCGTCGGTGTCTCGTTCAGCCTGTTGCCAGGGGCGACAGTGACCAGCCCCTGCAGCTCGCTTGGCACCGTGAGGTCCTTCACAAGGTAGTTGTCAAAGCTGTAGTTAGTGAACACGACGCAGGGTTGTATCCATGACGACGGCTCTTGAGACAAGAGGGACAAGCAACGTCGCACAGCAAAATCGTTGCTGTCACAGCAAAGGTCAGACAATCCAGTTTCCTCCTGGATGACAACATTGCGCATGACTACGTTGTCTCCCTTTGGCTTGGTGTAGATGGCGTTGTTGAAAAGCACTGGCGGAACAAAGTACGTGGATGCCTGGAGGTCAGGGAAAATTCTCTTCGTGTACAGAAGCATTTCTTCAAACAAAATCTGTGAAATAAGCAAAGAAAATTTTTATATATATATTCGATTTCGACACGATGACCGCAGATATGAAAACGCGTCTAAACGCCCAATACGTAAAGGGAGACTAACTCGATCACGTTGCCAGTATGTTGTTAGCGGTTACCTCCCTTTATCTACAGCAGCCTGTTTGTAGTCTCAGAGAAAGCTCAAAAAAAGGCAAAAAAAAAAAAAAACTTACAAAAACAAAACAAGAAGAAATAAACATGCAAGCAAAGCTATAAAAATAAACAACAATAACATATAAATAATCTCGTATTCCCTCACCTGTTTCCATTGAGTCTTGACGTTTTCATCAGTTACACAAAATGGTGGCTTGTACACCACTTGCTGCTGATTGCCGCTCTCTTGCTTTCTTTTGTGAGACCTTGACTTGGAGCGACGACTCTTGGAGGTCGGGATGTCAGAGGTCACGTCACTGCCGGCTGCGCACGTGCTGCTCTCAGCCATGCTGACTGTCGCTGCTGCAGAGGTGGAAGATGTGGTTGTGGTCACGGCTTGCACTCGTGTAAGGCATGACGTAGTGGCTGTTGAATATTCATGAGTTTCGGGAGGATGCTGACTCGGTCCCGAGTCACCCAGATCACTAGTGTCAGAAACAGATGTTGATCCGCGATTTTCTGTCAAGTAAATATAAACGTTGACATCATAACCGTCAAGGAACGACACTTCTATTTGCAAATGAATCAGGTAGAGGAAAGGCAGAACGACAGAAACGCCGGAAAACAGAAGAAAGAGAGAGAGAGAGTGACCAAGGGAAATCGTCTAAGACACACGAAACACATCAAAATATTATTTCGTTTATTTCCATATGTATAGGGAGGATGGGGAGGGTGCGTGAAGGTTGTAGGTCAGTGAGATTCTTGCTTGAAGTGAGATTTCAGTGTGATCAACAAAGAAAAAAAGAAAAACAAATTTTCATCCGATATTCAGATATTATCGCCTTAGATGAACACTGTCCCTCTTTGTCTTGTGACTGACAATAAGTATGGCTTATATGTTGACCGTGCTTTACAAAATAAACAAATGTCACATTGAGTGTTCATTGTTGATACTTGTAAACAATGACATGAGAATATGAAATAGCAACACCTAAATATCTTTTTGAAATAAGAAATTTTTTTATTTCAAAGAAGTTCGTATGACTTATCTCGTGAAACACATTAACTGATAATGATCTGCAGCTGTAGGAGAACCGATCGTTGATGAGTTGGACAAATGTTTAAAAAAAATACAAAGCACTTTTGTTGTCACACGGGGAAGGCATGTTGACTAGACTCGAGAAAAGAAAAGAATGCAATTGTTGAAAACAAAGCAAAACACTCGACAAAGATAAAAACAGGCGGACGACCAGGTAAGTATGAAACGGACCCTCGGGTATGTAGATGGCAACCACGTTCCTGTTGTCGGGTGGTAACTAAACTCCCACCCGGCAGGAGCACGTTTAGTGTTTGGGTCAAGCAAACATGTATTTTTTTGTCTGATTTTTCAACGAGTCTATCGAGGGAAGTAAGACATAGTAAAGAAAAGCAAGAAGTGAGTAATGTTCTTCGTTTTTAGTGTGGAAATATCTTAAACTCTGTTTCAGCATGGATGGAGAGACTGATGAAGGAAAATATTTCTGGCTTTTGTGTAACAGACGGTAAATGGGCCACCAACAAAATAGTGCAAACATGGCAAAGTGTTAGTCCGCACTCACTCACTCAACACATATTCAGAGCTGCAAGTTAAAATAAACACAGGTGTCTATCCCTCTCTCTCTCTCAGTTTACGGGTATGCACATGAACATTGACAGAATCAGACAGACCAGGATTTCAAGCGACAGTAATTCAGTCAGACAGAATCACTCACCTGATTCATTCGTGCGTCTCAGTTTCACCTGTTGATCAGTCGCTGCTTGAACCTATGATGAGGATGTTCAACTGAAACAACCGTGGTCCAGCTCCAATAAGGTATAAATCTTGCTGTTCAAGACTGAAATAAAGACAAGTAATTATGAGTTAACAGTCAAAACGCAGACAACTGTGTGTCAATGCTCCAGTGACGATAGACAGGTGTGTCAATGCTCCAGTCAAGACATCGGACAGTCATCTCAATGTTTTACCCCAAACGGTTAGTACATATGAGATCATAGTGTTCAAAAATGATCTGCTCGAATCACAAATTCGAGAAAAAAGTAGCAGATAGCAAGATCTCAGATACCCGACCGTTATTTAACGCGCGTCCAGTCAACCGTGGAACCATGCAGCTAGACACTTCCAGTCCTCACTCAAGAGAAAAATCCTCTCAGTTCTCCCACGAAGGCTGCTAAAGTCTTTTTGCTCGAGCTGACCTCTTTCTGGGCAAAAAGAACTTGATCATGAATGTAGGGCGTTATTGAAAATATTCGACCCCTCGTTTGCTTTTGTCACGTGACTGGAACGCGGGTAACTGATCTACGCACCTGCCGCTAAGCCTGGCCAGAGACGTTAAAGCTTATAACGTCTATGGCCTGGCTGATTGAAGACGTTGAACTGTATCCTTGGACTTGTTTTTATCATCCCGCTGTCAGCTATCTATACATATAATATGAATTTTCTAAAGTTTGTATCAATAAACCTTTACATAATTGTGTAAAGTAATTCAAAAAGTCGAAGACTGGTCTAAGTTTGAACTTAAGTAGTAACGGCATTTTCACAAATCACCTGATAAAGGTGAAAGGTTAAGACTATATCAAAGTAAATGTTTAAGAAGAGAACGAGCAAGCCACATAAAACGATTAAGAAAGGATATGGAAAATAGATGAAAGAAATAATAAATATGTTAGGAAACATGGTGTGTTCTCGTTGTGTCGTGTGTGTGTGCGAGATGAAGGAGGGGTGTGTGTCTGTGTGATTTCCACCCACTATACACACAAGCATGTAAATGCTCGGGGTTAGTGGCAGACCTCGAAGGCAGACCGAACAGAGCAAACAGACAACGCTCACCGTTTCTTCCTCCCCACCTCAACAGGTAAGATCTGACTCCACCAGTGTTGTCTGAGATACACACTGATTTTCTTATTGCCAGACAAACACTCAAATCCTCTTCCTTCTGTCTCTCTCTCTCTATGCCACGCACTGGTGTTCAGCTTTTGTAGCAATAAAGCATCTCTCTTTCTCTCCTTCTCTCTCTCTCACACAGTGTTACACAGACACACCTGTCAAGAGGCTCTTCCCCAGTCAAGTAGCACGTACATTGCTTACCTGTGCATGACGTCACAACAACTCAAAATAGACTCATTCCCCACGAACAGTTCGATTTTCCCTCCAGGTAGACATACAGGTATTTATAATTATACTGAGTGCATCTTAAACTTGCTATAACATCAGGTAATAGTCAACCACGCCATCCAACCACTCGTACAGCCAGTCGGCTCCCCTCACATCCTCCCGCACACAGACACAAACGCCTCGAGATGTCATGTCATGTCACGTCATGTCACGCCACGTCGTGTTTTCTGTTCCTGTCTTGTCTATTCTTGTCCCGTCTTTCAAGTCATGTGATACAAGGAATGTCAGTACTTACTCCAACCACCTGCTGGTGGAGTGTCTACAGCCTCGGCAAGGTGGTTCACAGTGTGTGAAGTCTGGTCACAGTCGACAAACCTTCCGACCTTTGCCACTGCGTCCTTGACATTCATACTTCACGGGTCGATCCGCTTCAGTGACGTCGCCGGTGTTTGTGTCGCCATGCTTCCTTCTAGCGGAAAAAACCTCCACTCCTACATTTCTCAGAAATTTCACACCTGTTGTATTCAGAGTTAATGACACAACTAACAGGAAGGTCACCCGGTGAAGGAAATCGTAAAACTGGAGAATTTATACAGTTTCTCCTCAGCTGCACTCACCACCTCAGATGGTTTCTTTAACTGACAGATCCGTCATTTGAGATGTGGGGATGTTAGCATCTGAGCTCCCTGCAACGTGCACAATAAAGATAGACAGACCTTATAAAATAAAATAAAATAAAACAAAACAAAATTAAATTAAATTAAATTATATAAAATAAAACAAAACAAAATTAAATAAAATTATATAAAATAAAACAAAAATAACGAGAAGAAAAAGAAGCAGTGTTAGGGGACAAGGAGAAATAGGAGAAGAATAAGGAAAAAGAATAGTTGGTTTATTAAGAAAAGAATGACATCCCAGAAAGGGTTAACCTTACTTTAAAGTCTACTTGCCTGTCTTCATAATCAGTTACAAACAAAATTTCAACACAACTGATGTGGTCAATCCCTCGTCTGACTTGCCTCCATTTTCAGATCCTGTCAACACACATTGTAAGACCGGGCTGAATGAATGAGATAACCTCATGCAGAGCTGTTATCCCCGTGAAGTGATTAAAAAAGTGTAAATTCACAGCTTTATAATTATTTGACATTAATGTCAATAAACTGACACATGCTCGCGCGCATGCACACACACACACACACACACACAGAGGACAAATATTTTAGTGGAGGTAGAGACAAACAATTGTAATCATTAGGAGACATTAAAATAATATGAATATACATCATATATAAAAGATGTTTAAGCAGTAGACATTAGACAAGACATTAAAGATACAGACTTGTACACATACAATCCGCAGAGATAAACAACAATAAATACACATACACCAGTCAAGCCCTAATCAGTCATTTTAAAAATGATTATGATGTATTGTATTCATATCGACCCTTGACAAATTAGTGTATTTTCTCAATATATTTATAGACTGAATATAATTGAATAATATGTAGTCATTGTTCGTCAGAATCAGAGGATAGCAACTAATGTGTGCTCCGACAACATGGCAAATAAACAACAATTAATGGTCTTCCTCTGAGGTCACCGTCAACTTCCGGTTAGACAAACAAGGCCAACGGAAGCTGCCTAGATACGTGTGCTCTTGAGTGCAGGATGAGCACTTCAAGCCTGACCCTTGGCGTGACCTTTGTGTGTTGGTGATGAGTGAAAGCTCGTCTCAACGGAAGATGTGACTGAGAAGGAACTTTAAACTCTGACACAAGTGAAGTGTTGTAAGTGTTATGTTCGGGATTGTCTCTCCACCTCTCTGTTACATACAGACACACTTATATATTTATGTAGGCGTGCATGAGATAAAGATGCACGCGCTCGCACAGACAAACACGCGCGCACGCGCATTCTCTTCTCGTGTACTCACACACCACACACTCTCTGGTCCTGACACTCAAAAGGTCAGTGATGTGCAAGCATCTAACCTTTATGGTAATTTTATAAGTAATTTCAGAATCAAACTCTCACTACAAGCATACAAGTGCTTAAACAATTTTTTAAATACCAAACTTCCTCCTTTTGTCCCTCTATCTCTGTGTCTCTCTGTCTTTATGTCATCTTTCTCATTACATAATATATTAAGTACTAGCAAGAATGTCGTGTTTAGATGATATGTCACTTCTAACAACTGAACGATATAACTCGTATCTGTCCCTAGTATTACACAGCAATGTTTCACAACAATAGGATCAACAAGTTCCTAAACAACATATTCCATAGTAATATCTTTATGTTGAAAATTTATGTTACAATTTTATGCTATATGAGTTGTGGAGGTCGTGATAACTAGACTCGTAGGACTAAATCCTGCCGGCAGCAGAAACAACAATAAGAATCATAAGAATAAGGCAATGAGCTCAGTGCACGGGCAAAAGAACAGCATCAGTAACAGAAATGGAAGACACAGTTACAAACTACAAAATAAAGGGTAGTGTGTGTGGGGTGGATAGTGGGGAAAGGAGGAGATAGCTGTCGGGGGATTGACAAATGAGGTGAGACATAATAACCAGACTCATGGCTGCATCCTGGGATATTAATGACTGGACTTGTACTGGTCATGTGACTTTAATGTCTAGAAATATATAGCCTGACACAGACAGACATCGTGAAGGATACCAGCAAACACACACACACAGACACCCTGGCAGATACCAACACACTCACACACACAGACATCGTGGCAGGTACCCGGATGTATGGCCCGTCATGTGTTGTAGTGAAAGAAGGCCATGGAATAAGTTTACCCTGTATACTTACTTCACTCTCAAAATATCAACATTAGTGCCTGCCCAGACTGTTTAAAGCCTCGTTGTACACAAAAGATTGCAGGCAGGCAAGTCTGTACAAACAACTTCTGATCACGGTAGCTGTTGGGGGGAGTTGGGGGAGGACACACCTCGTCTGCGACCGAACTCCTGTCCTCTACCTACAGAAAATAAGTCCAAGGTCCTGTACATCATCAAACTCCGGGCTTCACTGGACACTGTCGGACCGTGTGAAGTCAGCTTAAAAAGCTCCAACCCGGACACTCATCGTTGACGAGGAGCTATATTTAGACCGAGCGGGAATCCCCGATAACCAACACCGTCGTCGTCTGCGGCGGACAGGACGGACAGGGGAGGACACAGTTCTCAAATATTGTCTCGGATTGGCCGGAGTATGTGGGTTTTTTTCTTCTTTTTTTTTTTCGAGAATTTGAAAGAAAGTTTCCTTTCGCCAGACGAGAAAACAATAGTCGGAAGGTGAGAGCTGGTCCCGGGACAATGAGCGGACGAGGAAGCTGTCGGACAGCCCCGTCGCTGGGTCACATGACACAATGGCGGTGTTGGGACGAAGGGAAGTGTTGTGGTAGCTCACAAGGATCTTGAGAGAGAGAGAGGGTGGTGAGGGGAAGTGGGGGACCCCTAGGGCGGGGATCCGGCTCCATCCAAACGGAACTTCAGCTTCGGGAAACCACGAACCGCTGTTGATGGCGCTGGAGCTGCAGACAGCTTCTGACAAGGTAAATGTTTGTTTACTCAGATATCTGGAGTGTAAACAAGAGAGAGTTGTAACTGATGCAGCTTGGCGGTATCTCCTATCACTTTTGTTCTTTGTTTTTTTCTCTCCTTCCGTTCTCTTTCCGTTCTTTATTTCTTTCTATTATGTTCTCTCTCTCTTCCCTCATCCTTTATATACTGTACCACCCTCTTTCTCTGTTTTTTGTCATATCCAGTCTATATTTCGTTCTGTATTCTGTCATCTTCCCTGTCTATCCGCACTTTTGTGTATTTTACTATGTTCTCTTTCAACTTCTGTATCCTCTTTTTTTCTGTCTTTCTCAAGGTGCGTTTCCCCCCCCCCCCCCTGCGAAGTTCCCTCTCTCAGTTTCTTTTCATGTCTTTATTACTCTAAATAATGAAGTTAACAGCCTTTGTGGTAATATTATTTCTATCGTGACTATTCCAAACTTTATATTAACAAGTGCTACAAAGAGTTCGCGGCTTTTACTTTTTTAAGAGGGACTATTTTTATTTACTCCCCGTTTCCCTATACTACATATTTTTTCCGAAGAAAGATTTTTTTTTTTGTGACTGTCTATAGTACCTGTACAAAACAGTTAAATCTCTCGCCTGCCTATCTGAGACCACTGTCCGCCATAGACGAGAGTTTGACGAGATAGTGGCGAGACCCATGCCAGAGCTTTGCCCTCAAGATACATCACAGCATTTACAGTCAATGTAGCACTACTTTCTTTCTCTCTTCCCTCCTTTCCTTCTTCACCTGATTCATTCGTTCATTTTTATTTGTTTTTCCATTACTTTTTTCTTTTCAAACTTTGGACAAAGACTCACAGAAAAGAGATTTCCTGAAGGACAACACAGTAGGTTCTGTTGTTTGATTCCTTCTAATCGCGCCTGCACCCTGCTTCTGTCACACAGACATGGTCCTCGTGACAAGGATGTCCGTCTTATACTTGTTAGCGAAATCTGACTGGAAAAATCCTGTCTTAGCATTCATTAAGAACCAGTTTGCAGCAAAATCTTTCTGGTTGGTCGAGGGTTTTAGCTTTACCGCTCGTAATAAACACTCCTACAGACTTGATTACATCTTGTTACCACACTTCACAGACACTCCTACAGACTGTTTATTGACGAGGTGAATAAGGGAGAGGTACATCTTTTCCCCCATTCGGAGTTTTCCTGTCGATGAATTCGTCGTCTCTTGTTGTCTACTGTCGTCATGTCTCACTTTTTCATTTACAGTCAGCCCTCTACCACTCGCTACTACTACCCAGGACTTCCTCTACTGCCTTTATGTGACATATGTTTGTCATCAGCACCCACCACACAATATTTTACCACCAACTAAACCCCTCTAGCCCTCTCTACTACCCATTAATCCTTATTACCCTCTTCTGGTCACTGCTGACCTTTTCTGTCCAATGCTTCGCATCTGAGTTCACTTCTTCCTCTATTGCAATCGTCTCTCCCTCCCCTCTCCCAGTATCCACTCCTGCTCTCTACTACCCACGACTCCCTGCTTCTGCTAACCTAAAGACACTGTAAATGTGTAAACAAATAAATCAACAACTAATCGACTCGCACAATGTTTGTTGACGTGATGACGTGCTGTGGGGCAAAGGTCATGAAGCGAGCTTGACAGTGCGGCGAGGTGAGACAACTCGAGACCTGCGAACATCCGGGTCTAAAGTTATTACATTCAGCAACATTCGTTATTTCACTAACAGTTTTTTTTTTCTCATAATGGATTCTTAACTCTGCTCCACCCGAGGTCAGGTGCCGGTCACGAGACGACTGAGTAACTATGGACACCGGTGGTAAAATAAAACGGGATCTTTCCTTGTGCAGGTCAAGTGGTTTTCAATGACGACACGACAACGCCCTCTGGTTTATAAAAGTCATTGTCTGCACAATAAATCCTTCTAGCCATCACTTCACAAAATCCCTATTACCTTATTCTTCCTTAAACTTCCTCTAGAGATTGCGCCAGGTCACGTGTCCTTACTCAACACTAGACAAATAAATATTCAGGGGCTGACAAGATGTCCTTGCACAGGAAGAGGTGACAGTTATACGCCCTCGGACAAGATATAGATATCCTGTGTCCTTCAACAACAATAGGCCCGGTCCTCTGCCCTCGCTATTCACTTGGAAGGAAGCAGGATCTGGTAGGTACTCCAGGCTGAATTTTGAGGCAAGAAGAAAAGTGTGTAGATACAAAATGTTTTCGTTATAATGATTTCAATGAGATCAAGCTTTGTCTTTGTAGTTTCCAATGTAAATGTTTTCAATATTTTAATTTCCGGATATTTTTATGCTCGAAGGTAAAGATGCTGATTTCGAAAAGCCAGTACTTATTCCCGACCGGGGGAAGTTTGCTGCGCAGCTTGGGTATCGAACAGCGAGCCTTTAAGTTTGGACGCCTGAGCTCTAACCACTCGGCTATCTGCTTCTTTCACTCTGATAAGTCCTGCCATGTGCTGCCTCTTGTATCCGTGCACCTGACAGCGAGCCTCACCTCTTCACCTGATGTTTTCACTGATTCTCCAGAATCTTGTATCACAACTTAATCTGCACGAGTTTCTCCTGTTGTCTGAACCTTCTCGCTGGTATATGGACTATTCTTCTGACACGGTGTTGAGCAACAATATCAAACATTTCCCTTGATTAGCAACTGAAAAAAAATAAAGGAAGCAAAAGCAAGTTAAGACAAAATCTTGCACATCTAAGGCAATTGAAGAAAAAGAATAACACAATTTTTCTTACAAGTAGTCATCTCAGCCAGTGTGAAGGTTGAAGTCAGGTAACCACAGAAATTGCATATTTTATCACAATCGGCATGATGTCAACAAACTTTACAACAACAAGAAGAAAATTAATGGATTAGGCTCAGATCACGTGTACTGTACACGTCACTCGCCCACCCCACTAATGCACGAGCTACCCCCGTGACTACACACTGCCGGGTACACTACCCCATTGTTCACGATGTTTGCTCTCTTTTTCAAACCCCTGACCTCACTTCGCAACTATAAATAGACTTTCCGATGTAACCACCACCCCATGGGTGACCCTTCGTGGTTTCCCTGTCACCCTGGGTATACACTTGATATGATTTCTCAAGTGGTCTTACGAGCTACCCAAGGTTGAGGTGAAAAGGATGGTAGTAAAAAAATACTGCTCCTTTCTTTTTACTGGTTTAGTGGAGTGCAATGTTCTGTTCATGGCTGGGTGAAGCTCAGTGCAAGATACTGTTTGTTCTACCCTGGGTGAACACACTTCCAGATACCTGCCTTCTGTTTACAAGGTGTTGTTTGTAGGTTTGTATATCTCCAGAACAGAAGAGGAGGGTTTTCACCCAAATCTGGGGAAGTAATATCTTGTTTGTTTGTAAAAAATTTCTCCCCACTAGACCTTTAAGACATGTTAATGGAAAGTTTATTTTTTTTACCTCCGATAAGCATTGTGAAAGGTAATCTGAATGTTTATTTTTAAATTTCTTTTACTTTGTTCTTCTTCTCCTTCACATTCTTCTACTTGATTATTATTTTAGTTATTATTTTTCCAGGTACAAAGGCGTGAAAGGAAGTCCCCATCTTCCATCTCTGGATGAATGTGACAACCTGACCATATCTGAGCAACTAGCTCTGTGACTGTGTGAACAGTGAGGCCACGTGACCAGGAGACCATGTCCTGGAGCAGTTCCAGCACCTGGAGTCCCAGTGTCCCAGTGGTCGCTGACCAGTGGATGCGGTCCGCCGGAGTCGTGTACGTCAACACGGCCGTTGGCTTTCAACCGCAACCCTTCGGCATCATGGCGCCCAGCTTCTGTCTGTGTGCACCTGTCGCCCTGCAGGATGTTGCACCTTGCTCCTTGCAGGTGCCGTGGAAGGGAGACAACCAGTTGTATAAAGTCCAGGCTCGGGGACACTGCGGACAGAGTCTTCAGTCAGGGATGGTGGTTCAAAGCCCAGCAACGCAGATGGCGCCAAATGCTGCATACACCCCTGTACCAGCTTTTCTGGAGAGAAAGCCATTCGGTCTAGAAGATTTTCATGTGGTCCAAAATGGCCAACTGCCTCAACAGACTGACCTCCCCGCTCGTTCTCCGCATTACACATTTCCATACGGTCAGGAACAGACGAGGTATCCAGAGGTGCCAGAGCAGACAAGCCTTTCATACGACCAAGAACAGTCAAGATGCTCTTATGATAAACAGCAGAGTAGCTTTTCCCGCCAACAGATGCCTACCCACGTGTTTCAGCAGTCGAGTGATGGGTTCTCCAACCTCAGAACGAACACTCCCAAAGATCAGACACAGCCGAGCAGGACGCCTTCAGGCAAAAACAAAAGCCAGTCAGGCAAGGAACTGAACTCTAACTGCCATGTCGCCCAGACAACTAACAAGAAGAGCAACAAACACAAGAAGCAGAAAAACAAAAGTCCAGTGGTATCTGACCAGGAAACGCTGCAGGTGTATAAACAGGTAAATATATTGCTAAAGTAATTGAAACATTTGACAGGCAGACCAGAACAATCATGATTCTGGTGAAATAATTGAAAGCTGTCCTCCAAATCGGCCGGTCCGGTGCGCAACGGTTAACGCCTGTCATCAACACAGTGAAGGTCGGCTGTCCTGGGTTCAGCTCTCGTCTCGGGCACGCTGGTTTTCCTTTTCATATGGCAACTGTTTACAGGAATGGCTGCCGATCACTCAGACTGATTCATTAGCCATTCACTACACTGAAATATTATGGAAATCACTCCCCAGACCAACTCATTCTCGAAATGCGAAGCCAAGGAATCAGGAGCGCCGGTCGTAAACAAGATGTCGTCAGTGACCGTTTGCATAGAGCAGGGGTGGGAAACTTTTTTCCTTCAAAGCTATTCGGATATTTCTAAAACCACTCGTGATCCATTCAAAATTATCAACCGAATGATTAGCCTGCTATAGTGGTCGCGCCATAGTTTCTCTGCCTTGCCAGGGTCAGACCAAATGATTTTGTGGGCCCTATGGGGGCCGTGAGCCGGAAGTCCCCACCCCTGGTATAGACAAATGGTGAGGCCTCTAAGAACCCACTAACAGGCCTGTGTACCCGAGAAGTAATGTTACCCCCAGTGTAGCCGCAACAGGTTCCTTGAGCCCCATTTGCCAGGTGTCCATGACGAGTGGACTATATCTGTGTGCAACACAGCTTTCAGTTGGTCACGTGTTCGACACGACTTGTAGATTAGACCTACGAGCTAAAGTTAGTTGAAAGTACCGAGCCTTCTCAATCTCACTGGTAGACGTGGACAACAGGAAGTAGGACATGGAAAGCACCAACTCATTGCAACGTGTCCTACTTCCTGATTGGCGGGAATAGTCCCGTGACGTTGTAATGCTCACAAGTGCGTGCTCACTCACTCATTGACTCACTCAGTGTCTATAAATAGCACAGTAAGGGTTATAAACTACTATTCTAAAACTAAACATCAAGATTTTCAAGCCAGACATGTAAGACGCAGTGAGATTGAGGATTACCGTGGGGAAACAATGGAGGACACCCTGCCGACAAGTGTGGGGACTCCCGGTAGTCGAACGAACGAACGAACGAATTTATTTGACTCCCGGTAGTCATCACTGCAGTCAGCGGCTCAGGGTTCACATCTCGTCTCGGGACACTTTATTTATATATGTGACACCTATCCATACTCAGTTTTTTCCCCTCCCTCTCCTCCCATGTGCGAAATCCCCGCAAGGTGGAAGCACTTTCCTACTAATTAAACCAACCAAAATACCTGGCAGCAAGGTCGGGTCAGAAATGCCAAGGCTTTTTTCATCTTGTTGCCTAAACATCGACTGACAGAAAACAATGTGCACGAATGGACAGACAAAATACAGTCACGTGATAGGTGCTCAGCCTACAGTCGGTTCAAAAAGAAGTTTGAACCAGAAAAGTAACAAGCAGCCATATCCATAAAAAGGTTTAGTAATACCCTGATACTATTTAGACTAGGAATTAGCGATAAAAATATCAATTACAAATATTCAGTTATATATATATATATCCTGCCTGGAAAAGCAAATCTGATCCAGCACTGGTGGTTTGCAGTTCTAAATGTTCGAGTAAAATGTTATAAACACGTGAAATAAAGGAGTCGGAGTGTGCTATCATGTTGTAGCCTCGGTTTATTTGCCCTTTTTTCGACTTTCTGATGGGCGGCTGCCTGTCTGACCATCTTTTATATGCGTTCAAAAGTACAAAATAATGATGATATATGTTGATGATGATCATAAAGACTCGATGCAGAACCACTCACATCAAGGTATGAACTTTACCTGAAGATTTAGCCTTTGAGGTTAAAATGTTGTATTGCTTCATGATTTATCATCAGTTAAAGGTTTGTATTGAAGATTTGTCTTCAAATTTCAGCATTACGAGAGACAGATGCAAGATTTCATTAGTTCCACCTTCCCTGACCTGCTGACGTCGGTGGTGACAGTGCCGCCATTACACTTCAACAAAACCCGTTACAAACGGCTGGACAGACACAGCACGAGCATTAACGAGGTAGTACAACAACTGGAGACGCAAATGTCCGACGTTTCGGGGGACAAGACTGATGACATCGTCATCCAGTGCATCGTGCGAGTGGTCAAAGCCAAGCAGGAGCCAGCGATCGTCCTGACCAACTACGTCTTCGACAACTACCTGTGCAAGACGGTCAAAGAGGTGGAAAGACGAGCTCAACAAGGCCTTCAGCCAGCTGTGTCCCTGCAAGAAGCTCCCTACCGAGACAGTGATCCAAAGGAGGGTCTGGAAGAGGTCGCCCAGCATGGTGATGCCATCCCGAGCGGGGCTCGAAAGAGAGGCTCCTGCTCGTCAACCCACACCAAAATAACTGGGAGGCAGCAAGTGTCGAGGTTAGCCAAGAACTGCATAAACCCAAAGGAAGTCTTCCCGACTCCCAGCGACCTCACCGTAGACTTGAGACGAGGAGATTTTGACATTCTGGTCATCAGCCGGAAGTACGGCTTCGTCATCATCGAAACAAAGTCCATGGACAGCACTGCCGAGCTCGGCGCCTCCAGCTGCTCACAGAGTCAAGGACGAGACCCTCTCAGTCACAAAGTTCCGAAGGGGAAGAGGAAGACGAGGAAAAGGAAGAAATGTCTGATCAGGGAAAGGCAAGGGCGGCAACTCGGAAGAATAACGAGGACAAAGAAGAGAACCCTAAGGTTGAAGTAAACACGACCTTATCCTTGGATCGCAGGAAGGAGCTTGACATGCTCAGGAACAAGATCTCCAAGGCGCTGCAGCAACTCAAGAAGGAGGAAGAAGTGTTGCGACACCTGGTGTCTGACTTTCCGGAAGCTGACAGTATCCCCATCAAAAAAGTTCTGGCATTCCCCAAGACGAGGAAGGCGCTTCTTCGCAGTATTCTGGAAGATTGTAACTTAACAACCGTGAGTATTCTGACAGATATAAACAAATTATTTATGTCAATAAACAATAAAGATACTTCCCCCAAACACTACAACATAATAAATAATTAATTAAATCATTGGCGTGTCACTCACAGGAAGTCTGTGAGAGTCTGGCCGCCCCCTCCCTGGAGCACGCCCTCTCCTCCTGCCTGTGCGCAGAGGACGCGAGGAAGATTGAGGAGGCTGTCAAGATGGCCCCCTGGGAATCAGGGGACACAGCTTTAACTGACGAGTCTTTACTTCGTTGGTGGTCCAACGTCATCGACGACAACGACGAGACTGAAAGAAGCTGCTGCTTGGCGACGCCGAGCGCCAGGTCACGTGACGCCATTTCACAAGAAACTTACGAGGGCTTGTTTGCGAGGTTTGTGTCTCCACAACACGGAGCGTTTCTTTACAGTCACGTGATTTCATTACCTCGAACATTCGTTGTAAGGTAGATAAAAGTTATTAGATGTAGATATTAAAGTGTAAAACTAAGATATTTTCTGTCTGTGTTCGCCAGGTTTTGCGGCCCCTATTCTAAGGTTTCCATCGAGTGTCGAAAGAGCACTCGAGACGAAGCCAGGACAGTGGCCGACTGCATCCACCTGACAGGTATACGCTTCGGTCGCAGCATCCTGCGGGACAACCAGGTGCAAATTCTGGACAGCGAGGATCGCTTTGTATGCCTGACTGGACCCCCGGGGTCTGGCAAGACCCTGGTGCTGGGGCTGAAGGCGGTGGAGTGGGCGCGAGCTGGACACCGTGTCGTCATCATCGGGGCTCACAAACTCCGGTTTGGCGCCCTCGTTTCCTGGACCCTTTCCGGCAGGTGCAAGAAAACGCTCTGGAGGCCCTGGAAAACGTTTTCTTTGAAAAGATTTCGCTGAGGACCGATGTGGACACCTTCGCCAGACATTTGCTGAACAAGTACAAAGGAGCAGGGCTGAAGATCTTCATTGACGAGTGTCCGTGGATAACGACGATGAAGGAACAAGAAACGAGACTGCTGTCTTGCATTGACGATCTGAAGGCCATCACCGACTTGTACCAGAACATTCTGGAAATGTGCAGAATCTCAGACTTCACTGAAGCCAGGCCAAACCTTTCTCCTAGTCCCTCTGTCGAAAATTCAAAGAAGAACGATCAGTCCCCCTGCAACAAAGCTCGCAAGAAAGCCTGCAACAAGACTCGCAAAACGAAACAAGAGCATGATGGACTCTCCACATCCACATCACGTGACCCAAACAATGAGACAAATGTGGAGGTTTCAGAAAATACGGCCGCGGCGGCATCTAAAATAAATGGTTTTTATTACAGAAGATCGCAGAGCAGGTACGATGCCGGGTTGCTGCCGGCTCAGGTGTACTTCAAAAAGATGGAAAGTCACGTGCGACACGCAGAAAAGCGAATCTCCTTTTTGCGGACGGGGACCGCGGGCCCTCGCCTGATGAGCATGGACCATAAGTGGGCCGGCCTCGTTCTGCAGATCGCTAATGAGCACGAGCAGATCATGGAGATGAAAACTGAGGTCGAGGACCGTCTTTGTGGGTCTCATGCAGCGCACGTGGACGTGGAGGGCATCACAGGTGAGTCTACAGGTGGGAAGTGTCGGTGAAATAAAACAAGCGCCATATTTTCCTTTTTCTCCTTCTTGTTTGTTCTTGAAGGTATGTCATGCTTTTTATTTATTTATTATTTTTTTTGTCCATTTTTTATTTCAGTTTCGTTTTGTCTTTTTGTTGTTTTTTGTTGTTTTTTTTTTGTTTGTTTGTTTGTTGTTTTTTTTTTGGTGGGGGTCCTTTATGCTTTCTCCGTCTTTTTTCACTCCTTTCTTTTATTTTCTTTATTTGTTCTGTTCCGTCCTCCTATATCCTATACCGTGCCTTTATCAAGGGAGGGTTTCTTGGATCTTGGATCTTGGATCTCTCAACACCTTGTGATAATCACCACTCTCACCTTCTCTGTGTTTCAGGAGTGCTGGACGAGGTGGACAAACGAATGCTGTCAGCCATGGGTTTCCTCTTCCACTTCAACACTTCCCTCTACTTCTTTCTCATTCAGAAGCTCATGCAAGCCATCACTCGACTACAGAAAGAGGATGAGAATCTCGATGTAGCTCTGTGGACGTCTAGTGCCTTTTCCACAGAAATCCCAAAAGCATTTGCTGAAAAGAAGCTGGAACTGTCACTAAGATGTCCGCCGGCGGTTCAGGAACTGTTGATACATCTAGAGCCAGACCTCATCATCGAGGTAGTACAGTCTGTGAACTGAATTTGGAATGTTTTTTTTGTTTGTTTGTTTGTTTTTTGGGTTGTTTTTTGTTTTGTTTTTTTGTTTGTTTGTTTGTTTTTTTGGCGGTGTTTTCTGGTTCCTGTATATCTTGATATATCCTTTTATATTAATTAACCCTTGTCTTAGTGAAGTGCAGTTTATTATTTTCCAGTTTCACGCCCGAGTGTTAGGCGGAAACCACTTTATGTCTCCTTCTTTCATTTCGTGTCGTCTGTCATGTTCTCACAAACGGATTCTGCCGACCGGATGTTCACCTCAAACAAAATGTCTGTCTCTAGCAATCTCCGCCTCGTTACACTTACCAGACTCGAACCTTTGAAGTCAATCCTCCATTACCCACAGTCGGACCAGAAGTCATGTTGTTGGACCACGGAGACCACGTGACCAGTGTCAAAGAGGTCAACGACTGCCCTACATGTGGACAAGCTTTGGCAGACTACCTTCTGGGTACACTTCGCGTTGGTGAGTGTATCCCAGTCACGGGTGGACCGGTATGCTAGATGGAGGTGGATGAGTGACGAAACTGAGTATTATTAACTAAAAAGGAGTGTTTTCGGGATGTCTGTCGGGATGTGGAGCTTGTTTTCCCGAGGTGAAAAGTTAGCAAATGAATAAGAGTTAGCACTCCTCATAGATAAATAGTACGGTGACATGCTGACTCTGATTTCACCCTCGGCAGGCGCATGCGCGGGGAGCCTGCGGCCACGTGACATCACCATCAGCGGAAGTCCCGTGCACTCGGAGAGATGTGCGCTGCTGGAGCAGCTACGTCAGCGTGGATTGCCGCTCCTGATGGAGTCCGAGTTGGATCCCACCCCGCCCTCCTTCCCGGATAAAGTCCTTGTCATCGGTATGATAACCTCCCTTGCCTGTCTGTTCAGTAAAGCAAACACGAGTTGTCCTTTCTTTGCCAACTGAATACCAGGAAAGAATCAAGTGTTTTTGTATTGTTTATAAGAGATTATATTTATCATTAATATTATTGTTAATTAAAAAATGTTATTAAAAAAAACCTTTAGGTTTACTGGGGACAAATGTAACTACGTTCGCTAAAAAAAAAAAAAATTGTGCGCTGCTCATCTTTGTATGAATGCATGTCGTATTTACCGTGTTTATTTATTTGTTTAGGAGGAAACTACCTTCAAGGTCTGGAATCCAAAATTGTTGTTTACGTGCCGGAAGTGAACCGAGTTCCGCTGAACCAAGTCGATGGGAGGATGCAGGAGGGCGGTGACGTCAGTCTTAACTGCCCGGACTGGGTGCAGCGGCTGGGGAGATGGAACCGCAGCTACCTGTGGTTCGTCGCTTCCAGGACTTTGTCCCATTTGATTGTTTTCAAAATTTGATTTTTGAAGACCTCGATTTTCTTTTAAGAAAAAAGTTAACAAGGTTACAAAGATTCCCTGCGACTGTTCTTATAACCCTGTGAAAGAATATTGGACATTAAAAGCAAAACATGAATATCACCATGTACAAAACAGTTACTAGATGTTTAGGTGAATATTTAATATAATATAAATTATCAATTTCATGTACAGTCCTATTCACGTCTTCGCTAGTACGTGCTGAATACTTCGCCATTTTGTTTTGCTTTTCCCGCCACATTTTGCTTACACCATTAAAAATAAATGTCCATATTAACAGATGCAGATGCTGTAATGAACATGTATATTTCCAAATTATAGCTGCTGAAATGTAAATAAACACCACTTAGCATCTGTAGGTGGTCGTGCAATGCAGGACACCACCGAGTCACGTAATAGCGCCGCAGTAATGTTGCGCAGGTCACGTTGAAATATATTCTTGGGGTCAACCTATGGACTCTCATTCCTCCCTTACAATGTTTTGCTTGCTTCTAGTCCCAGTTTGCACACAAGAAATTGTACATCCTGCACGTGAAGACAATAGCAGCAGACAGGAGGAAGCCGGATCATAAGTAATGGACAGCGTGGAGGGTCTGGATGTTAGCTCGTCTCGTCCTCGCCAGGTGTGGCTGCCATGTTCCTGTAGGGGATAGTAAGATCATGGGCTATCTTTAACTGCCTCATGTTTCTCTGGATCATGTTTATTTTGATGTTTATTTTCTCCATTCTAAAATTCTATTCGTGGCTCTAAAAGGGAAAATACTACGAAAAAAAAATTGCGACATACTGCTACCACACAACCGTCAACATACTTTTGGTTTTTCACAGACATTGGGTTTGGTTGTTGTTTTTTTTATCTTTTTCGTTAATGTACATATTCACACATGTTTTTATCTTTATATAACTATCTTTATATCACTTGTATTAATATTGCAACTGACAGTTGCTTCCCTTGCCTCAGAAGCACCTCTCCTCCCCTCTCACACCTCTAATACTCATGACAATTTAACAATAGGAAGTTTTGAAAGATAACATTCAATTATTATTATTATTACAATGATAACACAGAGTGGGTTGATGATAATAAAGATGATAGATGAGAATATGACAATGAGCAGCTTCTGTAATTAACAGTTTGGAGTCGTATGAGCAAAGAGTGTCTTACCACCAGCACGGCCGTCAATTGTGAACTTATTATGATCTTACTAATTAATTAGTAGAACAATTGTCTTCCTGCTACTAACATGTTCTCTGTTATAGCCGATAAATACAGACAATAATAAAGGTTTTTGTGTTTAATAAGCATGGGCAGTGATGTATGCTTTTGTTCAATAAACATGGTCACGTGCATTTATTTTTGAAGTCGTAGTTTACAAGACTATTGCCGATTGTGTATTTATAAATAATTGATGTTTACTGTTCACATTTTCTCGTTAAATTGTTGACTTTCTCCACAAGATAGCATTGTAAGCTTCCATGTTACCATATCTTACTTGGTTTATATTCTCAGCAAACATCAGTTCTGAGTAAGTTTATTACTTATTTTCACATGGTTTATTCTCATGACATATCGATGCATTCTTGTTGGGTTTATCTCCACAAATGTTTAACATGTTCAACAGACTGAAATAAACTGTCTAAAGAGAAAAAAAATAGACAGAGGTGAGAGCTTTGTGAGGATGGGAGAGACTGGGATGGATGAGGCTAGTACACGAGTATTTCAGTAAATGTCAACGGAAATTGTCCATCAAAACACATTCACCTAATGTGTCATCAGGAATGTTGACATTTACCACAGAAATATGCGTTCATGCAGACCCTCACACCAACTCAAAGCACTAGTCCACCTTTTCCTATGTTAGTTCCCTTCCCATCTGATCAATTAAAAAGAAATAACAGGTTTGTGACATATTATGAATTTGACAATTGATTGGTTTGAAATTAAAAATAAAAAATGTCATACAGAGTCAAAAGGCTACAGTTCTTCTGGTGAGAATAAAGATTTTATTTCACCAGTTCTGTCCGTTATTTCACAGATCCCTTGCCTGAATGAACAAAATAAATGGTTGAAAATAATCTCACTCTTCCCAATAAAGATAAAAGAAAGCTATACTGAACGTTATGGTAAACAACTAAGGAATGTTGTCCTCTACCGAGACGGAAAAGCTTTTGCGCATTTGTAGTGTGTCTCTTGTGTGTCGTGTCCTTAACCCTTAACCCTTACCACTGCCGGTTTCCAGAAAGTTCTTTTCAAAACTGCCATGCGACACGAAACTGCGTAGATGTTTGTGAAACATCCTGTTGGAAGACCTGGCAGGTCGGGCCACATGAAAGTTTGGGGATTATAACAACGTGCGATAACAGAATTGGAAGAAGGTTGACAGACGATAACCACCAGCTGTGAGTTAGCTACCATACATCATTGACCTGCAGACAAACATTGTAACACATTGTTCATTCTTAGTGCAGAGGGTGAGCATTCAAGCGTAAACACCACGTGATCACTACACACGTTGACGGAAAACAGAATCACCGGAAGGAAGTCGGTTTATGAAACTGTGGCATTAAATAAGGAACACTGTAAGATGTAGATATAACAGCTTTGAAGTTCCCTGTCACAAGTGTATAGAAAAGCGGATCATTATTTTCAAAAACCAAGAGCAGGTTGATTGAAATTTCTCACATCTCTGTGTGACAGGGTGTGTGTGTGTGAAATGCGACATCGACGACAAAACTGTTCGACGAAGCCGGGAATGACAAAATGTTCCGTGGAGGTGCCAACACTCGAGGTAGAATTTTTTTTATTTTCTATACTTTTTTTTTATTTTTTGACAGCTGATGGGATTTTCTTTCTTTCCTCGAGCTGAGACTGTCATTCCATGTTAAGAAAAATGTTTTGAAGTATTGATTAATTTAATTTTTTTTTAAAATTTCTGCACACCCTTCTCCCCGCGTGAACTCAGTACAGTACCTATATCTGAATATTGAGCCACCATCATCAGATTTATTTCATTCAGCCTCACACTGCTCATTGTTGCCACTCTATACCTACGTGCCAACCCTAACAACGGTTGCCAACAGCAGCTGCTGTGAATTGATCGCTGGTGGGACGAGGCTGCGCATGTTGCCCAGCGATGTTGTTCACAGTGCAAAACGACGAGTGAACAGAGAGCCTCGTCATCCTTCACCCAGACATTCTTGATTTTCACAGTTCTCATGTTTTGTTTTGTTTGTTTTGTTTTTTTATGATAGGAATTTTCTCACGAAACACCATGCCTCAGAAAATGAGGAGTGGTTCAGCATGCCAAGTAATGGTTGAAAATTAGCTTTGTTGCAAAAATCAAGGAGTAGAGTTTAATTGCTTTCATCACTAATGACATATCGGTGTTTTTATTATTAATTTTAGTGAGCTAAAAATAGGCTAGACATGTGATCCTCGACTGACTGGCAGACGAGGACAATTCGAGGAGAATCATTCATGCATGCGACCTTCCACCTCAACTGTGGGCTTAACTTCTTCCGGTTTCGATGTGGGTCATCGCTACATCTGCTGTATACAACATCTATCACTTGAAACATTGTTAGCATCCTACATTCAACCTCACTTTCAAATGTCCATGATCTTGCTCCTCGTGAATTGTCTAACGAGAGCAAAGGACAATGTTGTGACTAATGTCACATTAACATTCCCGGCCGGCAATGCGCCTCTAGTTTCAGCCAAGAGTATGCTCTTATTAATATTTATTTCAATTCGACAATTTTTAAAATCAAGATTAAATTAAAATTAGAATGTTTTATTTGTTTTGAAATGCAACTTATCATGAGAAGGAAGTATTTCTAAATAAGAACATTCTGTAATTTGAGCATATTGGGATTCTATTTCTCCTAGTCTCCTGTGTGCCTGTGTTTTATATCTATAATGTCGCGTACCACCTGTTGTGTTATTGGTTTGTGGGTATTAGAGGTGGCACTCATTAAACTGTCCAGTTAGAAACACACAAGAGACAGCTTCATGTCGGCTCCCGCCAAGTATATTTAAATCTCTAACCGGAACTAAACTTTTACGGATGTCATTTTGGAATAAGGCCAACACTTGCCTTATGTCACATCCCTTTCTTTAAAATGGACATTGTTTCAATATACTTAATTAACATTAATTTAATATTCTTGAATTTCTATTCAAGTCTATGTGCGTTTGATTTCGAGTCAATCATTTACAAGTCAAGTCTCTGTGGGATCTTGATGGTGCGACACCTTGGTAGTCTTGACAGGCTGGTCTGGAGGAGCGATGACTTTGGACGCTGGCGCCTTCCTGGCTGCGGCTCCTGGACATGGCTCTGGATTGTCAACAGTAACGTCTGGATCGTCTGAGTGTAGACCAGACAAGGGGGTCGGGATCCTCTTCGGACTTTGGTTTGTTGGAATAAGGGACGACGAGTCTTTGGGATAGGTCTGGGAGTCTCTGGATTGGGATTCTGGGAATCAAGAGACGGCGGTTGCGTCGTTGGCGACTGTAGGGAGTCTCTACCTCATATGATCTGTTGGGCAGAGACTTGATGATTGTCCTGGTGTCTGGGTTGGCTTCACCCAAACTGGCTGACCTGGTTCAACTCAGCGCTGGTCTGGCACGGTGTGCTCTGTCGAAGTTCTGTTATGTTTCAACTTCTGCATCTCGTCTTTCTTCTGAAGTCCTTCCTTTCTTTTCCTTTTCCTTTTGCTCGGAAAACTGAGATGGTATGGTGGGGACCAAGGTGCGTAGTCTTCTCCCGAACAACAGTTCTGCTGGACTGAGACCTTGCTGAAGTGGCGTAGCGCGATATGTGAGAATCGCTAAATAAGGATCATCTGCCTTCTTCAGGATTGATTTCACAGTTTGAACGGCGCGTTCGGCTTCGCCATTCGCTTGTGATAGTACGGGCTGCTTGTTGTGTGAGTGAACTCGTACTGTTGAGCGAACGTTTGGAACTGCTTGCTGAGAACTGCGGCCGTTGTCTGAGATGACGATTTGTGGTTCCATGGCGGAAAAAATGCTCTTAACATGGTTGATGACTGTTTCCGCCGAAGTATTCTTTAGGTGTGCCAACTCAATATAACGTGAATAATAGTCCACCACCAGTAAGTACTGTTCTTTTTTCAGTTCAAACGATGTCCATTGCAACTTTCTGCCAAGGGAATGCTGGTGTGACAGAGGGAATGAGTGGCTCAGGAGGAATTGGCCTCTCCTTGATGCAAATTGTGCACCTCTGTACCATGGACTCTATCTGCTGAGAAAGCTTTGGCCACCAAACGCTCTCTCTGGCCAAGGCACGACATTTTACGATGCCTTGATGTCCAATGTGAAGTCTGTGGAGAATGTCTGTTCTCAGTACTTCAGGGATGATCAGTCTTGATCTGTAGAGAAGAAGTCCATCATGTTCTGTGATTTCTGAACGTACTGTCCAAAATGCTTTCAGTTCTTCATGTTCTGGACTAGAACGTGGCCATCCATTGTGGAGATAATACAGCACTGTCTTACAAACAGTATCTCTTGCAGTCTCGTTCTTGATTTCTTCGATGCGTTTTTCACTGGCTGGCAAGCTCTGAATCACTTGCTTGATGAAGATCTCTTCTTCTTCACTTCTCTCATCTGTCGGAGTGTTTCTTGCTGGGGCTCGTGAGAGTGTGTCAGCAGTCACGAGATTCTTGCCTTTGTGTAGACAATGTTGTACTTGAACCTCATCAGGCGCATCAGGAATCTCTGAATTCTCGGAGGTAGATCTTCAAGGTTCTTTGTTTTCAGTAGAGCCAATAGTGCTTGTGGTCAGTTTCGATTGTCAGATCACGAAGTCCTGTGATGTAGTCACAGAACTTTTCACACGCCCAAGTCACTGCGAGTGCTTCACGCTCAACTTGCGGTACCTGCGCTCAGTTTCCGTCATACTTCTTGATGCGTAGAAAACTGGCTTGAGGTGACCATCTGACTGTTTCTGAAGTAATACTGCACCGAGACCGAAAGATGAAGCATCTGTTGAGACGACGGTCGTTTTGTCAGTACCATAGTGTGCCAACACTGGAGCTTCAGTCAGCTGTTTCTTAATCTTCTCAAACGAGGTTTCTTGAGCAGTGTCCCAACACCACTCTATGTTTTCTTGAGCAGGTCACGTAGCGGTTTGCTGTCGTTTGCGAGGTTAGGGCCTGCAAACTTCGCAACGTGGTTAACCATTCCTAACAATCTTCTGAGATCAGAAATGTTCTCTGGCTTGGGAAAATTCTTCACAGCAGACAGTTTCTCTGGGTCGATGGCGATCCCATCTTTTGAGATGATGTGCCCGAGAAAGGATATCTTCTCTTGGCAAACTGGCACTTCTCATCGTTCAGGGTAATGCCCGCTTCTTGAAGCGTCGACATCACTTTCTTCAAGTAACGATCATGTTCTTGCTTGTTCTTACCGAAAATGAGCAGGTCGTCAATGTCACAAATGACATTTTCATGGTTCGCCAGAAGTTGAGACATTCGTCGTTGAAATACTTTCTGGCCCTGAACTTATCCGAAGGTAAGCGTGTATAACAGTACCTTCCAAAGGTGTAATGAAGGTTGTTAACTCCTGACTTCCTTCATCAGTGGAAGTTGATGGAAACCCTTTTGCAATCAAGCTTTGTGAACATTTTGCTCCTGACAGCTGGGCTAACAGTTCATCTGTTGACGGTAACGGGTAGTTCTCTCTGCGAACTGCTTCATTTAGTTTGCTCAGATCGACGCAGATTCTGACTCTCTCGTCGCTCTTGGCACCACTACTATTGGGGCGCACAATCACTGGGCTTAGTGACTGTGCGAATCATCCCTGTTCTTCAAGTTGAATCCAATTCTGCTTGACTTTCTGTTTCAAGGGCAAAGGTAAGCGTCTTGGAGCTGCCTACTGCATATGGAACAGCTTGTTCTTTCAGACGAATCTTGTAAGGATCTTGTAGACTTCCTAGTCCTCTGAAGAGTTTGGGAATTCTTCCTTGTACTGTTTTTCGTGGTCTTCTATAACTGTGTTTGATTTCTCAATCAACTTCAACGCTGTAATGGCTGGTCGACCTAGCAATGGTTCTTCAAGTGTTTTTACGACATACACATCTTGCAGTGTAGAGACATTCTTGTATGTCAGTTTTGCCTTGAACATGCCTTCCACAGCTATCTCACACGACCTGGACCATACAGTTTCTTGCGCACTTTCTGCAATGGTCGCTTGGCTGCTGGAACTGCGGTCTGAGTACGACGGTAACATCAGCTCGGTGTCAAGCTTAATACATTCTCTGTGTCTTCCATCAGGAGACTGACTTTCAAGGATCTGTTGTCACACTGCCTACAATCATACCCATGTAAGCTTCTTCGTATTCTTCTTCCTCTTCCACTGTGTGATCTTAGAAAACCTGAAGAGCGACAGACTGCAGCGTAGTGACCAATCTTGGAACATTTTCTGCATTTAGCGTTCTTTGCAGGACAACATCTCTGTTGTGGAACCTTTTCCGCATCTAGAGCATGGCTTAGTCTCTGGTTTTCCCGAAGGCCTGCTTCGTACCGCAAGAACTTTCGCTGACCTTTCTGAATCTTGTTGATGGTTTTTCTCAACTGTACTCTCGCTGTTGCTTGCCAACATCGAGTGTGCTTGAGTCTTGACGTCTCATGAGCTCTGCAAATTTCTATTGCTTCTGGAAGCTTGAGTGTTTTCTTCTGCAACAATTTTTCACGCATAGTGTCATCTTGAACACCGATCACAAGTCTGTCACGAATCATGCGGTCAACATCCTTGAAATCACATGATTTTGCTAACTTGCGTAAAACTGTGACGTAAGTTTCAACTGACTCATCCTTGTTTTGGTTTCGGCTATGAAACTTGTAGCTCTCATACACCTCATGTGTGCTACCCAAACAAAAGTCGCTGAACTTGTCGATGACAGTCTCAATATCTTTGTCGTTCTCCCCTTCTGCAAAGGATAATCCTTCATAGATTTCTTGTGCGTCCTCACCAATGCAAGCTAATAGAACTGCACAACGATAAGCTGAATCTTCTTTATCAAGGCGCGTAGCTACCTCATAGTTCTGCCACTGACGAATAAATTTTTTCCAATTTACTTCAATGTTAGAAGACAAATCCAGCTTTGAGGGAACAGGAACGTTTGCAGTGAAGTGTTGTCTCTGATGTGTCTCCGCCATCTTGCGAGAAATGTCACTTTGCGAACTGACGGCGCAATATTTCAAAATGAGAAAAACGTGCCCACCTGAAAGTTTCTGGAGAAATCACACAGCTAGCACTTTGCTGCTCACTTCTGACACCATGTTGTGTTATTGGTTTGTGGGTATTAGAGGTGGCACTCATTAAACTGTCCAGTTAGAAAACACACAAGAGACAGCTTCATGTCGGCTCCCGCCCAAGTATATTTAAATCTCTTAACCGGAACTAAACCTTTTACGGATTGTTCATTTTAGGAATAAGGCCAACACTTGCCTTATGTCACACCACCCACAGCGTCACCGGAAGCACGCTCAAGGCCACTCACACAGCAGGCCACACACGCTGTCACTCAGCCGGAGGCAGGATGCGACTTACTTCTCGAACCCGGGCCCAAGCGAAGACCATGACAAAGACAAAAAGAACGACACAAATACGAAGTTTAATCAAAAAAAATATATATATACCCAAACACCCAAATACCTAATACAACCAACAAAAAAAAAAAAAGAAAATACCGATGCGAGTACTCACAAAAAAAACAACAATAAACAAAACAAACCAACAACCAGGTACTGCGCCCCCACAAAGGAAATAAAAACAAAGCGCAAACGCGCACAAATTATAACACAGCAGAAAGAAGAAAAAAACACCGCGCACCGCGGCCCAGTACAGTCAGTTAAACGTAGTTTCCCCTGAGTCTTTAATTCTTAACACAGAACAGGGGCTTGAGGCGCTTAGTACACAGTCTCAGGAGCTGTTCACAGTACAGTTCCCTTTCTGAATGCAGGCGTAGAACCCGTAGACGTAGACGTAGACGTAGACGTAGACGTCACAAATGAAGAAGTGCAGAATGGTTGATTATATCTCAGACGAATGCTCGTCGAACAACAGGGCGTGGAGCCAGGACACAAGGCACGCACGCATAGCACGTATACACAGGAAGTACACAGTACATACACACCAAGGGCGTGCACCCCGGACATACACAAAAAGCCTGAAATAAATAAAAGAACAACGGTCACTAAAAGGCTACAGGAGAAAATAACAAAACATCCCCCTCCATGCCCCCCTTAAACCAAGACATGAAATAGTCCTAAATTACACACATACAAAAATAAACTCGTAAGGAGTAAACACATACTCGCGTATCCTAATGCTCAGGCGTGTGCAGCCTCTCATCTAAAAATAAACATAACAATGGGGAAAATATGCACCCACCCACACGGCTTATGTTAATGACCGACGGTCACCCCGAGAAGAAACGGAAGCACACTCCCGTAGACACTGGATGTCACAGCTCAGACTCCAGCCGTCTTTTAAAAAAAAAACTCTCCGCTCTACTCAGCGCCTTGGTAAGAAAATCTCTCCCCAGCAGCGACCCGCCCTCGAGCAGCTCTCTCAAGACCTAGCAAGACTGTGACGTCAGGTGCTGCTACAGACAACGGGCGAAGGCCTTGACCTCTTCCCGCGAACCGGACAAAAATAGCCTGAAAACACACGTTAACTGTCGTCTGCTGTCAGCTACCTCTCCAATACAGGAGCGTCCCCGCGCGCTGAGAGACATGCAGACCTAGACGAAATCATGACACGCGACAATAGACATATCTTTTATTGCATTAATCACATTGGCTACACCAAGGGTGTGAGAACCTACTCAACTACAGCTATATACCTAAGTCGACACAATTTTCATTCACAATTCACCCGGGGACAATGAATACGTGCTCACCGTGTGTGTGTGTGTGAGAGAGAGAGAGATTGTTGTATGGTGTTTCTTTTTTGAAGATGTTTAGAAATGTATATTACATATAGTTTATTAAGATAAATGATATGTATAATTAATAATTATATATAATAAATATGTATGTATTATTCATTATATATAGAGAGAGAGAGGGCAGGAGAGATTGCATTTCCTGCCGCTTGTCTTTTAAAGTTTGCGAAGTTCCAGGTAGGAGCAAACTGTCAGAAATGATAACAGCGAAACATCTGTGTAATATTTCAGAAAACATGTCTGCGAGAGGTCATAGGGGGAGCAGTCCTTATCTCCGCCTCTACCGAAGGAACGAAAGAGGAAGTTACTCACACCACACTGGTTCCCAGCGCTTTGACTGTGTTCCTCCTCCCGTTCCTTGGTGTTCCTCCTCTTATAATCAACGCCACCCACGCTTTTACCCTCCAGTCACCACATCATCTCATGGTCAGACTTTCTGGGAGTGGGGTAGTGCATGGAGACCGGAGTACAATCAACACAACACCTCAGCTCCTAGTCTGTGGCATCAACAAACCGGGATAAGACAGGTTGTTAGACCCCCACAGTTGACAGGCTCCACTGTTAGACCCTCACAGTTGACAGGCTTCACTGTCAGATCCTCACAGTTGACAAACTCCACTGTCAGACCCTCACAGTTGACAAGCTCCACTGTCAAAACCCCAGAGTTGAAAAGTTCCAGTGCTAGAGATTCCCAATTGACAAGCTCCACTGTCAAAACCCCAGAGTTGAAAAGTTCCAGTGTTCCAAACACACAGTTGACAACTTCAGAAGTTTCTGGTCTTAGCAACCCTACTCCTGATAACAAAAGGAAGAAGCACAGACAGGGAACTCGGATCGAGTCCACGGAGGGAGAGGAGTCATCTCAAAAAAAAATTTACTGGAAAAAGGTGAGTGTGTACAGGAAACCATCTTGTATATTCCTCGTCATTTTTTTCTGTATTTGACATTGGAATCACTGAATTTTTCGACAAGAATTTGTCTCCAATTTCTTTGATTTTTGTCTGCCTAGCATCTGTCGATCTTTGCTAGTCTTTCTCGTCTGACTTACTCTAATTGGTTAATGTTTTTTTTTATTGGTGAATTGAACGAAGAAATCACATTTATCATGAGTGAGTACACGCTGATCACGTGAATAAACATGTGATTAACTTCCATGAACACGGACATGTTGACATTCCTGAGGGATTCCAGCAAAGCACTGAAGCATCTCTTCCTCTTGTTTCAGTTCTTCGCGGAACAGATGAGACAAGATACTACTGAGAGATTCCCGAATCTTCTCAGCGGGACATACTTCATTCCCAACGACCACTTCTACAGACTGAAGTACAGAAAGATTGATGAAAATGAAAACCTTCCAAGCGATGTGCACGTGCTTGATAAGAGCCTCACTTCCGATCTCAGCTGCAGTCGTGCAGAACTCCTCGTCAGACTCTGCTTGATGCACATTGGGGAATGTGTTCAGGATCCCATGGTTGTCCTCTTTAACTATTCCTATGATAATTACCTCAACAAAGTCAGTGGTACTCACCAGGACAGTAATGAAAACACTTCTGACAAGCAATCTCCCCAGTGTCCTTTGGAAGGTCCAGATAAAACCCAGTGTCCCTTCACACTGAGACAGCTTTTCCCTTCTACAAATGACAATTATGGGGCCCCAAGCAAGGGGAACCTGTCTGAAGAGGCTAAACAGGGTAAAGGGGGACCCAAGGAGACTTTGATGTGCTGGTGGTCAGCAGGAGACACGGGTTTGTCATCATGGAGATAAAAAGTATCGGCGACCAGGGTGTCATTCCGGAGAAGGCGGCGCAGGTGACAGGCGTACCCGACAGTAAGATCAAGGAAAGGATCGAAAAAGCAGTCCAGGAACAGTTGCCAAAATCAGAGAATCTTCTTCGCCATTTGTTTTCTGACCTCCCGAAAAGGTCCGGGTCATTAAGGTCTTGGCTGTGCCATGTCTGAAGAGAAGTCGTCTGAGATCTGTTGCAGAAGACAACCCTGACCTGCTGAAGGTAAGACCGTTATTTCGAGTTACGAAGACCTCTGTTTGTACAATTTTCCAATTAATAAAGCTCGATAGCATTTTAAAATTTATATTCTATCTCAAGGATGCTTTGTGGTACTGATAACATACCCTAATTTCTAATACATTTCTAATTATTTCTGTTTAGCTCTTATGTCCACGTGTCCACGATAGTCCATCAGACAGCCTGGAAGCAGCCCTGGATCACTGTCTCAGTGAGGAAGACATCGGGTTTCTTCAAGGTGTCTGCAAGATGGGTACTGTCTGGTCAACAAAGTCGTCTACTCAAGATCCTCTGGTCTCTTGGTGGGAAAATGTTACGAGGAGAGAAACCTTAAATGAAGACGAACTTCAAAACAACTCAGATTTGTTGATATCAGAAGATTCCTACCAACAGATCATATCAAGGTAAGGCTTGAGTGATTGATTAGAGATAAGAACATTTGTGTTGTGTTTGTGGTTTTCCTGCAGTGGAAGAAAAGTGAAATGTTTACAATACTAAAGTTCATCGACTCTTGACAGTTTCTAGAGTGAATTCACTCTATACTAGTTTACTTTTACAAACGAACATAATTTCTTTGAATTTGTCAAATAGGAAGAGAAGCAGACAACAACAGTCGTAAAGATACATTTGAAATATTTTATCACGAAGGATAAAAAAGAATGAGAGTGAATGAGCAAGTTAATGGCTACATTGTGAGTCAAGTAGTTAAAAAAATTGATTGTTTTGGTGACTGTGGAATAATTTCTCATGTACAAGTTTGATTTATTTATTCAGATTTATCGGGATGTACTCAACAGTAGAAGCTGATGTTCAAATAGACAAACAGCGCGATTTTCAAAGGGACGAGGCTCGAACCCTCGGGGAATGTATCAACCTGACAGGAGTCCAGTTTGGGAGCAGCATCCTCTTTCCAGCTCAGAAGACCATCCTGGACCGCGATGACCAGTTCCTTTGTCTGACCGGACCTCCAGGATCTGGAAAGACATTGGTACTCGGAGTAAAGGCTTTGAAGTGGGCAAGAGATGGACACCATGTCATCATCGTCTGCATTCAAGGTGTCCACTACGGTACCCTAGTGTCTTTGACCCTTCACAGACAGGTGAGACACTGGGCTCAACACCAAGCTCAGGACCTGTCTGGACTCGTACACATCGAGAGGCTTTCTCTGGAGACGGATGTGGAAGATTTTGTTCAAAATTTGTTGCATAAACACAAAGGACAAGCTCTGAAGTTTGTTATCGACGAAATACCAAAGGAAGTGACAAAAGACACTTATAGTAAAAAACTCAGTTTCTGTGTTGACACTCTGAATGAGGTTTTACTTAAAATGAAGGCTCTATCTTTATTACCGAACCAATCAGCAAAGACACCACTGGACATGAATACGACTCATAGTTCCTCCCCAAAGGAGACGCCTGATGATGTACTAAAGAAAATCGAGAAAGCACTGGATTTATTAGGAAGACGAATGAACTGTTTGAAGGTAAAAGAGACTGAAAAGTTCTTACCCATCTTAGATGATGAATGGAAATCTCGCCTTCAGGAGATTGAGATACTTTGGGCACAAATAGTGGATCAAAAGAGTGTTGTCACGGCAACAATGACTAGACCAGGTAAGATATTTGGAAAATAAATTATAAACTTAATGTTAATAAGCGGAAGTATTTCAAAAAAGATTTTAATTTTCGTTATCTATTATCTACCCTTCAATGTGTATCTGCGTATGTAATCAAATAATTCAAAGCATATAAACACCTGTAAACACTAGATAAACATTGTCATGTGATGTTTCTGCCCTTCTCATTCTTACCTAAAATATTTTGTGTCTTCAGGCAGTCTACAAGAAATATTCACTCAGCTGTACTCCGTGCTTGGGTCCTTGTACAACCTTTATGCCTCTTGCTACTGGCTGATCTTTCCCAAACTCATCGAGGTTCTCGTGAGAGAAGGAAGAGAAAAGAAGGTTGATGTCTCTGTCTGGACGTCTGGATTGTTTCCCTTTCAAACCCAAGATTTCAATGTGGCAAAGCTCGAGCTGTGTGTAAGATGTCCTCCTACAGTCCAGACTCTTCTGGAATTACTGGATAAGGAAGCCCATTCTCAGGTATGGTACGAAAGCTTCAACAGCTAATCACATATCAGTGGTGTATAAAATGCTCGGGATTTTTTTTTTTCGGGGGAGGAAGAGGCAAACTCCATGCAAAAAGGAGGGTGAGTGAGTGTAGCCATCACAACATTTACTACTTTCAGTATTAAACGACAAAGCAACACAACAAGAAATAAAACTTGATTGTTGTTTGTCATTTCAACAGGCAAAGTTGACATTCATGTACCATAACCTCCTGGCTTTTCACAACCCACCTCTGCCCTCCACGGGACAGCAAATTAAGCTGTTTGATCACACTGATCACGTGGCGCGGTTCACAGAGGTCAGCGACTGCGCCGAGTGTGGTCAGGCACTGTTGACCTACTTGACAGAAACACTACATGTTGGTTGGTATCGAGATATAATATTTACTATCCCAAATTAGTGCAAGAATATCTTATTTTAATCCTGATCGACAAATTTTAACATTGGAACTGTGGGACTCTTACTCATTTGCTGCTCATGTAGCTCACAAAATATTGTAAATGACTTTTAATTATTCTTTTTCCCCAAAAAATCATTTTCATTAATCAGTTCAACTTTTTAGGAAAGTAGAGTAGTCAAGAAAGTGTATCTAATAAGTTTATAGTTAACTTATCATTGACATAAACCTTCAAAGATTATTTCCCTTTGTGGCGATGACAAAGGCGGCAGTGGACCTCTGCAACCCCATGATGTCTTCATCTGTGGAAGTCAGGTGGTTGCAGATGATGACTGTGCTTTTCTCAAATCATTGAAGCAGACATTCAGCATCAAACAGGAGTGCCAAGAGCTTGACTCCCCTCCTCCCTATGACGGGAGTATAGTTTCTCACAGGTTAGTATATTTGTAAGATGTTTTTTAAAATTTGTTTTACAAGCGGCTTTGACTGAGCCAGGAGGGACACGAAGCTTTACTCCATCACATTATTGCCATTTCTAGACGGTCAGGTCTTTGGAGTGTGAAAGGTTGCTGATGTGTCCATCTGACAACCGAAATAACAAAGATTGTGGATGTGATGTATCATCTAGTGTCTGACTCACTGTTATGTCCTGTCTTGGCAGGTGGAAGCATTCTGCAAGGTCTGGAGTGCAAGGTGGTGGTGTATGTTCCAGACATCAAATATGTTCTTGCAGGACGAGGGGAGGGGCTGAAGGACAGCGAGCCCAGGGCCGATCTTCCGGACTGGCTGCAACACCTGGGCACGTGGAACAGGAGACAGCTGTGGTTCGTCGCCTCGCGCACTCTCTCTCACTTGATTGTGTTTGTCTGCGACAGTAAAACAAAGTCTTCCAGTTTGTGATGAGAGAGAATGGACTGATATGGACAACTATGTACAAGAGAGAGACAGAACAATCTTTAAAGGGATGCTAAAGGCAAAATAAAACTGCTTAGAATCGCGTACAGAGTAGGATAAATTAGAATCTCGTCTATTTATATGTGTGTTCATGTGGAAAACGTTGAAGGTTTTTAGTAGAATGTTGTGTTTAATAACAGAAATTACACGGGACTCTTTTTTTGCTTCCACGAAGTCTCTTTCTCCATCACGTGACCCTATGACGTGTGGTTTCCATAGTGAGAACCATGCCTCGAGAATGTGCTGCACCCGACTGCCACGAAAAGATGGAAAAAGATTCAAAATTGTCTTTACATCAGTTTCCGATAGACAGAGCCTTACAAGCCTGACACACAGAGTGCGTCATACGAATAAAATGACGTCAAATCTTCGCAATGACCTCATGTCAGAGACTGACGTCACAACAAGACTCTGACATCACAACAAGACTCCTCTGCTTGACCATCTCTGGAAGCTATCGTGGTTACTCGGCGGGAGGACACAAGGGTCGAGTTCACTGGATTTTTTCAATTTTTATAAACATTGGCAACGGAAATAGAGCTAATTAGTGGTAATTAAGTGAGAAACGAATCCTTTATTTCTCCTGTATCGCTCTCGTGCTCTGTAATTGTAACTAAATATAGTTTTGAAACGTTTGACCGTCACTAGAGCCTTATCACAAGCCTTGAGTATCCCTTTAATTAAAAAACTAAAAATATATATATGTGTGTGTGTGCGACCTCATTGCACTCTCCTTTTTACTGCCAATTGTTTTTTTTTTTCCATAATCCTGTGTATTTGGATTATATCGTTTTCATATATGTAGATCTGACATGAAAGGTAAAAAAGCTATTCATGATCCATGTACATTGATAAAAGAAAATGATAACGATAATAAACGAGATGTTTTTAATATTATGTGGGTCTTATATTCTATTCCTGCGATGGTCTAGTAAATTGCAAAGATTCATGATCTTCATGTTAAGAATTACATATCGACATCATCATAATCATCATCATCATCATCATCATCATCATCATCATCATCATCATCAAGAAAGCATCCAAAAGCCGAGCCAATCAAATGCAGGCAACCAAAGTGTGCGACAGGTCGATTGACAGACATGAAAAATGACACCCGATGGAAGTTGGCGTGATTTCGATCCAGCACTCAAGTCGTGCCCTGATAATCTCTCTAAAGACAAAAAGGGGACAGCACCTGTTCCAGCTGCTGGAAAGTAAGAGAGACAATCGGGCTTAATTGCCTCCCTTAATACTCTCAAGAGTCGAGCGTCAGCGTGCCGAGATCAGATGTGCTAAGCGGCCTTCAGCCTCACTTCCGGGTTGACCTGACATGCGCCCAGGTATGGGCTACGTCTTCATCCAGCATTTTCTATCTTCTACACTCAAACTTTGTTTTGTTTATTTTTTCACAACGAAATACATTCAATATGTTTGGCTGGAAGGTTGATTTGAAGGGGAAAAACAATAAAAAGACAATCGCGACACTTGGAGAAAATTTCAACCAATAATTCATTGCGGACAAAGGGACACAACCAAGAAGAAGAATTTGTGCGGACAAGGAGTACACAACAGAAAGAAAATGTGTGGACTAAAATATAAGACCTTCCAGTCCTTCCTGACTTGGTTACAAGCGCTTGACCATTGCCATGTAGCTCCGCCCCCAAAAATAAAATTCCTGAACCTGTTTAAATCAGGTTTCGACTGAGTTGCAGGAGGAGACTCTTAAGGTTTAAAGAAAAACTTGTTAAATTGTAACGGATGTCCAGAATCGTTGGCCAGCTAAATAAAAAGAATGGCGAGAAAGTTGTAAACAGTGGAAGCAGAACGTCCACCACTCTAACTGCTCGGTGGACATCCATCGATGTTTTGCCCTTTGCTGGCAGGAACCGGCTTGCGGATGTGAAATGTTATCAGCCAGCTCCTCGAGAGCGCGGCTTACCTGCCCCTGAAAGGAGGATGCTGATAGAAACAAAAAGATTTGTAAACAGTTTTTGAGGCGAAAAAAGGAAGACAGCCAGCAGGGTCAACAGGAGGCCGCGACAACAACGACGACATTGCGTCGATACCAGGCGTCGAGAAATCAGAGAGAGTGAGACTCTTCGCCCTGAAAGCGAGGACTTATTGCAATTGTGAGAGAATTAGCTGAATTGTAATGCTGACAGTGATGACGGCAGTGGAAGTTTCCATAACAACGACGGGAGCAGGTGGGAGAAGAAAATGTACAAAAATGTTGATGGAGGAGGGTGAATAGTAAGGCTCACACTTTCCCAGCTTATGTTTACCACATCTCTTTATTTCATACAAAGAATTTTATTTTCTTTCATCTATAAATTTTTTTTCTATTTTAGAAACGTATTAAAATTTTTTATATTTTTTTGTCTTTATCAACATATTTGCGGGCTACTGCACTTGAAGGGAATGCTTTCTATATTAAATGAGGGCTTAAGACATAATTACTTAGTCATCTTTATTGCTTATAACTGTTAATTAAAACATTGACCGACTTCTCGCTTACTGACAGATGGATAAACTGCCTGACTGACTCACAAACCCACTTTAAGATTTGAATATTTTGTACTATGTGGGATTATGTGTAAGAGGACAGCGAGAGAACGTGAAATGAGTTTGTTCGTAATGAGTAATAGAGTATGAGTGTGAGTGGTGAAATTGTGTGTTTGTTTGTTTGTTTGTTTGTTTGTTTGGTTGGTTGGTTGGTTGGTTGGTTGGTTGGTTGGTTGGTTGGTTGGTTGGTTGGTTGGTTGGTTGGTTGGTTGGTTGGCTGGTTGGTTGGTTGGTTGGTTGGTTGGTTGGTTGGTCGGTCATTCGTTTATTTGTTTATTTGGTTGGTTGTTGTTTCTTCGTTCGTTCGTTTGGTTGGTTGGTTGGTTGGTTGGTTGGTTGGTTGGTTGGTTGGTTGGTTGTCGTTCGTTTATTTGTTTATTTGGTTGGTTGGTTGGTTGGTTGGTTGGTTGGTTGGTTGGTTGGTTGGCTGGCTGGCTGGTTGGTTGGCTGGCTGGCTGGCTGGCTGTGTGTGATAGAGAGAGAGAGAACGTGCTACCAACACCTGCCAGGGCGAACTAAAGGAAAGGAATTTAACCGCTATTGCCGACGATCCCTATCTACTTAGTATTTAAAGCCCATCCAAAAAAGTTTTTAGGAAAGTTTGGAACTTTTTATCTGGATTAAAAACTAAAACGTCCACTAATCGATGTATTAAGTCGACACCTTTGCCTACAAATCCGTCTCGTCCCGTATAAGCCGCATTTGAACTATCGACTGCATGCGAGGGCAGTACTGGCGAGACATACCGCGACATTTATCAACTTCCAGTCCCACAAGACAAAGCCTCACCCCGGGGATTGATTGTGGCGACCAATCAATTGCCAGGAGAGGCGCGCGCGCCGTCTTTTATTGACTCCCAGAGTTGAAGAGTGCGCAGCGGGTCGAAGATCCCGGATGAGCACGCTCTCTGACAGATGACGTCACGGCTGGTGAAGAGCGCCTGCGCGCGCTAATGGCGGTCTAAGCGGCCGACTATTGAAACACCTGTTTTAAAGAAGTTTTAAGACGGGGCTGGCCACACAAACAGCCCATTTAAAACCATGGCGGTCGAGGCGCGGAAGGCAAAAGGTTTTCACCATCGCCGTCGCTGGTCCAGGTGCGCGTGGGTCGAGTCCTTGTCACACCTTGGCTCCGACAAACAATGGGTTAGTATAAGACCTGACTTGAACTATTACACAATCTTTCACAGTCAATATTTCACATCTCACAAAACTTCAAATTTTCATTTAAGTGATTTACGTATATTTTTCACTATCATACTAATTGTCAGGACCAAAACATTTATTAACTTTAATGTTAGTGGATGACAATGTCCAGTTTTGTAAGATAATTTTTGTTTATTTTCAGTGTGTCATTATTTCAAAAATGTTCACACTCACACTCCTATTATTCATTTCTGTTTATTTCATACCGACTTTACTACATTTGCTTACATTTTTGTATTATTATTTTAATGATTATTTGTATTTCAGTTTCATCGATGTTTACTTTGTTACATCTGGTAGATAGGCTAAGCAAGAAAAGGTGGGAAATATTTTTGATTGACACATAAAAACAATGTTTATACTCACTTATTTTTTTTTTTTTTATTGTTTTTACATATCTACTAGTTCATTCTGTGCTGTGTTCAGGAAGAACTCTGCCTGTTCCGGTTGCGTGTGAAGTCTGTGGTGACAAGAGTTACGGGAAGCACTATGGTGTCTACTGTTGTGATGGATGCAGTTGTTTCTTTAAACGCAGCATCAGGAAAAATATTGCCTACACCTGCATAGGTGCGAACCTTTGGACTCACTTCTCCGTTTTGTTCTTCTCTGATTTCCCCATCTTCTTGTTCTTCCTTATTCTTCATCCTTGATACGCACTTGAACTTTTTTCTTGCAAAGTTGGATGTATACTCAAATATTCTAAAAGCATGTGGTAAATACATTTATATCACGTGTTTTTTCCGTTATTCAATGCTTTGTCCATACTTCGTAAGGGGGTTAAAAAGTACATTCCAACCCTTTCTGTTCTCAAGTGTTCAAATGGTAATTAAACCATTTTAAAAGTTAATGTTTTGTGTGTTTAAGAACATCGTATCAAATTTCTAAACATCTTTCGAAATGTATTTTCTTTAAACCTGCTAGGTAAATCATCGGTCCAGCAGCTTTTTTCAGAGGTACATATCACCTACCCCGGGTTTCGTTGATATACTCAAGTTGTCTCTACTTGTGTATTAATCTTTTACCAATGCAAGTATATCCATGACTTATATCGTCACTGTCATTAATAATGTCATTTTCATTGTCTTTTCAAAGGAAAAGGGAACTGTGTCATCGACAAGGCCCGGAGAAACTGGTGTCCATACTGTCGTCTGCAAAAATGTTTCGCCGTTAATATGAACAGAAACGGTAAGTCTAATAAAACGTTGACAATGTCGGAGCATGCGCGTGGACTTACTGCCTCTCTCGTAACTGTGCCCCTTCAATCGTGCAAAAAGATTTTATGTTATCAGACATGATTGTCCACAGAAGAAATATGTTTTTGTATGTAAATGTCGAGCAAGTTGAGAGCATGCTGGGGATTTTTTTTTTCTCTCTCAGCTGTCCAAGAAGAACGGGGTCCGCGCAAAAACAAAGGCACAAAGCGAGCGTCCATCTTGGCCCGCAGGTCAGCGCAGCACGCACTCCCCGCACCTCCGTTCGGCACAGCGCCCCCTGTCTCCATGGCGACCCGCGTGACCCCATACGAGTCCAGCGTGACGTCACTGGAGCCAGGTCTGGCGTGGAGCCCGGTCTTCAGCGCTTTCCGGCGGGTGACTCCCCGAGGACCGACTCTGCACCCGTACCACCCGATCCACCCGCTGCTGGCCTGGCCGCTGCCTGCGTCACTTCCGGCCATCCTGTTTGGGAGCGTCACGGGCGCGGCGGACTGTCTCAGTGCGGGTACGACACTAGTGTCTCGCCTCCATCGGCTTCTAGTGTACTTCCATTTATCCACAGCACTGGTTAACAAAATCAAAAAGACTGTTCTTAAATTTACAAACTGCCAGAGACGATTCCTTGTTTGTGAGTCATTTGTCGTATAGAAATAATTTTACCTAGTGTACATATTTCATACCCCGCGCAGGTACACAATGCATGTTTTGCATTCTCATACACAATAAAATCACACAACACAGAACTAGACTTACTGTCTGAAAATTCATTTCCACTCGTAGTCATCACCGCTAATGATAAATGTTGTCGTAGCTTTAACGGTGAGTGCTCATAATTAATGAAAAATTCCTTTCTTAATTAGTGCCTTTTTATTTTTACTATTTATGTAGGGGCTCAAGAACCACGTGATGTCCAGAGATTTCTTCGCCACACTGCGCATCAGATCCTCCTGTCGTGCCTCAGAAGGACTCAGCACAATTATTTTTTCAAAGCCCTCCATCCGCGAGAACAGGAGGCGCAGCTGGAATCCCATTGGTCAGAAGTGTTTCTCTTGGCGGCCTCCTATTGGCCAGTGGACATTTCATGCATAATCTCGAAACTGCTGCGCGTGAGCGGCTCGGTAAGTGATACTGACATGAAGAACTGTGAGTGATATTGACATGAAGTACTGTAAGTGATATTGACAGGAAGTACTGTGATACTGACAGTAAGTACTGTAAGGGCAAGTGTGTGACACAATATGGCCGGCATGACTGTCCTTTGCAGGTCCATGACGCAGACGAGGATCACGTTTTGTGTGGAGTTCAAAAGGTCATCAGCACGTGCCAAGCTCTCAATGCTGACGTCACAGAACTTCCTTTCTTGGAGACTTTGATTTTGCTTCGACAAGGTTAGTAAGTGATGCTACGGCAGTTAAAAGATCATGAGACTGTCCATACATAAACTTGTTGAAAATAATTCATCTGGTATAGCAGTGACGTATGAACTCAAATACCTACAAAATAATCTTTTCTCTCCTTCATTTGCTTCACCCTGGGTTACTTTAAAAAAAAAAGAAATTTAATATTTTATTTTAAGGACAATGAGTGTTGCTTCTCATTAAATTTTTTATTTATTATTAGAATTATTATTAGTTGTAGTATTTTAATTACTTTTTTTAAAATCATTTTTTAATCCTTCAAATTTCCTTCACAAAAATTTTACATATTTTTCATTTTGAATTCGCTGATAATCTTAATTGTTTTTACATTTTGCTTTTACTTAATTATATATTTTATTAAATATAAGTTTATTTTTATTTTTTGTTGATAGTGGCAATAGTTTCGTCAAATCCACCTGATGACACTAAATTCCTGACATCATTCTAAGCGCATTAATTTTGAGACTGAATTACGCTTATTTAATGACCTCATCATCATCCAGGTGACACTAAGTAACCTCATCCAGGTGACACTAACATCATCCAGGTGATACTAAATAACCTCATCCAGGTGACACTAACATCATCCAGGTGACACTAAGTAACCTCATCCAGGTGACACTAAGTAACCTCGTCCAGGTGACACTAACATCATCCAGGTGATACTAAGTAACCTCATCCAGGTGACACTAACATCATCCAGGTTATACTAAGTAACCTCATCCAGGTGACACTAACATCATCCAGGTGACACTAAGTAACCTCATCCAGGTGACACTAACATCATCCAGGTGACACTAAGTAACCTCATCCAGGTGACACTAAGTAACCTCGTCCAGGTGACACTAACATCATCCAGGTGACACTAAGTAACCTCGTTCATGTGAGACTGATGCACCTGTCATGTCACCTGGCACTGAGGCCACAAACGATCCTCACCTGAATTAACCTTTCTGCCGTCTGGAACCGATACTGGGCCCGAACTGATAGTAAGCCTCTGTGGGCATCAACTCCTGGTGCACTAGAAAGCCGATCCCCGCGCCTCCATTTGCCCAGGTGGCGATAACCTGACGCTGAGTGCACGCCCTTTGCTTGTCGGGTGTGGCACCGCTCTGCGGGTGTGCAGTTGTCTGCATCTCGCACTCAGAGCAACCTTGACATGCAGGGTCTGGAACCACGGGCTTGTAATTTCGACGATTTGTTTCCCTTGAAAATTGTCTCCCTTTCGTATTAAAGCTATTTTAGTAAAATCATGCCATAAACCAAAATTTCCCCTTTTTTATAGCAAACATTTAGAGTAATTTGTCGACTTAGATTGACCTCACGTGCAGTGAGTCACTAATGACTTTCATCCTTCAGGTCAGCGCGAGGCGGAGGTGGAGTCCGGTCGTCTGGACGCCCTCCAGGAGCAGGTGCAGCTCGCGCTTGCGCACTACACGCAGCACGCCTTTGTCCACGCGCACGTCAACACGCAGCCTTCCTCGCCTTCCTCGCTCACCCTGCCGTCATCCTCCTCATCATCATCGTCGTCATCGACGACTGTCATCGTCCCTTCTCCACCGCCAGGCGCGGTGGCCAGCGTGGTGGCGACGACAGCCCGGTTTGGTCGTCTGCTGCTGGTGTTACCCGCCCTGTCCACAGTCAGCGGAGAGATGCTCGAGAAGCTTCTGTTCCCGGATGTTTGTGTCAGTCATCTCATCCGCGCTTTCTTCTCCTGAAACTGTCTCTATGGCAACCGTTACAGAATGTGTGCGTGGGGTTACGGGTTTGTCTGTTCGTACCCTGATATGTTTTTGATGGAAAAGTTTGGTTATAAAGAATAGGCTTTCATCAAGATGTCATCTTGGCCAGGCTGTTGCTCACTGTTTAAAGCAATATTTAAAGAAGAAAATCGAGTTTCTTATCCAAAAGATATTATTTCTATTTTTGTGTAGAAACATTTTTCTTGTTCGGGAAATTCGAAGCAGCATTTTCATAGGAAGGCATCGCCATTTGTGTGACAACTAGTGACAGATGTGTGTGTGTTACTGTATGAATAAAAATGTTTTTATGTTATGAAATTCAGTATTTGGCTTTGCTTTCGTCAGTATTTATCTCTCACTCTCAGTCCATCTTGCGTACACACGCACTCTTACCTATTAATAACATGCGAGCACACACACATACACATACACACAATCTGTAAATATATACAAAGATTTAAGGGATTACGCACAGATGATAAATATTTTCAGACAAATAATTTAATAATTTATATTTAATATCCCAAACATTTTGTACTGCACTCGGGGAAATTTTGCCATGGATACACAACGGACATTTGCCGCGTGGATGTCAGGCGTGGATACACAATGGATACATCAAGTGATAATGAAACGGTTGTTTACACTTTTAAAAATCTGACAAATCATAGCTTGAATTTGCAAAATATAAGAATGACAAAGAAGCAATGTACGACAAGGACAAACACGCGTTCTAAACAATTCTTCGTTTTTTCTGTCAGTTGGAGTTTATTAGATAAACCACCGAGAGAGGAAAATATTTTTGGTAAAAGCATTCTCTACTTTATAGAAAATTAGAAAAAGCTTTCTGGGTGTTGTTTTCCGAGCAATATGTGAACTTTACCACATTTCTTTCTCATTTCCTTATTTATTTATTTATTTATTTATTTATTTATTTTCGAACCAGATTCATAATCCGGATACTACGAATAAAAACGCAGTATTAAAAATATTCTTCATGAAATATCTTTGGTCAGGGGGAGGCTGGTTTAAATAAGTTTTCTTCGAAGACTGTACAGATAGGGAAATGAGACTATACTACAAAGAAATGCAAAGAAGCCAAGGGCAAGGGTCAGGCAGGTTTTCGATGAAGATGTCTGGTGTCGGCATTGACTTGGGTTCGGGTCCAGCACTCAAAGAATGGAAGCAGAGGAGGGAATGCCGGTAAATAACATGTTTACAAATATTCTTGTCACTAAATTCAGGTTGAGAAGCAAAAGATGGCGCTCAGTATTCCCTCTGTTGTCATCTGTAATATCAAGTGGTATCAAAGCAGGAACAGACACAAATCAGGGTAGCCAGGACCGACAAACGACCGTTGAATTAACTAAACCACCCGATTCAAAATAAAGGTGAGAGAAGGGGGAGGACAGGTGTGGCTTCAGATCAACTCCATACAGTCGCCGTCCAGGTCGATTCCAGTGACCTTATCATCGTTTATCCGCAGTTCAGCCGTGCCTATATCCTTGAGCGGGTCCTTGTCTTTCAGGGTGAACTCCACCACCACGCCCTTCGGTTCGGAATCCATGTCGGGCTGGATAAGGTAACGGTAGCTTGTGGGACTCAGCTGCTTGTGCTGTCTCATCACCTGATACTCGTGGTAGTCTGGAATAATAATAATAATAATAATAATAATAATAATAATAATAAAAAGTAATAATAAAAAAGTAATAATAAAAAAGTAATAATAAAAATAAAGTAAAAGTAATAATAAAAATAATAATAATAAAGTAATAATAATAGCTAGTCCCTCAAGTTCACTGAGTAGTGCAGTAACGAGAAGAAATGTAAGAACAGATAAATCAAGCAACGAAAAAGAAACAAGAAGACAAGGCAGGCAGGGAGGAGGGCTGGGTCGTCTCAGCACTCGATAATGCGTGAAGACGAGGAGGAACGTGCAACCACGAGCAACTCCTCGTGAAAGTGTCGTCTGCAAATGATGACTGCAATGTGTGTCTGTGCATTCCTGCTTTGTCGCTTTTTTCTTTCTCTTCTTCTCTCTTTCCGTATCTCTCTGCTCTCTTTCTATCTTATTCTCTCTTGCCTCCTTTTCTTCGTTTCTCTTCTTTTTTCTCTCTCTTACCATCTCTCTTATTTCTTCCCTTTTTCTTTTCTTTTCTCTTTTCTCCGCTCTGTCTTCTCTTTCTCTCCTCTCTCACCTAATAATCATTTACAATGCTCATGTTGTAAAAATTTAGCTGACTGTTGGGAATCGTACTTCCATCTCCTGGCAACTAAACCATGTCGGCACACCAACCATGTCAAAAACCGACACACAGTCTCGCGCTTGGCTCCCCCAGTGCCGCGCGTGACATCAAAGCAGGTGAGTCTCGTGTGTTGCTGTTAGTGTTGTTTCTCACCTGAACAGAGAAAACTCATTTCTTGACGTCAGACGTAGACCAGGCCTACCCGTGCGTATTTTCCAGGGTAAAGATACCCGAGGTTTCTCTTGCAAGAGTTCAAGAGGCTCTGGTCGAGAGTAAACACAACTACAGACAGTTCACAAGACAATAAACAAACATCCAAACCCCTCTCGCGCTCCCTCGCTCTTTAATAAGGGAGGTAATCAAGTTCAATAAACAGCTGCTTTAATCGGAGCCGCTTCAATACGCCCATCTCTCTCTCTCTCCTCTCTGAAGGATTCTCTTCTTCCATAAATGATCCTGAACGGTCAGTAGGTAAAACCATCAAGTTGGATGAAATTCTGAAAACCTATTTTTCCAAACTTCTCAACCGTTTGGCATTTATCTTTCACTTCTTGTTGAAAAGAGAAATTGTTCCAGAAAGAAATATATGGGGAGCCCGGTAGTGTAGTGGATAAAACACTCGCTTGTCCCTGCAGTGAGAGGCTCGGGGTTCGGATCTCGTCTCGGGACACATTTTATATGTGACACCGGTCGGCAGGGTTGAGCGTTAGAAGCTGTATAAGTAGTGTATAAACTGTACATATTATGTACAAACTATGCACAAGTGGAAAATGAAGAAGACTAACAATTGAAACAATTTTGCTGGTAGAATTTCTGTGTGGAGGAACCGTGTAAATCAGTAACGAGACTAACCCCACCTCACTGTAACAGAGGTAGAATGTCAACTTATACCTAGGTGAACAAATTTCTGTACCTTTCTTCTGGCTGGAGTCAGCTTTGCGCCATTTTGCTGGGTCCAGAGTCTCCAAGAGGTCCATCGTGATGAGTGTGATGTATTGTCTGCCCACAAAAACAACAAGTATGCAGGTTACATAAACAAAACAGGTAAACAGGTTACAGACAGGTCACCCACCCCAGACCTCGAGTTGTCTGAAGTTTAACCTGGCATAGTCGGAAAGGTCACAGCATTTTTATCATCTTCTATTAAAAAAAAGTGACTGGAAATGCATCAGTGTGATATTTTTATAAAATAGCAATTTCTTGCATGAATGTTTTCCCCCAACTCCCCTCCCGTAGAGAGTGAAGCTGCTTATTATGGATGACAAGTAGCGGCTGCCTGGTGAAAGGAATGTGGCGCCTGTACAAAACTAAGCCACCCAGCCAGCCACCCAGCCAGCCACAGCCAGCCAAGGTGAGTTGTTCTCCCAAAGACACCGTCTACACCTTGTGCAGGTCGACCTGCCGGGTGGACAGGTGTTTTGCTGTCATGTCTCCGGTCCATTGTTTCAGTCTCTACCTCCCCTCACCTGCCGGGGTATCTACCTGTAGTGTCTACCTTTCCGTCCTGCCAACAAACAGTCACTACCCGGTTAGATCACCCGCAGGAGGAGATAAGTCTGCGTGGGGAAGGATGGTGGTGGGGTGAGGATGGGGATGTTAGCGGGGTGGGGGAAGAGAGACTGGGGTGGAGTCTGCAGGAATGTCAGCTCCTGACATTTCATAACACGAACAAGCCGAAGATCTCCATCTGGTGAACATGTGAGGCCTTGACTGCCCGCCTTTCTGCGCATGCGTCTGTTGAGGTATGAGCATCCCTTGGTGTATACCACGGAGGTCAGTGTCCTGCCGTCATGCGCTAACACTAAAGCTAAACATGATACAAAGTGTCATACTACAGTGGACTAACAGTAGCACTAAAGCTAAACATGATACAAAGTGTCATACCACAGTGGACTAACACTAACACTAAAGCTAAACATGATGCAAGGTGAGGTCAACGCCCTCAGTCTCCAACTCTAAATGAACCTGTTGTTGGTGTAAACATACTGCCAGGTATGAGTGCTACAAAAACACCGACAGTCAGATCGTCTGATACAACTGTATAAACTGAAAGTCGTTAAACGTCAGTTCAATCAAAACACAAGATGTTGTGGCTTTTATGGACTTGATACAGCACATCACTACTGCGCTCTCTCTCTCTCTGCTTCTTTCCTTCCGTTCTCATCTCCCTCAAGAGTACACAAAAAGGAGTAAGTAGTGACACTTTGTGTCTTAGTCTCTACCTTTAGCTAACACTAAATGCCATGTTCATCTCACTGCTAACATTTAGTGAATAATTCGTGACCTTTGTTAACCCGAGATGTAGAAACATTGCAACAAGAAAGTGAAAGTGTAACTCCTGAAAACTAGACTGAACACCTGCAAAGTCAGCTCGCTGGTGTCACCACCCTGGTTCTGAAGACTGCAGGTATGTGGTAAGCAGGGTATGATGCTGAAGATTACGAAACAGATCAGTCTGCCACCTGGCGAGCATCCACACCAAGCTATAAATGATCTCCCTTCGCTCTGATGTTCAGCCCGTGAAGCAGTGGTGCAAATGCTGAGAATTAGTGCGAAAACTCGATGTCAGGACAAGAAAACACGAGAGAACTGGGTGGGTACATCTGTTTAGGACATTTTCAGATTATTAAACATCCTTTTAATGGCGGAGTAAATGGGAATTCTTACTTGCACCCCCTGGCAGTGTGATCCTGCCGACAAAAAGATGGAAAATCGTTCGAACATCGGAGATTTCAACTCAATTATAGAAAATACTTTCCCGTTAAACAGTAACATTTAAAGTGATCATCTGGACGGGACTGTCTTCACTGAGTATATTTAATGGTAAAAAATAAAACCACAATTTTTAAATGCAACAATATTTGATTTATTTAAATTAACTACTAAGGGACTATGCGGCGGAAAATCAGTCATGTGACTGTGTGTGTTCATCCAACCGTCAATGATTCCTTTCTACACATTGAACCTTCTTTATACAGGTTATTCTTGACTAATATGTCCTTTGTTCACTAAATATTGAAAATGGTTTTGCATGTGAATCCCATCCTCATCTCTTGCACCTGTTCGACTGCTAACATGTTCCTCTACTCTGTGTGTATGTCTAACACTAATTAATTAAATAGCCCGTTATACGAGTAACAAACTACAACCACAATAAGACACAAGTCCAACTTTTCCCAGAATGCTTAAGTTTTGTGCATCATCATCATTTACTGAAAAGCCATTTCCTGTGAGCTGTCATTTCCTGGGACGAGTGCCGTCCTGCGAGGGAAGACAGGAATGTGCAAAACATTATTTATGTTCGATGTAGTGTCTGAGGGGAAGACAGACTGAAGCAACGCCGATGTGTTGTGAAACAGAATATGCAAGCTTCTTGGTCTTTCCAAAAATAAAACAGAAAAGAAATATGGAATGGAAGACTGAATTTTCTCCTGCATTCAAGCACAAACACACACTATGTAAGTATTTTTCAGTAATGTATTGAGTTCGGTTTCTTAATTTTAAGGATAAATATTTGACACTCTCTAGAATCTGAATCCAAACTTCTTTAAAAGTCTTCAAATACCTGCCCACAGGTAATACATCTTCATGTCATGGAGTGTTTACACGTGACCAAAAATAAAATACATATCGTGCTTTCACAGATCAGTTCATCTCTGGTTGCCAGGTGTGGCTGGTTTCTCACTTCAATCTAACACACTGTAGCTGTTAACCCTGTGTAGAAACACCCACAGTTACACACCCCTTTATGTCAGCCAGTTACGCCCCCTTTCGTCAGTACCCGGTCTCGGGCATCATGGGAAGTCTGTAGTGACGCAAGCAACATTTGAACTCAATTTCTCCATCTTGCTAATCCCGAGCTTACTGTTACTGTACCTGCTTGCTGGCGTTTCATGCAAGGTAAATAAGCAGTTTTCTTCCACTGCCTATAAAATCTCACCTCCATCTTCCATTTTTAACGGATTGCTGACATGGGTCACGTGATCTATCTACTCCTTCCCATCCATTTCCATTTACGGCAGGTGCTGTAGCTGATCTGCTGCAGGTTGATTGAATATCAAATGTACTCTCGGTTTTTGCCAAGAGATTATTTTCGGAGAGTTGGTTACATCAGACAATTTGTCACTGAAGTCAGTAAAACTCTCATCCCATGTAGTCTGCAACGATGAGACCACTTCCACCCCAACCCTCCTCACAAACTTCAACACTCTGCTGCCCCCCTTACTTTCAAAAGCCCACCAGTGTAGACCCTGTTCTCTTGTAATGATGAAGCAGGACTGGCTTGCTCGTGGTGGTGGGAGGATGGATGTAAGGGCGGGGGAAGCTGTGTGATGACAGTTCTCACCCTGAGAGATGTATTTTGTTTCGCCGTTAACGTCACGCATGGCTAAATCCATTAACGACAGACAGGGAGCGGAAGCTGTGGAGCAGGTCCTGACAGTAAATGAGGTGTTACTTCCCTGAGTAATCACATTTGTCTGACAGCACCCAGAGAAGGAACGCACGCGCCTGCAGGCAATAAAAAAATTATGATTGCCTTCCTCTTGGGGTACTGTAGTCTTGGCTTCTTTGCAACCCACAAACTTGCTACACGGACAGAAAGACGACATTGATGGACACCATTCTCACCACCCCTCTCACCCCGAAAAATAAATTACTAAAGGTAAATTTCTTGAAATCAACACAAAGATTCATTGCGAATTTACAAATATGGATCCGCAAATGTCGGAGAGATATCAAGGGTTGTACTAAGTATAGCAGCTTGTGTTGAGTAAGAATGCTGGACAGGGACATGAAGGATTGTGCTAAGAATGCTGGACAATGAGATGAAGGATTGTTCCAAGAATGGTGGACAGGGACATGAAGGACTGTTCTATGAATGGTGGACAGAGACAGGAAGGTCTTAGAATGGCGGATGGAAAAGACCTGGCTGTACTAAGACGGAGATAGGTCTTTGCAAAGAAATAAGTATGAGATTATACATCATTCATCGTGTTATAAGTGTTTTTAGCCTGCCCCCATACCCACCCACCCTACACCCACGCTCACTCAGCAAAATTTCTGTGAGCCACCCGCTCACGTCTGCTTAGTGCAAACAAGTCCATCATCTTCAGACTTTTTGTATGAAGTGTGACCCCGTAACCCCGCGTGCCGAGCAGTTTTATAACTTTTTAATGATGTGCATCATTTGCAGTAATTTTTCAGATGCATCATAGTGTTTGTGAAATCACTTATTTACCCCTGTGCAGACTGTATCTTAATGTATGTAACACATGGCAGGTTCAGACAAAACCCTCGCCGAACTTTGTGTACTGAAACGCAACAGCTTTACTCTTAAACAGTCCTAGAATTCTAATTTTTGAATGATACTAGGAAAAAAGTATGTTATATAGTTTACAGATGTGAGTTGTTTGCCAGTCAGTACACAATGCTTGAACCGTCACCGTGGTGGTGAGCGGCACTCAGGCTTCGTTGATCAGTTTGCAAAAATGAAAAGAAAAGAAGACAAGAGAAGGATAAAGAGGTAATGTAATGAAGAAGGTTGTGAGGGCCTCTCAGAGTGACTAGTCAGCACATTTTTGACTGACTATAGTCACGTGACTGGCTCCACCACAAGCTTCTCATTTCCACCCGCCTCGTCACGTGTGGTTGGCGCGACAAAGAACATCAGCGAGGACCTGCTGCATCAGACGAGGGACGAAGGTACTTGTGGATTTACTCAGGATTTGTTGGCTGCGTGTTCACCTCATCCGTGACAGCAGTACGTCACGGACACGTGAGGAACACGTGCATGCACACGTCACATGTCTCTGCAGGGGAGACCATTCTCAACAATCTAGTAACGACGGGAGCAGAAAAACTTTGCTGCTGATGCTACGAACCAACTAACAGCATTAACGAGTTTGTTTGTTTGTTTGTTTGTTTGTTTGTTTGTTTGTTTGTTTGTTTGTTTGTTTATGTGTTTGTTTGTTTTTTGCTTTAAAATGATATATAGACACAAAATAAACTTTCTAGACTCGTGTAAATGATATTTATCTCATTCGTAATTATGTATTAATCACATGGATTTGAAAACTACATGCAAGGAGGGCAAGGATGCAGCTTATCTAGCTTTAAGGGAAACTCAGATAAGAAATTTTAATTTTTCAAATTTATTACATCAGCTAACAAAAATATCTGCTTTGACAGACTGCACTTTCAGATCCTCAGAACAGACAACACTTGAAAAAATCGGACGTACACAGGCAGAAATGTAAGTTGCTGCCTTACTACCACAGTCTGTACACCATCACAAACTCTACCCAGATACCCAGCTCAATCTACTTTTTCGGGCCAAAAAGAAATGTCAAGTGCAGAAAATTCTAAAACTGTTAGATGTATCATTACACCTCATCGCGCTGTCTCGTTATACCCTGAACGTATCGGCAACAAGCAACAAGCAATGCTAATAATACGAGTGGAAATGTACTTTACAGAAACAGAGATTTTTTAGTCTTGCCACTGATGTAGATATCGTATATTATCACAAAAAGCTCTAACATCTGATTAGCTATATCAACACCTTACTATGGAACAGGCCAAGAAAAATTTCATTCAGAAATAGAAGTGTTTGACAGAGATACATTTTTTGCATAACTTTTTTCCAGTAAGTGCAGTAACAGCTTATTCAGAATGTTTTTCGGATTCATACCTTGGGGAGAAAAAAAAATCCACGCAAGTTTCTATCCATCCCGAGTAGTCAGGAGCTGCTGCCAGTGCAGGTACCCGTTTATTTTAGTTTACTTTGAATGTAAACAAGATGAGGACAAACACTCGATAAACCAAGGACGGACACACAGACAGTTTGACAAACAGTCAAGCTGACACACAGTTCGACAAACAGTCAAGCTGACACACAGACAAACAAGAGGCAGGCAGCCCGACAGAGGGCGTGCCGCGCCAAAAGAAACTGCATGCTGGCAAGCAGACGAGAGCTGGCAGGTGACTGAGTTTTTTCAAGCTGTAACGGACGCGTCAGCCGCCGCCCTTTGCCAGATCCAGATCTGAGCATCCCAGAACTCTCGTGCCGGTCCTCACGTGCACGCAAGCAGAAGAATGAAAGGGAAAGACAACCCAGTGGGTGGGCGGTCAAGTAAGGTGAAGGGACAGACTTAAGTTCGTCATTTAAAAACCCTCGTCCATTTAAAAGTTTTGCATAGTGGGAACTTCTGTCTAATGACTGGGTAAAGCTCATTACAAAATAATTATTTTCCGAAAAATTATTTTCCGATTACCTCCCTTCTGTTCTCGAGATACCCTCCCACATGCACAGACAGCCTATGATTAGACTTAGTTTTATATAAATTAAATATAAAAAGACAATTCCGAGGATAATAAAGTTTGTCATTAGTGGAATATATTGATTTTATTTATTTATTTATTGATTTATTGTAGTCTTTTTCTCTTTTTTTCTTCAAAAGTCTGTTTACAACACTACCTTCAGTAAACACTCACACCCAGACTCCACAAGTATTACACATTTTTTCCAGAACACAAGTAACAAAAAGACAAAGCATCGGTGCTTATCTCCCTTTGTTGCAAAAGGTTACAGCGTTCCCTCCTCTCGCCTGATCCTGAGTTTAAATAAACGCCCTCTGTCCTCAGATGACTCTTGTTATGAAGAAAAGATCGCTTCTGCAAAATGTGTCATGAGGGGGAAGTGGGAGACTCGGTAGGGGGCAGTGGTGGGGAAGGGGAGATAACTGTGAACTCACAGTGAGGGTGGGTGGGGGTGAGGGAGGAATAGGGGTGAGTCAGTTGAGAAAATCCCGGAAACTGCTGGTGCGTTTCGAAGAAGCAAGAGCTTTTTGCTGACCTTTGCTCTTCCTTTCTCCTTCCATTTTTTTTTTTTTATCTGTTTATTGTCTCACGAACGAAGCGTATCTCCCACTGCGGAGTCAGAAAATGTTCCATTTTTCAACGCTTTTCTGTTCTGGAGAAAAGGCTATCATGATACTTAGGTGCAGGTAAACAAACAACGAGTGACAAGGCGGAGGGTGAGGTGTTGCGAATCACCAGCAATCGGGACAACAAACATGAGTAGTGGAGATGACGATCTGGTCAGACAGGTACAAGGGACACAGGACAACAAACATCAGACACAGGGTACAGATGTCGATCAGACCAAGCAGGTACAAAGACATACACTTATCGTGAAAGTGTTGATAAAGATGTAGTCAAACAAAACATGGCGCCAGCGATGTAAAATGATATTCGTGATGGTGAGTGTTTAAATATTATTATACTTTGATAGAAGCGGTCAGTAAGTGTTCGCCGGCTATCAGATTTGTAGGCAGTATACAATGAATGACTAGTTATACAAGAGTTAACATCACTGGATGAAAATTGTGACAGCAATCTAGTTGTTAATGTATCTGATGACTAACTAGTCCTTGTGGTGGAAAGAGGAGATCATTCATACAACACGGGGCCTAAGCTCTGAGGTCTTCACGGTTTTTACTTAAAGCAAGAAATGGGGATAACTTGACACAAATTAACTAAGAAATCAGGTGGCATTTAATAAATATATTGTAGATAGATACCCGATTCTCGAGTTGACCAGGTGATGGCACAATAGTACTGGAATCGCCAAGCAAAAGGATAAAGGAACCAGGTTCCCACCAAAAGGCACCATGACAGAGAGGAGATGAAGAGATGAAGAGATGCAAGAGGAAAAGATGGACGAAGCAAGGAAAACAACGAATGGAATGCAAGTGGAGGGGGATAGCAGGTTCGTGAAGGCAGTGAAGGAAGGAGGGTGAAGGAAGAAGAGGTAAGAAGAGCTTTGCACGTCCTTAACTCTGGCAGAAAGGCGGAGATAAGAAGTGAATGCGACAGGCCTCAGTTGATAAAGGATGAAAACAGCTCAGTTCTTACAACACAGCATGCACCGTGCACATGAACACACATGAACACACATGAACACACACTTTACACGTTGTCTCTCATTCTTACAGTTGTGTCTCTGTTTTCACAACAGTTGGACAAATGCTCGCTTGGTGCCCACTGGCGCGTGGACCAGCAACTGAAGTTGTAACTTTTTACAAATAATTTTGAATCATTTTTGTGCGAAGTACGAATCGTACAAAATTATTTTATTGCACTGTTGAAATCTGTTTTATGTTCTAGATTTTTCTGTCTTTTTACAATAACTTCCGGAGGGCCGACACTCGTCTGTGATGCTGTGAAGCTTTCATTTCTATTACTAAATACTTGTAACACCGGTTCCGTGCTTGTCTTAATTTGGCAATAGACTGCTCTTCCTCTCGGAATGAGATGTTAAGGGTGGAATGTACACTTCACCAACTTACAGAGGAGGTGGAGATGGTTGTTCTTCAGCCAAGCTGACCACAAGGACCGTCCACAAACCGGAAGAGCCTGACACGACAATTTTCTGCGCATATCTTTTTGCGCACCTAGTTCATGTACCCTGAATCCTCGTAACACGTTGACATAATCCTCGCTGTAGATAGTAAGTATACTGTGAGAATTCGGAATATGTACACACAATCCTCTTTCTATTTTTATTTTGCTTGTTTACAATCTTTGTTCTTTTTTCTAACTGCTGCGTTTGCTGAGGTCTGCGCTGTGATGACACTTATTTGTTTGTAACATTACCTCTCTACCATTCACTCTTGTCTATAGCAAGCAGTATAAACGATAATGTTGCTTTTGGCTACAACGCCCGTTGCAAAAAGTTTGCTATGAAAATCGGTTGCGAAATTATAAAAAAAAAATAACGATTGTCTCCCTTAGCTTTGTCCTTCAAGCGGAGTGAGTCAGGGCCCTTAGGGTCCATCTGGTGGTGCATATAGGTCTGGCATTTATCATGACGCTCGTGCGATGACAAAAAGAGGAAGAATGTAAGCAAGGATGCAGACAGAGAGGCGCAGCGCTGCTTGAAGTAAAACAGAGCCGCGGCGCCACGTCAGCGCGGTCCGGTCATGCGCCCTCGTCCTGCACCCTCCGTGCGCGTGCGTGTGGTCACGTGTGTGCATGTATGCCTGCTCGTGTTTGTGTGTGAATAGGCGTGTTCACTTGCACGGTCTTTGTCTCTACATGGGGCACCGTGAGTTATGAACAAACATGCATAGTTCAACAAATCTACTTTCAATTCTACCTGCAAAACATATTCTGGTGTATCACTCAACACCTGCTTGGCTCATAAAATTTATGTCTAGGTTTAGAGTTTTAAAAATATACTAAAATAACCGTTAAGTTAAAGGTATATGCACGTTTATCTCATTTTGTTTTTATTTACAAATTTGTTTTATCTCACCCACTCTCTCTTTATCTTTCTCCCTCTCTATCTCACTTTCTATCTCTCATACATTCAAGTACACGTGCATATATCTATATGTATGTGCATTTGAGAATTTTAAAGAAAAAAAAAAAGAAAGAACAGAAATACTGACCGGAAGAGTGAATGAACAGGTATGACTCGCGATGTTTCAAGTTGATGGCAAAACGCTTTGTCCCCGGTAGGTTGCTTCACAGGTCTCTTCCTCCTCTCCCCCTCCTTCGTATAATACAGCAACAGAAGAACACGAGCTTTTAGCGATCCGTCTTCAGCATGAACACACAGGATGGGAATGGTTTCCAGCCACCCGGCTGCTCCCGAGGTCCGCTAATGACCTAATCAAGGAGCTGGCAAACCACGCCCACAAGATTGTGAAAACAAGAGGCAGTCGACCCGTCGCTTCTTTAACAACAGATTTCTTTTCGTATTTATTGGTGTAGTCATCGGTGTAGTCCTCCGACATGTTTTCCGCTAAATATTAACGCCCGCGCTACGTCATGCTCTTCAGGGGTCACGGGGTCACCCTAAGAGATTAAGCTAAGTTTTTGCGATCATTACTTTACTCTGCATCATGCTAGGCTTCTAAGTCACGTGATCACATTGCAGTCAGTCATTATGCTAAACTTTGGAGGAAAAATTTGAGGTAAGGGGAGCGGATAGCCGAGTGGTTAGATCACTTGCACCCAAAATGAGAGGTGGGTCTGTTCGATTCTCGTGTTGCGCAGCTGTGGGGTTTGAACAAAATCCGACATATCAACAAACAAACCCGCAGCTTGCATGTATCTCTCACGCAATCAACTGCTCACTTTCTCAAAGAACACCCATTGCCCGAGTTAGATACTTTTACTCTCCATCCTGGGAGGAGACCTGTGGGGGTGGAGGATGGAGATGAATTATCGACACTACCACGAGTGCTGCAGCACCGCCGGGAAGCGTATTTCACTGGCTATGAATTGAAGATCCATGTCACAACAGAAGAAGTTTTCTTCTACTCATTCATCTTTCACAAAATGTGAGAAGTGTTTTTGTCGAGGGAAATGGTTAGCGAACTGCATTTTTAAGAGAAGTCGGAGACTGGGGTAAAAAGTCGTTGAAAGGAGTTCCGTGCCAAGGCTTATGGCATCCCTCCATGTGATATTCGGAAATGCTTTGAAAAACTTTTGCTTTCCTCTCCCTTAACACTGTCTTGGACCATGTTTACTGCCTCTCATTGCTCAGAAGTCTTTAAAAAGATTAGACTCCCAGATCATTATCATCCGTATAGCGCGCATGCCCAGTGCCTTACTCAATGAACATCCGGTCATCGGAAAATTTGTATTGCATTCACAAGAAATTGTAAATGAATCAAAAATCTTTTTTTATTATTTTAACTTTACTTGCTTATCCAACAGTTTTGTATTTAGGAAGCTTAGAAGGAGAAATAACAGCAAAAGAAAAAAACGAAAAAAAGAAACAACAAAAACAATAAAACAAAAAAAACAAAACCCCAACAAACAAACAATAAAAAACAAAAAACAAGACTATCAGTGTTGGGAATCTGAACTGTAGGCGAACTTCCTGCACAGCGGTCCAAGGGCTGGAGGTCACGTGACAGGACTGAGACTGAACCCACTGAGTGAAAACCCAGCACTTGGCACCTGCTGACGTACATAGTCTCATAAACATGGCTTGCAGTAGTTTTCCTGTTGCCATCCCCGAAAAACGACGAATCAATGGCTGCTTATTGCATTTCTCGTCATGTCCGCGATTCTCGTCATCTGTGTTGGCGCCCTCTGGTGAAAGCGATGCCAGACAAAAAGTGGCAACTAACTGCTGATGCCAAAGAGTTTCTTAGTGATCAAGTTCATGATGAACTTTGCATCCGTACTTGACTTGGTCTCAAGAAATAGGAGTCAAGCTTTTTTTCCTTATTTTTATTTTTTGAAAGATTTGCTCGTTAGCAGGTTTGGTTATATACCTGATATACAGAAACACCTGTTCGCTTATACCCCTGATCACAGGGACAGCTACAGCGACTGCTGGAGGGCAGTGTAGCATCGACACCCGCTACTAACAGCTTGTCGAGCAGTCGCCAGGGGAGCGAGCTACCCCATTATCTACCCATAAACCTCTTGTCTTGCTTTTTGTTCTTCAGTTTCGACCTGCCAGTATCACCCTGACGGGTATGTGCTGATGTCAGTGATGCCCCTCATGTCGACCCTATGTTGCCTTCCTTCAGGATGCCTCGCAGCCCCAGAACCATCTTGTCAGCATCCTCTCGCACCTTGGGTAAGTCCAGTCCAACACTTTTATATCACTATCTTGTTACTATATATATGTATGTTCCTCTTCCCTCTCTATACTTCAAATTTCAAAAACCCAAAATATTCCAAAAAAGAAACAAGGCTTTCCAAAAGAATGTCTGGCATTAACAACCAGAAGGAATGTAACTAAGCAAAACTATTCGACGATGAACAAATAACAATTGCTCACCTCTCCCCGAGGCACTGTACCCGTCTAGTAGAAGTCTTCTTGCGATTCTTGGTTCTGACCCAAAGTGGAAAGGTTTGCACTTACTCTCTGACCTGACATTTCTAACTTACCTTGAGTCACCTGCCGAAACTCTGAGCAAAAAAATAACGAGGGAGAGAGAGAAAGCATCACTTTAGAAGCACGAGACATGCACGACTGGTGGTGCCCTCACCGGAAATGGGGGTTTAAAGCGAAGGCGTAGAATGCTGTACATGTCTGAGTGCGTGAATACCCGATACCCTGACATTTCTGCTTTCCCACTTGTAAAGGAACGGTTGGAAGTTGTAGTGTAAGGGGCACCGTCTGGAAAAATGTAGTGAAGATGAACTCTTCTTTCTCTCTCTCTCGCTCACTTACTCTCCTTACCCCAGTCTCTCCCCCACCCTCAAACAGAAGTTCTATCTTCCTTTCTCCCACACATACCGTCACTCCCACCACCCACATACAGAGAGAGAGAACAATTGAAAGTAAAAAATATATATATATCTGTACTTATGTTTGAGCTTACATAAAGGTGCCTCTGTAAGTTACCAAATTTTACAGCAGGTGTGTTAGGCAGTTAGTTTTATCACATTCATTATTGTTTCACGGCTAACTCTTTAAAGTTCCGACGAGATAAACTTGGCGAATGCACGAAGACATTGGGAAGGCCTGAGAATTCCCACCCGAGGGCATGCACTGATACCCTGGAGGTATTTTTTCCGGGGAAGCAGAAAAGCTGATAGGAAATTCCAACATGACAAAATGTGAATCGAGGTTGTTTATAAACCAGTATCTCAAGCGGTTGTGAGAGCAAGTTTGCCCACATTGTGTGAGCTCGCAGTTGCAGAGACAAAGAGTTCGCTCCATGCTCCTCGGGGCGAGCGGGTATCGCGGCGACTGCAGCGATGGCGGTGCGCGATTGGGTGGGTACACGGGTGTCTTTGTCTGGTCAAGACACGTTTGCCAAGAGCGAGATAACCTTCGGTGGCTTAAAATAATAAAGATGCCAACTCTCCTCTCTCTGTCCTTCTTCTCTGTCTTTGTCTTTATTTCACTCGTCTTTCTCTGTCGTCCTCATTGTCTCTCTCACGCTTCCACTTTCTTGCTCTTTCTCTCTATCTCTCTCCCACACACATACACAAACTAGCACACAATGTGTTATAATATATATATACACCAAACTTCTATCAGACTCGTATAATCTGCTAGATATTAAATGCTATACATATTTCTATTTATAGGGATTCTATATGTGGTGTTGTCATGGTGGTGAGAACTAACAGTCTCCTCGCGGTATATATATATATTTTTTTTCACGATCCTGAGAATCGATGCTTCAGGGAAAAAAGTGAAATATATTTATATGTCAGTACTAGCAACACAGTAATGCTTGTCATACCGACGAACTGATGGACAAACGTGCGCACACACAGAAGCAAGCACAAAACCACGTTCAGAAACACTTATAAAGGAAGACAGAGAGATGTAGAGAGATGAAGGAAGCTGCATGTGTAGAAGTAAGATGCTGATGCTGTGTTTCTCTCTTGTCTGCTAGTTTCAGTAGTAAGCAGTTACCGCGTTTGACTGTAGGTCTTGGGTTTCAGCGGGGGAGGAGAGGACCCCCCACTAGTACGTCCGGGCCACGTTGTAGTCGGAGGCACACTCGCTGAGAATGTCTCAAAGACCGTTCTTCCAGTCGTAGTTACCCCCTGCTCCCTCCAGAAAAAATACCGCCCCTAGCATCGTCGATCCAAGCTTTCATGTTATGCGATCATTATTTAGGTCATACTTAGGTCATACTTAGGTCATATTTCTATCTTTTCGGTCGGTTTACCCTGACAGTAGTTTACAATTGTGCTAGTGTCATTCTTTGCAAACATTTTCAACGGAATTTTTAAGATGGTGATTGATCTATTTGTTTGTTTACTTATGTGTGGATGTCAGTGAGGCACTTGTTCTCTAAACACTTTATTAAACTTAACCGTTAATGTTTTGCAATGAGGGAACTATTTTTGAATGAAACCGCCATTAGCTCACCTTTTTCCCTTTTCTCGATCTGTCTGTCTGTCTGTCTGTCCTTGTTATGAACTACGTTGCTCGTTCCTACTACGTGGTAGACATAAGTCGCAATTTCCTCTGCGTAGTGTTTTCCACACCGGTACCTTCTTAAAACGGAGAACATAAACATCAAAATAAACCTTCTCCGGAGTGATGTAAACCAGCCTAACATACTCGATGACAGAATCATAATCGGTATGAGTATTCCTGACAACTCGGATAAGGATGGGACAAACCGTGGATTTCAGTAGGTTTCTAGAATCCTTCTCCTGCTCGCCCACCCACCCGCCACACAAGCACGCTCTCGCACGCACATATTACCAAACTCTATATTTATTTATTTATTGTATTTAATCTCTTCGATGTTCAATCTGGATAATATTCCAAATGTGACCAAAAGGCAAGAGAGATAAATTTAGAGAAGATGGCATCCTACATCTTTAGTCAAAGAAGCTGCTCTGAGCGTAAAACCAGAGCTGGGCGAGTTGACCAGCCAAGCGTTGGAGTGGAGGAGAGTGTCAGGAAGATGTGTGGAGACATACTGATGTACGAGCAGCACGTGGGATGACCACATAAAGTATATAATAAAAATACTAAGAGATAATTGAATCGAATATCATGATCGTACGTGTGGATAAATGCGACAGGAGAAAATAAAAACAGGCAACTTAATATATTGTCCGCTTAGTGTTTACTCGATGGCGTCTAGCGTCTGGGTTTCCCTGCTTTCAAAAGCAAAATGTGAAATTCTAATTCGACAAGACACATGAAATGGAAGAGGAGTGAAAATAAAGGCAAGAAAGAAAAGAAAATATACCGCTACACAGCAAAAATATTTTAGAAAACAGGTGTAAATGAGGTGAAAACACAACTCGGCAGAAATGTCTGCAGTGTCATCTCCCTTGTACCTCCGCAACACAAGCGCACAGGACAGTGAACACTCGTCCACGAAACAGTCCATCTTAAACTGGGTAGAAAAAATGGTGCTTCGGTCAACTTGTATCTTTCGGAACTTGAAGACATACTAAAGCAGAAGTCACCGACATAAAGGTCATTGGGTCAAAGGTGACGGCGAAAAAGAAGTTGATGGACTGTGCTGGTCATGTAGATCACTTCCAAGTGGGTTGGCTTAAAGTTTTCTTTTTTTTAAATTTCTTGCCTTTCTTTTGGATTTAAAAGAAACAATTGCAAGGTAATGGATTTTCATTCTCAGTGACAGATACTAAACATAAAATTGCAATATATTTGATGTAAGTTATTATTTGTGATGTGATGATGATGACGATGAGGAGGAGGAGGAGGATTATAAGGAGGAGGATTGCAGGAACAGTGAGGTGCAAGGTGTGAGGAAGACTGGAAGCAAGGCATGCAGGTGGAGGCGGAGGCGACTTACCTGAGCGCGGGTGCTGAAGGAGCCTGGCTTGACTTTGATTGCAGCGCGTGGCCTGTCGACTGCTCGTCAGGTTCTCTTTACTCCTCGCAGTCAACTGCTCCTCAAACACACACACACCCGCACTGGGACCGCGCCAGTGACGTACACCCTGCTTCCGGACAGGGTGGGCAGGCTGGAAACGCGCGCGCACGTGAGTATGTATGTGAGAGAGAGGGGGTATATAGAAAGTATGAGTGGGTGTGTCGTACTCTGTGTGTATGTGTGTGTGTGAGAGAGAGAGAGAAGGGGGAGAGAGATAGGGCATGTACAAAGTATGGGTGGGTGTCGTACTCTGTGTGTGTGTGAGAGAGAGAGAAGGGGGAGAGAGATGGGGTATGTACAAAGTATGGGTGGGTGTGTCGTACTCTGTGTGTATGTGTGTGTGAGAGAGAGAGAAGGGGGAGAGAGATAGGGTATGTACAAAGTATGGGTGGGTGTGTCGTACTCTGTGTGTGTGTGTGAGAGAGAGAGAGAAGGGGGAGAGAGATGGGGTATGTACAAAGTATGGGTGGGTGTGTCGTAATCTGTGTGTGTGTGTGTGAAAGAGAGAGCACAGAGAGAGAAGTCATGTCATGTCGAGGTTTAGAGCAGCCAGCTACACTCAATTACTATTGTCAGGTAAGCTAGCTAAGCCTAAAATGTTGCGGCGAAAGTTCTGAGGTCACTAGCCACTAGTTGGTGAGGATACGGCGAGGGTGATGCAAGTCTGGTGCTTAATGAGAAGGCATTGGTGATAATTCGGTGAAGTCATTACCACTACTATGGTCTGTTGAGGGTCTGGTGCGATAATGAGACATTAATGAGGACCGAGTGAGACAAACATGCTCTGATCATTTCCATCTCTCTTTTTTTGTTTATGTTTGTCATATTTGTGCAGCTGTTTCTTGCAATGATATCTCCATTATGTTTGGCCAGAATATCTTGAAAATTTTCTTCAGACATCTCTCTTGGAAACTCATCCGGTGAAGGTGGCACACATACAACTGTAGTACGACATTCATCAGATATTGATGACGATCCGAGGTAAAACAGTTGTACACGTGTTATGATGTAAGCGGCACATGCGGAAGACAAGATAATTCCAGAAAATCTCAAAACAGCAGTTATACACACAGAAAACTCTGAAATTCTATGACCAGCCAAAACACTGATCAGGAATTCCTGTCGAGGCCGCCGAAGGTCCAACCGACAAATTCTGTCTTTTATTCAACAAAAGACGCGGTAGGTTGGATGGACCAGGTGTTCTATGTCTCCATGACGGGCACTTGCGTTTGGCAACTAGTTATCGTGAAAACTTCAGTTTTTCACGAGAAAATAGAAGACTCGGTTTTCTGTGAGAAACACAAGAGTGGCGGTAGTCCCCAGTAAGGACTTCCTGTTTACACTTTCTGAAGATGTATGAACTTTTGACTTCAATGTGTTCGAGTTCTATGACTAAAGCCTCTTAACTGAAACGTCACGCCTCAAATACTACAGTTTATGTGATTTTAAAGTTCCCAGGTATTTACTTTCAGGCAGGTCATCAGTTTAGTTGGGCAAGAGACCGGAGGGAGAGGAGGGGGAGGCGGTACCGGAATCCTTCGGCAGGTCCAGTCGGTGTCCTTGCTCTCTCATTCGTCATGCAGCTCGTCATTTTGAGAACCTAGGAGGCTAGAAAATGCTCTTCTGATGGCCCGTAAGGTGGTACTGCCAGCAGCCATACACAGAGCAACGGATTGCTCGTAATCCCACAATCTATGCTGAATAAACTGTGGAGAAAAGTGTTTTGCGGCGGAAAAACTTTTTATTGGATTAAAAAAAAAAATACTCTTACTAGTTGAAACAACGGTGTCGTATTCAAATGATGACAACTCACGCATTTGGGGTTTAATGCATAGCTGGCAAGTTGCTGAAGGTGAACTCTGTGTGAACCAGAGTCTGAACATGTTAGCAAATGTCACAAATGATATGCTAGCAGGCTTCGCACTTCGTGGTGGCCCGTAATAAAAAAACTCAGTTGTTATAAAAAAAAAACACACGAGAAAAACCGTCGCACCGATGCTTCTAGCTTAGTATGAGACACCATTGGCCAAACTGCGCCGCTGAACACTTGCCAGGATGTGAGCACCAACTGCTACCTGTAGGCAAGTAGAAGACATGCACACCCCGTGAAATCCACCCGCCCCACACATAAAAGGTTCTTTTAAAAAAAGAATTTCGCAATCACTAAGAACAAGGGAACACACCTAGGTTTTTTCAGTCTTTCAGTTTGTTTATTTATTTGTTTGTTTGCTTGTTTGTTTGTTTGTTTGTTTGTTTGTTTATATGACAGAGTCAGACATTCTGAATGACAACTCTATGTTTGCGCTGCGAGGGTAGCATTCTATATGTTTATGTTTATGAGAACAGAGAATGTCGTCATACTTATGGAAGCAGAGAATGACGTCATATTTGTGGACAGCAGATAATGTCGTCATGTTGATGGAAGCAGAGAATGACGTCATGTTTGTGGACAGTAGATAATGACGTCATGTTTGTGAGCAGCAGAGAATGACGTCATGTCTGTAGGCAGCAGACAACCTATCATTTACTTGTTCTTCCCTTATTTCTCTCCTTTCCTGCACCAATTTACTCACATAAACCACACACACAAACACGCATACTTCTTGTTTATTTGCTTACCTCGCTGTGAAATGTTAAGACAATGTCCACGTCTTATTACGACGATATCTGTCCGATTCTCTTTAGAGGAACCGCTTGCTCAGCTTCCCCAACCTAACCCCCCCCCCCCAAAAAAAAAAAAAAAAAAAAAATACAGTTACCACAATGAGCTCTGATTTCATTTTTTCGTGAATATTCTCGTGAAAGTATCGCATATGCGCGATTGTTTGAGCTACTTAAATCTTAAATTAATTAAAAAAATAATTGTTAAGGTGTTATTTTCTTTTATATCCAATTACAAAAACACTAAAAGTCACAAATATATAAACAGAGTCAAATGAAATATGAAACAATACAAAGAAATTTAGAGAAAGTTGTGAAAAAAGACCTCCCGAGGTCCTCCAACTCAACCCTATTTCACACCTTATAATATCACTACTAGTATTACCATTTATACTACTACAAGTACAAACCACAGCTGCAAGTCAAAAGACAAAGACGGAGAAGGCTACAAATGGATATTTTGGTAGTAAACTTGAGCTGTAGTGACTGAGTATATGCTGATGGTATTTATCTTCAACATGAGAACACAGTAAACTCTTGTTGTTGTTGTTGTTGTTGTTGTTGTTGTTGTTGTTCTTTTTTCTTTGTAAGTCGCTTGGATGATGGGGCAAAACGCTAAAAGAAACCAAATAACTGTAATTGGTTATTTGAACCACACCTAGGGCTGACTGTTTTTATAACCCGGAGAAGAGACCAGTTCTATTAACAGTGAGAGGTTTTTAAATACGTGCTTCAAGCTTTTGAAGTTCCCTGCAGACAGCGACTTTTATGTAGCCCAAAGGGCCATGGATTTTCAATATTCTAAGCAGCAACAACGCAGGAAAAACACATAAACACACAAAAAAACAAAACAAAAACATCCCAGGAAGTTCATCATGTGCACGTGGCAGTCATCTCCTGCATACGGAAACAATCGACACGGCGATTGCAGACATCCTGCGTTTCTCTCCAAGGTGGTTGTACTCAAGCATCTCATGTGCTTGATGGTGCTCATGGGAGAGAAGGGAGATAAGCTGCACCCTGTCACCGTGTCTCGTTATGACGTAATGTCGGTTGTCTGCCCTTTAACGCAACTGTTCAAAAGTCCGACATTTCTTCATCCAAACGTTTGCATTGCTTTGGAGGTATTATGCGATTAAAGGACCTTTACCTCCACCTTCAAAGCGGCTTAGAGAAGATCAGAGAAATTTGTGTCTATTATTAAATGTTACTAATTAATTTTACTACCTATTTCCTCCACTGTCTTTCATTTTAAAAACATTCGTTGAGATTCGTCCATCATTGTTACATTTTTACTCGTTATCTAATCACATTTTAGTTGTTTTCATCCACCCAGATATCTTCTTATGAACAGAATGGGGTGATGTCTGTGTGTTTGTGGTTTGGTTGATATCCATGGTAATCCCGACTATTTCTGTGAGCTTCACTAAATTTAGCATGAGCATTCGTTTTCGACCATGAGAAAGTTGTAACTTATATTTGGTTGAAGCATGTTTATTTGTATGTATGTTTACTTTTAATAGTTTTTTAGGATTATAAGACCTTGCTGGTGGCTCCAAGTGAACAGAATTACGGCAAATTGTCTACTCCGAAGAGTAAACGGACTCGAGAGGTCTCCTTTGAGAGAAACCGGAAGAGAGGAAGGGGAAGATAAGAAGGGAAAGCAAACGAGTAAGCAAATCGCGTGCTGGCTGGCACTACTACAGTTTTTATTTTTACCTGTTCACCACAAACGGATTTCGACTTCCCCTCCTTTGATCTGTTCCGCGCGAATGGACTATGCGCTGACAGCCTGCCAAAAGACGGGGCACCACACGGGAGCGAGTGTGCAGCTACCATGTTGACCGGATGATGGTCATGATGATGATGATTGATGATTGATGATGATTGACAATGATTGATGATGAAAACCCCAAACATTTGTCCATTTTTCGGCACATCACGGAAACCGCAGCACCACAACGACAGTGAAGAAAAAGGATGAAGAAGGAGGCGGGAGTGTAGGTAGAGAGATGAGAGATTCAGTTTATGCTTGCTGACTCACGCACAGCCACAAACTGAAGGAAGCGGGAAAGTGTAGCAAGTAAAATGTCCCGGAACAACTGCAGGGAAGTAATAACCCAGATAATAAAAAGAAACAAAATCACCAGATGATAACGATGAAGAAGGAAACTATAAAGTGCAGACACAGAAAAATAGAGAACTCGACAAAGAGCACAGATCACCAGTCACTCAGTAGACACCAAACACGAGGGAAGTCCACAGACACCAACAAGAACAAGACCACCAAACCGGTTAGGCAAAGGAATCCACCCTTTACAATTTGAACCCCAACAAAATATGAATAAACCGTGCATCACGACTGCCTCCCTGACTTGTGCATGGTCACGATACACTCTTCACCTTTCCACCCAAGATTTTAATGGCTTTCAAGTCCGGGTACAATTCAATGTTTTGTCTGCCTTCTGTGCTAACAACTGCACGCTTCTTTTGCTATGAAAACTGGGGATCTCCTCCCATCGCAACTCTCTTCCCCCGAAATTCCTTTTCACCAAAATGCTTGTAGGTTGAGGAAGACAGAAATTAGAAAAAAAAGCAACTCGTAAAGTGGAAAAGGTGATGTTCCGCTGGGCTGGCTTTGTCGGTTAGTGAAAGCTTCCCATCGCTGAGGTGTGAGAATTATATGGGACTACCGTGCTGATCTTGGCTGAAAGTCTTCATCGAAAACTACTGAAGCGTGTCCAGACCTTATCGTCGACCACCGCCAAGCAAAACGTCACGTGCCGTCACCATCACACTTGAGCACGCACGACCAACAACGGGTAGGAGAACACAGCTTTACCCGAACACATCCCACACGTACACGCTCTCATATGTCTCAGTCAGGGACAGTAACAATGCTTTATTCTGGAAAATTACACCATGAAGAGTCAAGGAAGTTAAGATTTTTTTTTTTACAAATTTTTTTGTTTGTTTACAGTTCCTCCAACTTCTTAACAGTTCTAGTACCTTCCCAGATATGAATTCTTCTTCGATAAATGTAAGATGATGTGTGCACGAGTGGCTTGATGGCCCACACAGCCCACTCACCAAACACACGTCACCGCCATCGAGGCCCACAGAGACATGGCGCAGAGACACGCTGCAACAAACATACAGTGAACTTCAGCACACATCACACAGTACGACATGTCACGTAAGCCACTGTAGACCCTGTCACTAAAAGTCTTCTTTCGCGAATGAGAAAGATGGGATTTTCATGGTATACTCAACGATATGACACTGACACGATGCACGCGCAAAACTCGACGTTAATGCTCGATGGATGCGACGGTTTGGGCGCAAACAACATTTATGGGAGTAAAGTGAACACGTGGGTTCACAGAACCAAACGCTAACACAGGAGCCTGCCGTGAAAACACAACTCTCGCCTGGGGAAAACAAAGTTGCCCAACACCCGCAGTGGAAGAGAACTGTGTTGAGAAGTGGCAGCTGTACGCACGTGCAGCCATCTTAGCACCATTCGTGTTCACAGGGTCTTTGTAGCAACATTTTCTTGTCATTGTACATTCTCAATGTTTTGTTCTATGTTGATTCTTACCCCTCTCCATAAATGTTCACGTATTCGAAAGAATATCCTGCACATATGTTCACACTCTGCTTGAAAAGTTGCCCTTACAATGTGGTAGTTTGTAATAATTATGGTTACTTTTAGTTGAGCTGGTAACTAATTAATTCATTAGCTGAACTATGTAAAAGCCATTTCTTGATATTACGAAGGTTTTACAGAATAAATAAACGTTTCACGTTTTATTTAATCGAAATATTGCAGAAACCTAGTTTTCTCTCACGAGCAGCAATAACCAGTGTCGTATGCTAAATTTATGAAAGTTTGTCCAAGAAATAATTTAGTCCAAACAATTTAAAACTAGAACAAAATTTAGAGAAATCAATTAGCTGGCACTTTAGCCGCGTTTCATTCTCTAAGGAATATCGATCTGTCCAATACCGATCCCAAAAAGCTTACTTTTTTTGTTTTCCTTTCATAAACTAATGTCTCCTTGCTTCATTTAAGTCTAAATTCTTTTCATTATGTAATGTGTCGCGTACCACCCCCCAGCGTCCACGGAGCACACTCAAGGCCACTCACACAGCAGGCCACACACGCTCAGTCACTCAGCCAGAGGCAGGATGCGACTTACTTCTCGAACCCGTGCCCAAGCGAAGACCATGACAAAGACGAAAAGAACGACACAAATACGAAGTTTAATAAAAAAAATATATACCCAAACACCCAAATACCTAATAAAACCAAGAAAAAGAAAATACCGATGCGAGTACTCACACAAAAAAAAAACAAAAAAAAAAAAAACAACAACAACCAAGTACTGCACCCCCGCAAAGAAAATAAAAACAAAGCGCAAACGCGCACAAATTATAACGCGGAAGTTTAAAAAAAAAACAAAAAAAAAACCACCGCGCACCGCGGCCCAGTACAGTCAGTTAAACGTAGTTTCCCCTCAGTCTTTAATTCTTAACACAGAACAGGGGCTTGAGGCGCTTAGTACACAGTCTCAGGAGCTGTTCACAGTACAGTTCCCTTTCTGAATGCAGGTGTAGAACCCGTAGACGTAGACGTAGACGGCACAAATGAAGAAGTGCAGAATGGCTGATTATATCTCAGATGAATGCTCGTCGAACAAAAGTGCGTGGAGCCAGGACATAAGGCACACACGCATAGCACGTATACACAGGAAGTACACAGTACATACACACCAAGGGCGTGCACCCCGGACATACACAAAAAGCCTGAAATAAATAAAAGAACAACGGTCACTAAAAAGCTACAGGAAAAAATAACAAAACATCCCCCTCCAAGACCCCCTTAAACCAAGACATGAAATAGTCCTAAATTACACACGTACAAAAATACAGTCATAAGGAGTAAACACATACTCGCGTATCCTAATGCTCAGGCGTGTGCAGCCTCTCATCTAAAAACAAACATAACAATGGGGAAAATATGCACCCACCCACCCGGCTTATGCTAATGACCGACGGTCAACCCGAGAAGAAACGGAAGCACACTCCCGTAGACACTAGATGTCACAGCTCAGACTCCAGCCGTCTTTTAAAAAAAAAAAAACTCTCCGCTCTACTCAGCGCCTTGGTAACAAATCTCTCCCCAGCAGCGACCAGCCCTCCAGCAGACCTCACGTGACGTAGCAAGACCCTGACGTCAGGTGCTGCTACAGACAACGGGCGAAGGCCTTGACCTTTTCCCGCGAACCGGACAAAAATAGCCTGAAAACACACGTTAACTGTCGTCTGCTGTCAGCTACCTCTCCAATACAGGAGCGTCCCCGCGCGCTGAGACATGCAGACCTAGACGAAATCATGACACGCGACACAATGTGTCTTCGTTTTATTTCATTTAGTCTGAATTCAGAATATACCTCTTGGATCGCGCACCTTTAGAATTTCTTCTTCCAATATCCATCTCCTGTCATCAATATGAGATTCATAATCAGTCTCGTGAGTGACACCAACTGTATGAAAACATACCATGTTAAGCTACATGAAAATTCATATGCTACTGTGCACATGTAGTGTATGTATGAAGAGAACTAATTATAGTGCAGATGATAGTTTATTACTACTTCCGCATGGAGATGAGGGAGCAAGAAAAGCCAACCTGTCTTGTTAAGCCGTCAGATTTATCGTCTGTTCTCTCTTTTGTTGAATACATTCTTTCTGATAATCATTTCAGAAATCAGAAAGCCATCTTCTAAGAGGCTACCACCTCACTACACACGTTTCCAAACTCTTTTAATGTTTTTTCTATCATAAACAAATCTTTGAAAATATTATCATCAGCCATCAGCGCTATTGGCAGTTTTACTCCACTATACTTATCTCTAGCTTTTTATTTCATTTTTAAGCGAAGGATAACCTTTCCCAGCAGCGGGGTCAGACACCCTTGTCACGTGATCCCAGTCAGCAGGTCGATGAGATCTCCATTGACATTTATTGCTGGAGTTTAATCAACAAAGCCGACCAGATGGGTTCAAATACGACCACACGCTGTTTCTTTTTCGCGTCTGCGAACAGAAGCGATCTTACACCACCAACAGTGCAGCTGCAAGTGGCTAGGTATAATTTGCTTTTTTTGATGGAACATTAAGGCTTTCTCTTTATGGCTGGTTCAGCGGGAAAGAATTCTAAGCCATGACGAGAGGGCTGCCACCCGAGGTAAGGCCAGCAAACCCCGTAACATTAACACCGTGGCTTGTCGAGCCGAGAGCTCGCCTGTTATTCCTTGTTGACATCCCGCACCCGGTCTATTTTATTTTTCCAGGCTCCATTTTTTCAACAAACAACGACCACCAGACAGCTGCCGAGACATTCTTGACACAAGACAGATATCTAAACAAAGGGAGGCTACATGCTAGCCCCCCTACTTAAGGTTCGAGGGGGATTTGAGAGACTTCTGAGGTCCCTTCTACCCACGAAGTCCCCTTCTTACTCTACGAAAAGGGTAAAAACTCGCTTTGGTCTGGAAAAACCAGAATCACAACATTGGCTGCTATCAAAAACATCTTCGCCAGCTGCGGAAAAATGGAGCTGCTGTTCCGTGAGCTGACTTCAAAGCAGATAAAGTAAAAGACTGCAGTGGTCCGTGAACAAGAGTTATCGATCCTCCTCCTCCTCCTCCTCCTCCTCCTCCTCCTCCTCCTCATCATCATCATCATCATCATCATCATCATCATCATCATCTGTATATATCGTAATATCATTTATTTCTATAGATAGAAAAACACTTTTTCCAGTGTTCTTTCGGAGTAAAATAATAAAAAGAAAATTTGTAAAACCCAAAATAGAATCATTGATGATATAAATGTAGAATAATGTTATCGTTTGATCTCTTCCTGGGTTTCGAACCATCGTCCCTTGAACACCTGTCAAGCGGTACTTTAACCTTAACAAGAGCACAATGAATGTTATCTTTTCTTACGAAAACAAAGATGGATGCCAGGCATTCTTGGCTAGAGATTTCATCTGCTTTGATTTTAGACAGGCCCAAGAGGCAGGTTTTGATGTGTTTTCCTACCTGTGTATCACGTGATATGAGGAGATCCGCCGCGTTCTTGTAAAATGTCAGACGGGTCTCCTTCCTCGACATGTTTAAAAATGACACCGGCAGGGAATGTATCAAACGACTTGTAAGGGTCCCTGCACATCATGGCGGTGTTCAGAACTATTTCCCGAAGACAATGGGCGTGATAACTCCAACAGGGGCTCAATGGCTGTGTAGCTATGCTTGGGTTTCCACATCCCACGTTTTTGACGCGATGAACCACTTACAGTTCACAGCTGCCGCTGCGGATGTTCGGCTCGCACTCACTTGTACCAATGACAATAAATAATATCAAAGGCAAAAACAAAAAAAGACAGTACTAACTTTAAATACCCCTACACACGCACACATATACACACATTATATACATTATACACTCACACTCATACACAAGTGCAAACTCACAAACGCGATCAAATACACTTAAGCACCTACGTCTGTATACACTCATACGCATACACTTACATTAACGCACATACACTCACGAACGTGCCTGGATACATACATCACAGGCACATACATACATATAATACTAGCGTGCGCACGCACACACAAGCACAAACATATTTCACGTACACGCGCAAAGACAATTATATACACGCATATAACATTACGCATACATGTTGTTGTGTTTGAAAGACAAAAGTATTTTCATCGAAATGTGATGCGATGGGGATCTGAGAGAAGGGACGAGGGGGTAAGGACAAGCCCGCTATATATATATAGCTACGCATGCAACGATATAAGTAGACAGTAAATATATGTATTGCAGGGCTCTCTGATAACGAACACCAATAGAAAAAAAAAATGTAAAAAAAAAAAATAATAAAAAAGAAGAAGAAAAGCAATGTTTCTCACCGGGCAGAAAGCAGAAACACAAGATGACGCATCCTGCAACTCCTGGAGCCGCCTCCGGTACCTTCTGGCTGGTCCTGTTTGGTCCTGTAAACACGGGAACGAAGTCTTCACCACACCCACCTAACGACCTTCAGAGGATGCTGCTTTGTCAGCTGTTTGCTGTTGTTTAGTGTCTGCTATTTCCTACCTGCGTGTTTGGTGTCTGCTGGTTGTCTCAGGCGTTTGTTGTCAGCTATTTTCTGACTGTTGTTTAATTAGTGTCTGCTATTTCCTCTCGGTTGTTTAGTGTTTTCTGGTTGGTCTCAGGATCTTGTATGTTGTTTGCTCCAACGGTTTAATTGTTTTCTGCTGTTTTTTTTTGTTTTTTTTTGTCAGGTATTTGCTGTCAATTATTTATTGTCAGATGCTTGCTGTCTCTATATTTGCTGTTATATGCTCTCTTTGTTGTTGTTGTTATTGTTATTATTGTTTTGAGAACTTTTTTTTTTTTTTTGCTGTCTACTCATGGGCGAGGTGTGCGGCTTGGGAGCGATCAGGATTGTCGCAAAATTCTGTCGATCGTGAATAATTCTTACTTTTCCGCTGAGGACAGTACGTGCTCGCATGCACACACACACACAAACACACAAGTCTATCCAGCACGTGACACCGCCTCCGCAGCATTGTGTGCGTGAGTTTGTACACCGTGGTGTGACAAGTCACGTGTAAGAGCTAGATGTATACAAGTCGTATTTGTGTGTATAGTCCTATTATTTATGTATGAATCCACATGTATGAAAGTGGATATAGATCCTTATTTAATGATCCACAAATGTCATATATGTAAGGGGAAGGTTTGTTTGTTAGCATATGAAAGAATACATGTATGATATATTTTTCTGTAATAATGACGCACGAGAAAACTCAGTGAACATCCCCTTACACCACAGACGTATATAGGTTCGTGCTTGCGTGCATACATAATATACATCTCACGTGCTTACTCCAAATTTCTGTTTCACGATTCGTCCATCTCAAAATTTCCCTGACGCTGAATGAGCTGTTTCCTAACGATACACGTGTCAATCAACAGCGACCCCGACTGTCTCCTCTCTGGTTCAACAAGTGAACCTGACCGATATACCGTCCGTTGAACTTAGGTTCTAGTCACTTCTATGTACACAGCTTGTTGTTGTCGAGGCACACTGAGTAGCGCGTTCAGAAACCCACTGCACACATCACGCGTGCAATGCCGATATATGTAAAAGTATTGTTACTTTCTCGTGCACACTCTGTCCTGAACGCGCTCTCTGCATGCGCTGTTCTCGCGCATTCTTTGTGCGTCAGACCTAAAAATAGCAACTGGTTTTCCCGATATTACATCATGACCTCTGGCCTTTCTCGAGGTCTCTGGCCGTAGCAGGGCCAATGTATATATAAAGACACCGACTTCGCGCACACATCGCTCAGTTGACAACAAACCTCTAACAGTCGACATCTACGTAGCCACATCGTACAAAGACCTTCCTGCTACGACGACTACTACAACTACTACAACAGCAGCCACATCTACTCGGAGTCGAGTACTACTGCTCAGAGGATCTGTGTCATTGAGCTTGCTCACTTCAACCGACGATTTGAAATCTTCTGCTGCTACCTGAAAGTTGGACTTGGAATTAAAGACTTAACTTGAAACTGTAAGCACATTACAGGTGTGCACTGTACAAAGTGTGTTACTATATGCACGATGTGGTGCATACCTCCCTTTCTCTTGTTTTGCATTTAGCTTCAAGGTGTTTAAATTATTATTTTTGTTAATTAATAATACGCTGTCAGGGCTTAGCCTTTTGTTCGTATTTTTATATGTTTTTCACTGTTTGGTTTTTTTTTTAATAAGATGTTCAGATAGCACGGACATTTAAAAGTATTAGCTAGGAAACAATGTCATTGATATCAAGAAGATAATTGAAGAGAGACAGAGAGACTATATGTGTATCAGCTGTGTATATAATGTATCACTACCTATGCCGATCTATCATTACAAATAGAAAGTGGAATCTGAAGTAATGTACCTAGTCCATGCTACTATTGTCAAAGTTTTCTAGTGAAAGTAAAAACATTTTACGATTAGAAACCATTACTCCTTTGCGAAGCATTTGTGTATGCATATATTTATACTCTACAACTCGTGTACAAAGAACAATAGGCAGCTTATAGACGCTGTGGTGATTTCTGAATAATAAAAAAAAAATAGTCATTCAATAGCCTTTGAGTTTGTATTTGTCCGGGTATTGAACCCACAGCGTTTCTTGCAACAATGAAAGAGGAACTATACCCGAAAGGGTGCGTTCATAAGCACAAATGTGATGCGCTCATTTATCTTGTTTATTTTAATGTAAACGTCCATCAAATACGCCTTCGTCCTACAAAAGTATACATTTATCGTGTTTTTCGTACGTAAACATAATTTCACTGAATATTCACCGAATAGCATCACATCTCAAGTAGTGTTAAACCCGTTTATCATGTTTAACCAGTTTCATGTTCATGCGTTTACACATGTTCAATACGCCTATGTATTGAGGTTTGTAAAAACCCATTTTCAATGATTCATTCAAGGAAGTAATTCACGTCGAAGTCATAATCCACTTAGAGGCCACTAACCTTTGCCCTGTGTATCAATAGGCGTACAATTTTAGACGTTACATGCCTCATAGACCCCTAGTCGATGCGACTATGACAACTATGTTTTGTAGTACAAGCACACGTGACCGGTGATCTCGGAGCTACAGCCATCACTCACTCACCCCATGGACGTGTAGAGGTGGATTGCTGGCTGTCTGCCAAGACCAACGCTTAGCCTCTTGCGAAGTTCTCTGCTGTTAGTCTCGGCGAACCTAAATAAAGAATGTGACTAAACCGGAAGCTTTGTAGTCTCCTGCCTCGTTTTAGCAGTTAACTGGGGGAAAAAAATCGTTTGCCAGCAGTCCAGTAACACAAGTTCGCGCTCACCCACTAACTCTTTCCGACTAGTTATTTATGCAAGCAGGCAGCTATACAAATTATCACCCAATAGCTTCGTACGTTCGGCTGACCCTAGGTCCGTAACTATGAACCGGAAGTACAGCAGCCTCTGAGGCAGGATGCATTTCATGTCCGTAATTAAAAATACTGATAGAGGGCATATACCGTTGTGTTTCTGGGGGTTTCAGTTTAGGCCAGTTAACCCTGTTAAAAAAAAAAAAAGCATAATCTTCATGACATACAAAAGAGGTTTGTTAGTGAAAGTTCCCTCAGCAAAATTTATCTGTAAGAGAAAACTTAGCAATTTTAAATAATAAACTAATATAGCCTAATGCCTACAGGGGCTGTGATATGTAAGTGGGTTACCGTACCTAGGGCATAATCATAATATAGAAGACTAAACTCGACTCTCTGTCCACTGGCTCTACTAATCCCTGAAAAATTGTGTACCCGTGGGGTTCTGGAACAAACAAACCTCGACCTTTCCACCCTCTGCTTCTGCATTGACTGCAAAATGCAGACGGAGGGAGCCTGCCTGAGAAATAATTCTAGCTAATGGCAAATGTCCGGCTACCTGAACATGTGGGCTATCGTGTTGACGAGGGAAAATAGTTTGATGTCCCGCTGAGGCGCAAATGACTGCTGAAGCTTTGGAGCTGTGTGCATCTGACGTTTTTTTTCTCTCTCATCCTGTTACTCTTTCTCCTCCTGTCTTTCTCTAATCAGAGCATCAAAAGTGCGCAGGTCAAGTAACCAGTGTCACGTGTCCCTTTTATCCTGTCATACTTAACAGTCATTTACCTGTGTGTATATTTCTAGAGAGGACAAGTAAATCATGTGCACCCAAAAAGGGAGCCCAGTGCAGTCCTACCCTGCATGTGTAGAGGCTGTCTCTGAGATGGCACCTATGTCAATCACTGACATTTACAGCGTGTACAAACAGTTGGCATTGAAGATGAATTCTGTCAGAGATGCAGACACCGACCATGGCAGGCCACTGACAGTGGAAGAAGGCGCCAGCAGACGTCAGATGACTGACGAACACTGTGCCATAAGCGCGCAGATGTTGCTGCAGGAAGTTGAAGGGATGGCGCCAGTTGACAGTGGCATTTTCGTTGACGGTGTCAGCCACTGTCACGACGCTGACAATAAAGACCCATCATCTGCTGAGGGAGAAAGTGGCCACGTCCAGCATGGAACCGACGACGGTGCCTTCAGAGACAGTCAAGAAACTGCCACACCGCAACCTGTCCAGACCCCAGTGGTATCTACAGCAACAACTTCAACCACACCTGGCGACTGCCCCCACCACGAACCTACACAACAAAGTATCAGCAAGGGAGATGATCAGATACAAGTATTACCATCAGCATCAGCATCGTCAGGAACAGCAACGGCGACAGCGCACGATGAAAGCAAAATGGCGGTCGAAGACAGCACGGAGGAGCGGTCTCAAAGAAAAAGGTTTCTGAAAGAAAAACTGGTTGCCCTGCGAGCCGAGAACCGCAAGTTGAAAGCGAGGCAGGTGTGTCGCCAGTGTCATCAGCGTCCCGTGGCCTTGACCTTTCTTCCTTGCGGTCACTTCTGCTACTGCGAGAAGTGCGGGTCTTCGTTTGAAGTGTGCCCGGTGTGCAAACGGACTATTCTCGCTGATGTCAGGACGATCGTCTCCTAACATCTTCCCAGTGTTCCGTCTTCCCTCACTTCAGGGTCTCTAGCCTCGTTCCGGAAAACAATACTCTCTTGACGTCACCAGCTTTAAACTTGCTCCGCCTGGAAAAAGAAGTTTGGTGGCTTTCTGGAAGGAATATTTTTGTTACTTCATGAGATTACTTTCAAGATGGTGTGCGAGAGGGCAACCTTTGCTGACACCTGTGTAAAATCGTGAACGATGTAACATTTTTTCAGAGGACCAAAAAAAAATACTCATGGTAAGACTCGAGGCAGTCACTTGCTGTGTTTGTCCGTGTTCAAAAAAAATTTACTTTGTGATTTTTGCTTTATTTTTCTCGGTCTATTTTGTCTGTTCTAGCATCTTTCTCTTTTCTTCTCTCGATCTCTCGATCCCATGCCCTCACCATTCCTATCTCGGTAACTTGGTTTTATATTCTTACTCCGTCCAAATTGAAATGTATGCACGCATTCACTCCAGCAATTACTCTCAAGAGAAGTGACTGCAAGATGCACGTGTTTGTGTGTGTGTGAGAGAGAGAGCAGAGATGCAGGGTTGTCTGCGCCCCACCTCGAGAGAGCTGCTCGGGCGCAGATGCACACCACATGCATGCTGACTAGTCTGCGTGCGCGCTCGTGTGTGTGTGTGTGTGTGATGTAAATGAATGTATTTATTCAAAGATTATCGACTTTTAAGTGTTTTACACTTGTTCCTGTCAATAAAGATAGGCTTTGTCATCGTGCATTGTGTGTGTTTGTTCTGACTCGATGTGTATGTGCGTGTTTACACAAGATGACAGATCGACAGACAGAAGAGAATTATAAATTGTAACTGTGAGACCGGGATCCCACCATTACTAGCTACATTTTTAAAGGTATAGTTCCTGTTCTGGTGGCTGCTTGATTTCGTCTTCAGGTTTGTGAGAAACGGTTGACATGGTTTGAAATACAAGAGACAGATCGTCGTGGACTATGATAAGAGTTATTCTTTTTTCATTTTATCAGTGAGACAGACAATGTGCATGACCGTATAAATGTGTGCATATACAGGTGCAGCAAATGTACAAGAGCTATCCTTCCTAGGTGTGCCTGCTTGCTCTAAGTTTTGCTGGAATATCAATATCGCTAAATTAATAAAAGATGAAGTGAATATAATCATTTTAAAAATCAAGAACTATCAAAATGTGACACTAATTCAAAATTAACTGTCAAGTGGATTATCTAGAATAGAGTGGGTAATTGAAGCAAGATGTCTTTAAACCCTCGTTTTCATTTTCTAATTTTTGTCAGATTTGGCATCACGTGCTCGTAGCCTTTAACTTCCAAATACCGATAAGGGAGGAATACAACTGCAACATATATGCCACAGGCCTTTTTAGTATACGAAGTTGAGTTAGAGGTTCTACAAACGCTGAAGATGCTTCTTTATCAAGGTCCTACTATTGAAGATTTGCTCGGGTTTGCTGTTTAAATTCTCTCTTCAATGCCTTTCTTGAATCGCAGATATCTCGGATGTCGTTTCTGACCCTGTTTACTTTTTCTTCCTTTGACCCCCTAGTATTTCCTGGGTTGTTAACAGTAACACTTTTTTAATGTTTGCAGCAAAGATGTCTACATCATAATACACAAAGCCCAGTAATTATTTTAAACACCAAAGAACTGAGACCAACTTGACCCTGTGAAGCTCCATTGTCAAACGATACTTCTTTGGAAGTTAAGGTATTCGACCTTTACTGATATTTTCCTGTATAATAAGAAATTGAGCTTTTAATTAGTATAACTACTTTATTTGGAGCACCCCGGCAGTAGAGTTTCTGGGGCAGACCATCGACCACTGATGTCAAGTGCTGACACATCCATCCTCGATTCCTGGTTTGATCGAAAAGAGAAAAAAAAATTTAAATATTTTTAATTTTAGTTCCTTCATACACTTCAAGAGTTCGGTGGTTGGAGAGCCAGATGGGTCGACTAGGGCGGAGAAGTTGGCTGATATAATCGGGTATTGAACCACGCGCTCTCAGCTCGGAGGCCAGCGTCGTAACCACTCGGCTATCCGCTTCCCCCTTAGAACCATCATCATCACTGTACAGAGCCACAGACCGTCACCACAACCCCTTCAAGAAAATCTAATTTGCGAAAGTAAATGTTAGCATTATTCAAATTTAAAATATGGATGCATTGATATTATATAATGATATTTAATAAGATGCGAAACCAACAGTAAACAATCGACTCCAGTGTGAAGGTAGAGAACATTATTTTTTAAAGCGGAAGTCGCTGGGTCGTCTGCGTCTGATGTGAGTGTGAATCAAGGTATGACAGTATCTGAACAATCACCAGCCTTCTCATCATCCCAGACTTTCATGCTTAGTGTAATCAAACTTGTCATATAGCTGTGTGTATTTGTTTCTGCTGGTGGCATGGTTTCAGTAATTATTTGACAAAGGCGATGAGAAAAGGGAGGTCACTGACCATCCTTTGGGAGACTGGCGACTAGTCTTGTCTGTGATGTGTGGTGGTTGTTGTTTTAACTAAAGCTCTATCAGGGAATTTGTAGCGAAAATGATGGCATCATATCGCTAAGTGTGACCTTGCTGTGAAAGTCAGTAATGTTTCCGACTGTGACTTTTATTAACCAACGTACAACTTGTTTTTTTTTTTAATATGTCCTCCTGGGTGCAAGGGTGAACAAAAGAGTGTGCCAAAGGCATGCTCCAACATTATCACCTAAAGCATCATTGTCATTGTGTAATCTCCTTATACTAGATTTGTCGGAAAGTTGCTTTGATCGCTGCTTTGATGTAGACAAAAATAGTCTATTAATCAAAACGTTTAGCTTAATGTCAAAGGAAAGGATTGACAATGACAATTCTTTATTAGGCAACTGTAAGAACAAATCTTTGACATATTCACCATATATTTTTAATAAAATCCTGTGAAAAAGCATATACCCTTTGTAATGTTAAAAGGTAGATATGGAAGAACACTTAAATATTTGGTAAAATTGACATTGTTTCTTACTTAGCTTTTATGATGAGAGACAACAGTAAAAACATGAAATGACAGCATTTTCAATTCATCTATACAGTTTTAATTAAGTGTTCTTGTTTTTTCAAATTATGAAGCTTTGAGCTGAACTTATTCTGATCTGGTCACTTAAATAATGGAATCCTTTATGCTATTCCCATATTCAGTCTTCATCTACTTATATTGAAGTATATGACTGATAGTAATTCATGTTTTTCTTATTTCCTTAAGGTGTTCTTATGGATGAGGAAGGGCACATCTGTAATAGTGCACTCTGCCAATCCAAAACTCTGGGTACAAGAACAGAACCAGTTTCAGGAAGCATGGTTTCAGATGCTGATGAACAAAAGAACATGGTTAATGGCTTGTTTGAAGGCTGTCAGCATGAAGCAACCTCTCTAAGGCCAGGTTTGGTCTCCCAGGCACAAGTTCAAAAGCATGTTTTCTCTGCACAGCAGCAGCTGCACAATAAAATGCAGCTTATCGCACTTGATTGGGATGTTTTTATTCGCTGGCGTTGTATAGGTGCAACCGAAGGGTTGACCTCTGATACTTCAGTAGCTACGTACTTGATAAACCAGTGAGTTGTGTGCTTCTGACTAGGGATATTGATTCTGCATGCTTAGTCTATAATTTTCTATTTGAGTTCATGATGCAACCATAGCAGTATGCAGCTTATAATTCACCCATCCCCTCCTTTACAAACTCCCACTTATCGCCTGTGCCAAAACTTATCGCCTGTGCATGACTTTCAGTATAATATTAAAAGATTTATATTATTTATTCCCAAACCTGACTTTTGAACTAAACTGCATTCTGAACTGCCAGTCAAAAATTGAGTGTCAGAAACTTCAGAGTATTAGGGATCTGTTTTTATCTTATGCTGGAATGAAAAGTCATGTGGTTGCCTTTCTTTTTGTCCAGCATTGGGCATCCATGTTGTATTAAGGGGTGTCGTTGGTGAAGCCCATTATTATGGAGCCTAAAAAGGGGGTTGTGTAGGAAAAGACTAAAACATTTATGCTAAAAGATGAGGGTGATAAGGAACTTAGAAAAAGGTAAGTGAACAGCAGATGTTGATTCTCATATCAGACAGCTGTACAGTTTTTAGTATAAAAGAACAAATGGTGCAAATCTGCAAAATTGGAACTGACCAAGGACATAATAGCAATGAGCTATTTTCTTTTAAGTTCTGTATTTATTAATGATGAATTATGGGCCTTTTTAATGTTTTTTAAACATAGTTGAGCTGGTTGCTTGAAATGGGTAGTTTGGGTGGGGGGAGTTCTGTGTTTTAAAGAGGTTATCTGGTAATTTTAGGCTGGTTCTGAAATAAATTAAGTGTCTTAAATGGTCTCTGTATTCCAGACAACTTTTAGGATCAGGTCAATTTATTAAATGAAGGTATTGGTGTATAGATGTAAGAGGTAGGAGTGTTAGTGTATGTGTGTGAGTGAGAGAGCATTGTGGCTGGGTTTATGTCTGAAATTTTCTGAACTTTCCACTTGCAGAACAATTTGCCTTGTTTGGCACATTTAAAGTAACTAATGGTAAGTCTAAATTTATTTTATGGTGTGTCATCTATTATGCCATTCAGCTGTCCAAAATGGCAGGACAAACACTTCCATAATTTTTCCCAGAAGTCTGAAGAATTTTCTTCAGTTTTTTTTTTTGCAGCCCATCAACGGATGATCAGTTTGAAATTGTCATGCTGTCAAGTCTGGATACTTAATATGATTTTGTTATATGCTGTCCAGAGTTGAGGAATACAAGTCTGCTCTGCAAGCCCGTGGTTGCTGTCTCGGGTGCAAAGGAGTTTTGCCGCAACACTGCTTCAAATGCAGTCGTTTGCTGGACACCATTAACACTACCTCATTGCTTCATTCAGGACAGTTCTTAACAAAGGTAAATACCAATTCTGTACATAAAGAACTTGCTGTAGAAGTGAACAGCATAATATATAGCAAAGAGCATTTATCTGCTGGTTCTCTAAATGGTTACAGAAAAGTCAGTAGGATAGACAAGGCACGTCTATCAAGCTCTTCTAAAAACTTGTCAGCAAAGACCAAGCCACAAACAGTCTTGATATACCCTGATCAGACTAGATCAAAAAATGTGAAAGATGCAGATAGATTTGAGGTATTTGATTATCAGCAAATCAAAAATAGTCTTAAAGACAAATCAGAAAGAATTCAGGAATGCAGTCCCAATCAAACTGTAAAGAAAAATCCAAACCGAAGTAAGAAAAGGAAATTCACAAGAAAGAAAGAAGGACCTGTGCGTGAGAAGAGACTGCTTGTGACTGCAGATGAAAAAACTTTTAACAAAGACCTGAGTGATAATTGTTCAAGAAAGAAATCTATGGTGTCAGGTGTCATCAAAGAGAGACAAAGGAAAACTTGGATTTGCAAAGAATGCAACACAGCCTTCTCTAACTCTACAAATTTAAAGGACCATACAAGAACACATACTGGAGAAAAACCATTCAAGTGCGAACACTGCTCAGCAACATTCAGATGCGCTGGTAACCTGAAATCACACATTCGTAAACACACTGGAGAACGACCCTTCAAATGTGAAATCTGTGGAAAGGCCTTTGCACGCAACACAACACTGACAACTCATATGCGCATTCACACTAATGACCGCCCATATAAGTGTGATGTTTGTGATGCAGCATTTAGGCAGCAGGGTTTGCTTGTCATTCATAAACGAAAACACTCTGGTGACAAACCATTTAGGTGTAAACTGTGTGCCGCAGCCTTCTTCTCCAGTGGTTCCCTCTCGGCCCACATGACTTCACATACAGGATTCAAGCCTTTTCTTTGTGATGAATGTGGGTCAGCTTTCACACAGAAAGGAATCTTGAAGGCACACATGCTAACCCACACAGGCGAAAGATCCTTTTCGTGTGAACAGTGTGGCAAAGCATTTCACCGTAAGAATGGTCTGCAGGCTCATCAGAGAATTCACTCTGGCATCAAAAACTTAAGGTGTGCAGTCTGTGGAGCAGCCTTTCACAGTCCCTCAAATTTCAGGCGGCATATGAGAAAGCACTCTGGATACAAACCTCACAAGTGTACCAAGTGTGGTAAACATTTTGCCTCCACATCAGAATTGAAAGTTCACACTAGGATTCACACAGGTGATAAGCCATATGTTTGCAGGGACTGTGGTAAGGGCTTCATCACTGCTGGCAACATGAATAAGCACTGGAACAACAGGCACAAACCCAAACCACCTCATCCATTCGCCTTTTGTCAGGCACAGGAATCCTGATCTAGCAGAAGAGTGAACAGTGATATCTTGTTTATAGTGTGCTGTCTGGTCTAATTTATCCAGTTTCTCACAGATGGGCAGGGACATCAGAACTTGCTCTCTTATTACGGGTTTGTTTTCATTTTTTACTCCTCTCTCCACCTCCTAGTGTTTCTTATTCCTAAAGTGGTGAGGAGATGTTTCACATTTTAAGTTGATGAAGAATAACCAGGACTCTTTACTCAGCCACAGAGCAGACATTTTCGAGTATGTGTTCAACTAAAAATATGAAGAGTGAATGTTTGAAGAAACTTTCTTATCTTCGTTAGAGAGGAAAATTACATACCTTAAGCACACGGATCTATTCAGATTTTTATGTGAATAACTGAAGTATCATTAACTGCAATTTTTCTTGGAGTAATATTTAATCAGGGGCTACTTCCTTTCCACTCCTTACCTGTAATAGTGTAGTGATGAGTTTTTCTAAAAGTGTTGAGGCTGTGCTGCAGCACTGTCCTTTTATTGACTATTACCTACATATATAGTGGTACTAACATCAGTAAATGCTAATTTATTGACAGTGTCCTTCTAATTCTCTAACAGCACTGCCAGTTTTTTCAGTCCTGTTGATTGATTAATATCACTGCTTTTTGCACTACTGTGCAAATTTTTCAAGTCAGTTGATCAGTTGCTAATATAACCCAGCTAATATCCACTGAAATTACTTGTTGAATTAGTCTAAACATTTTCAGTTCTAGTTTATGGCAGACTGAAGAAACAATTATGCATGAGTAACATTAATGAAGAATGCATTTAAGGGCATGTTTGCAATTGGTTTTCACAGCAAAACAGCATGATGTGGACAGTTAAGATCATGATTGTTTTATCATTTGCATAGACAGCAATGTTAGAATTGCTCCAGTTGTGTCCATTTTATTGAGGGTTGTGTTTTTTAAGTTAAATAAATTTGACTTTTTTTTAAACCGTAATATTCAAGAAACTGAATAATATATAGCTTTAATTAAGGCAAAACATAATACTCTAGTACAGCATGAGATGTATAACGCTCAGCAAGCTGGTACATGGTATACATGTGCAGTGGTATGTTGATGATTTACAAAGCATACTCGTGAATATACATGCATGTGTTTACGTGTGGGTATGTACTTCTGTGTATACAGACTACATAAGATTTAAGCATCACCACTTCCATATTAGCTGATCTGACCGGACTTTTATTTTGTGCTTTAAGGGACCGTAAAGTACAAAATGTTTGGATTTTTTTTTAAATTTTGGGTAAAGCTCAGGATACTGTTTCCCCAATATCCCCCACCCCCTTCTAGATACATTCCAATAAACATCACCATATGCAGAATGAGGTTAACAATACAGGATTGTTCATGTATATGTTTGTTTGGAAGGCCTCATCTGGGATCATTTGTTAATGAGGAGCATCTGTGTACAAACATGACGTTATGATTTTGACTTCTAAGTGATATGATCATGGGGGTGTTTGTAGGTGGTGTGTATGCATACATTCCTATATGTTTGTACTAAAAAGTGATTTCCATACTTTTGTTTTATGAATGCCATTTGGCGGCCAGTTTGTTACTGTTGGGTTGTGATTATTATATAGTCTGACATTGTTTTCAGCATGGTTTCTATAGAATAATGGATTATATTCAAGCTCAAAGAGGAAAACTATGATATACATTTTATAATAAACGTGCAAGTTTTTGCTGTGATGGTCTTCTGTTGAACACTGTTTGATTACTATGTACTGAACAGTTTCTGTTGCACTCATACATTAAACTCATCAATCTGTTTATCATCTTTATATCCATAGTCATTTTCTGAAAGTAAAGCTTGTACAATATATAAATTTTATCATTGCCATAAAATATATTGTACAATGGTGTACACACTTTGTGCACCAAGAACAGTGCTCATAGTAAAATGGAGCATATACCAGGCATTCATGCTAAAACCAGAAAAAAGTTTAAATTTTAATCATAGGAATTTTTACTTCTGTCTGAAATTTTTATGATTATGTGATCAAAGAGTTTGCCTTCAGCTCAGGATTTCATGGAAGGATGGATGTGAAACCCCATACATCCACAAATACCCAGACCACATGTTTAAGGAAAAAAGCATTCAGTGGGACCATCAGATTGTTAAATTAATCCCTTGTGGAACAGAATGCCACCATTATGTTTGGAATTTTTTATTATTTCAAGTTAGCTAATTGAGAAAAGTTCAACAATGTATGAACTTATAAACTCAGTATTGATCAGTGCCTTTATGTTCATAGAGGGCTACTTGCTTTTTTCCTCTGCAAGAAGACAATAACAACAAAGGTCCATACATGTACATCCCCTCTAAAATTCAATGCATTTTCATTATTGTGATTACTGATACCACTTGTGATTTAAATCAAATTACACTTCTTTAAAACAAAAGTCAGTTTTGTGCACGGTTCATCAAAAATCAGTTACTTCAAACCACTTTTACTATTCAAACTTCCACACACACAAAATATAAAACAATACTGTAATGCTTAATAAATATAGTTTGCTGATTTAGGCATGAATTATGCGAATGATGGCTCCCTTTTGAATCTGAGCATAAGTTTTGAAAGTTGTTCCCATACAAGTTCTTTGAAAATCTGCAGATTTTTGGCTTTCATGTGGTAAGCACCATATGTAAATGACCATTAACACAATATGAATGGTCTTAAACACCATTTTCAGCAGCGCTGCCTGTCATAAATACCACACATGGTATGATTTTCTGCAAATTTGTGCACTACAATGAGTATCAACACACTGAATCAAAGTTTTTGCATATTTGCAAAGCTTAACTGTTGTGAAGAAACAACCAGACTTGACCACTGAGATCCTCCACAAGCTCAGTGGTATGTGACGAAGAATCCCCATGAGACCAACACAGATAATCTGGTGATGACAGTCATTAAAATCCTCTTCAGGGACTATATAATGGATTGGAGGTATGTATATTCTTAAAAAGCATCTAGACTTTTAGTTCATGATTACAGACTCCTGGGGACTATGGACTAGATGCAAATGGGAACATATGAGTTATTTAACAAACATCAAAGTCTGCACAAGGTGCTCCTGCTTTGCTGCAGATCAAGCATATAGCTTAAGTTTGATGTCTGCCCTCATAAGTGATGGAAGCCACGTGGCTTTTAGGTAAGGCAGTTCCTTAGTAAAAAGTTCAATATCTGCACATAGTAACAGTATCAAATAAAGGCAGGTATACTATTTAAATTGGTCTGTCCAATGTCTCAATCATCTCTAAGAATTCCACAATAAAATATTACTCCTTAAATACCTGGAAGCATTTTCACACCTGTATTGCGAGCCATTTATTCACTGGACCCAGATTTAAGCTAGTTGTGACAAGAAATGTATAAATGTATGTGGGGGAGGGATATCACTGCAAGGCAACCAGCCCTGTAAACAGATGCCACATGCAGAGAAAGAACATCGTGCCCAAGACGAGAGCTGAAGCCAGGACAGTCAACCCCTCACTGTATTGGTGACAGGCGCAAACCGTTGTGCCACCGGACCACCCTAAAATGTATGGGAAAGGATATTTTTTAAAATCCTAGATTCGTCATTAATTTTCTTTTTTTACAGAAGGGTGTTTTTCCTTTTTTTTTAAACCTTTTCTTTCACTTTTTAAAAAAATAATAGGCTGGTCAAGGTTGATTACATTTTCTTGAGATGTTTCAAAAACTGTAATTCTTTAACATGATAAAACTGATGGCGAAATATACCAACAAAAAAAATCAAACAACAAAACAATATGATTTTGTTACTTTTAAATACTTTGAAAGTGTTTTATCCTATGCACAATTCAGTTATAATTTGAAATGGGAGCTCTGAGGATTGACTAAATTACAATACCAAGTAGGTGATGAGATATTCAAATATGTACTCATGACTCTAGTTTGAAAATAATTCTCAGATCTTTATACAACTGATTCATTAGCCTCTATATTGGACTCTTCAATGATAGACAATCGTCTGGCAAAATCTAAGGAAAACAAGCTTTGTATACCAACAAAACACATTTTGGTCCCGCATACCTAACAGTTTAAGTAAACAATCCCCACAGCACACAGATATATTTCTTTCTTCTGCACCTAAAATTTAAAAACTATAGTTGTAGTAAGAGGAATAAGATACTCCATCTATAGGAGTACTTCGATACTCCTGTACTTGGTGTGCTGGAGCTGGCATAGGAGATGTACAGTGCATGCTGCCATTGCTGGCATTGGAGCTGGGGGACACACAAGACTGATTCTGAGCCAGAAGTGCAGGTGAGAGGGGATGCTGGGGTAGGACCATGGACTGAGACACCATGTGGTGCTGCAAGGGCATCGATGGAGTCGTGCATTGCATTGGTGGTGCTAAATAATGTGAGACAATGCCAAGCTGCTGTTCAACATTTGTTACAAAGTCTTTAGATGCTGCAGTTTTAGATGGAAATGTCTTGGCAGTATCTCCATGTTTTGTCTTCTTGTGTTTTGAGAAGTTGCCCGAGTCTGAAAACATTGTTCCACACTCCTCACATTTGTAAGGCTTAACACCAGTGTGCGTACGCATGTGCACAGTAAGGTTGTGTGCCCTTGCAAAGGCAGCTCCACATTCACTACACAAAAATGGTCGATCACCTGTGTGAGATCGCATGTGGGCAGTCAATCGGTGCAAGAAAGAATATGCTTTTCCGCACTGTGTGCATGCGTAAGGTCTGTCTCCAGTGTGGGTTACCTTGTGTTTTACCAGGTCACTAGATGCAGCAAAAGCTTTGCCACAGTCTGGGCACAAAAATGGTTTAATCCCTGAGTGCATGCGCATATGCTGCGTCAGATGGCCTGACCATCGAAATGTTTTGTCACATTCCTTGCACTTAAATGGCTTTTCCCCAGTATGTCGACGCATATGCTGTTTAAGAGTACTTGAGGAAGGAAAGGTGGCACCACATACTTCACAAGAAAACGGACGGAGTCCAGTATGCTTTTGCATGTGTACCTTTAGGCCAGAGGCCTGAGTAAATGCTTTTCCACAGTCTTTGCATGCAAAAGGTTTTTCTCCAGTGTGAATTCTTGTGTGGGTTTTAAGCCGACTGTACTTTGTGAATGCTGCTTTGCAGTCATTGTATTCACATACAAACATTTTTATCTTCGCTTTGTTCTTTCCTATTATCATTTGCTTTCTTCCTGGTTGCCCAACTTTTGCTGCCTGCCAATATGAAAAAGCAAAGATCAGTCAGACCATTTCTTTTATCAATATGTTTCACTAAAATGGTTCACACACCACAAATCATTAAGAAAAATACCAGTAACAAAGCAAATCGTTCAAGCAAAAATCATTCTTGCATGAAGTAAAAATAAATCCCTGTATGATTTTAACTAAACTGAAAATGTGACAAATACCTTTATTTTTTTAAGATCTGGTTTCCTTCTCCTCTTCTTAATTACCGGTCTTTCTTCAGAAGATTTCTCGTCTTCTGTGGCAACTTTCTCATGGATAGCAGCTTCCTGCTGAACTTTGGTGCTACTGATAATGGTGCTGGTGTTGCTGCGGCTACCTGCACTGTTGCCAGAACTGTTACTGATGCTGTTACTGTTGCCAGTGATGTTACTGATTCTTACATTGTTACTAACTGTTGCTAACTCTATATGCTGGGATGGGATGTTGCACACAGCACAAGTGAGTATTAGTGCCGCATGGCATCCTACACAGGTGGCGCCAGTTGGAAGGCCTGCTCGTGCATTTTCATAGCTGAAACATGAACAAAACAGAAAAATTTCAAAGACTGCAATACAGAAAAGAAAGACTTGAGCATACCTTACACACCCAAATGATGCCATATAACATCAGTTTGTATTCAGTACAATCATGTCAATAAAATTGTATAGTTTATATGATGAACACCAGAAAAAGCTTGGTTAGAAAAGTAAAGCATTATAGTACCTTCACTGAGCAACCTAACAATTAAACTGGGCATAACAGATGAAGCAAATGAATGCTCCTCCACTTGTCCCCAAAAGACTACAGAGAAGGGGTTAGGTCACTACTTTATATTTGACTGAATCTTTTCTTTTTTTTTTTGTTGATTCTTGAAGTTCAACTTTATGGCAATTATCTTTGAATATAACCTGAAAAATACTTCTAATGACTCAGATGTCATCCTCTATGGCCAAAGCATAAATAATCGGCTGTTTCAATGCCTAAGACCAGTCAGTGAATATGACAGCCTGTGCAAGTCCCCTTTGTCAACAGTTGAAAATATCATTACTATCACCACTACTCAGGAATCAAAACTTCCCTCAGAATTTTCTTGCAATGAAACTTTTTTAAGCCAGACAAATGCTGGAAAAGATATAAAGGACAATGAACCTTGTTACACTGCATCTTAAAGCATATTTTACTGCAAATGATAGAGATCATTTCCAAAAAAATGTTCTTAACTTGCCATATCTCTCAAAAACATCTTAACCTTCCTGATTTATTGCATTTTCTGCAAAGCAAATCTAGTGCCAGTGACTTTCACCATGTCAGTAAAGATGATAATTAGGGTGCTCTTAAACTCCTTTCTCTACAAATTTAGCGAAAAGTTTAAAGAAATATTATCGAAATAGAAGATATTAACCATATGCTGATTTTCTTCCTATCATGAATTGAAAAAAAGGCATGTTCTAAACCAATCACTTTTTCTCACATTTTTCGCCTTCTTGAAATGTTGATTCCTCATGAAATTTTTAAATACCCTTCCATGTATAATCTGAAAAACTTTTAATTATATGAAGCAAAGACTATTAAAAGTTATCAAATATGTTGTCTATCACTGTATACTATCAATCAAGCAATGAGCCAACTGTGCCCAGTTTTTGATATACCCACTGAACCTGAAATATGTGTAGATACCTTCATAGTTAAAACAAGCAGCAGAATGAGAAAGGTAACATGCAAGATTGATTGTGTGAAGAACATAACCCAAATGGTCTTTTTATTTGCATGCCTAATGCTAATGCATTTTATTATTAAAGCAGTATTTAAACAAAACTTCACCTACCTAGTACTCACCTTTTTCTAGCATGAAACTGCAAATGTTAAAAGCAATGCCTTAATCAGAAACACCCAAATACTCTTAGATTTTCTGTCATATTAATGTCAACAAAAATAGACGGTACATAGAATGAAACTAAACACATTCCTTACACTGAGATCCACTTGTATGCATGATTTCTTTCATTTAATATAGATATATTATTTATGGTATACTATACATGAAGGTTGGTCAAAAAAGTTTGATTAGCCACAAAAGCTTTGTATACCAAATGCAACAAGACCTGGACAAGACATTCTTTATATATATATGTTTTAAAATCAAAATGAACCACTGCATTTCATATCAATATAGCATGGTTCTCAAAATGATAAACACAACCTTTGTTCAGCTTCTTTTTAACTGGAAAAGTGTTTTCAGGTGTACCAGTCTAGTCCTAGCTAAATGTTCTTATGTAATGTGACACTTACTGCTGCATTAAAAACAATGCAATATCTGTATCATTGTTCATTCCCTGTGAAGTTCCTATGTTCTTCCATCTGTCAAAAGCATCGCCAATGATGTCCAGCCTCCAGACTCTTTGAGTGTACCGTGGTTTTCTTGTTGCTCGACGTGGACGTGACTCTCTAACTGGTAACATCTGGCGTACTAATTCTTCATCTTCCTGAGAAAAATGAAGTTTTCTGGATCATACAAACATTCAAGTTTCATTTCCAGCCAATATGTGTTATTCACTAAACAGACAACATGGTTCATAATTATGCATTAATATTTCCACTTTCCTAGCAGAAGCAAGAAAATTTATACATTTTGGATAAACTTATATCTTGTTTGCACTTACAGACAAAAGCAACAGACTGACTAAAAGAAGTGTAGAGTGAAAGAAAAAAAAAAAAGATGTGAGCATGAGACCTTTATGTTTGAAATGTGATGGTTATGATAAATAAAGTCATTATCCAATTTAATTTTTCTGGACTTGAACATAATATTTATATGTTTTAAATAAATGTTGCGCCAGTTGAATTATACATTTTTTTTTATGATGTGAAACAAGAGTATATATATATATGTTGTAGTCAGTTATTTGGACCATCTATTTTAATTATATCACAGTAGGACAGTGCATAAATTTACAACTTCTGTTTTTCCCTGAAACTAAACATGTTCAGAAAATTAGCTAACCATCTCTGAATGGCTATAAAGAGATTAAATAAATTGCCTGGTGGTGTTCATGTAATTCATGAAAAAGGATATTTAGTTTATATCTCATCAGATGGCATGGTAAAAGTTATAAATCATTGCTAACATGCTTGTGTGTGTGAGAGAGAGAAAGAAAGATCGAAAGAGAGTGAGAGACTGTGTAATATTTAAAAACAAAAAGACGCTCAGTACATTCTCAGAATTTTTGTAAAAAAAAACCCTCCAAAATTATTCTAGTTTAACACAATAGGTTAATGTTCAAACTTGCCCCCTTTCCTCTTGGTATCCGTTCGAACTGGACATGCAGATCACCTAGTCCATCATCACCATCCTTGTTTGGTATCTCCTTACTAGAATCGGCATTGCCAAATTTTGTGACTTCTAACACATCGCGTACTTGCTCTGTTTTTATTTGGGCTTCTACAGCTGCTTTTGCAGCTTCCACGGCGTCAAGCACATATTGTTCCACGTCTGCGGAAGTTTCCATTGTCTCTGGAATAGCGAATAAAAACATCTTTCTGACGGTATCTTAACGCTACTATCAACAGCTCTAATAAAATTGCTCAGTGATTTTAACATAGAAAAATACACAAAAATCTGAAAACAGCGGCAACTTGTTCCAAGGTTTTATGAAAACGCATAAAAATACAGCTAATTTAACATAAAACAGTTTCATATTACAGAGAATAAAATATTTACTAGAGGACTATAAGAGCACCTATGCAAAGACAGCAAAGATAATACTAAAAAGATTTCATACCCAACAGGTTGGAAACAGGAGCACAGAATGCAAGCAAAATTACCGGAAGTGACGTTGAGGCTAGCAGACGCCATTTCTAGTTTGTGAGTAGTTTCGTATTGTGGCTAGTTCTTAAGGATCTACATTCTACATCGCAACATTCTGTTATTGCATCCCGCTTCCGTTTTGGAGCGCGGCATGGAAACAGAACATAGCAACATATGAATTATAAGGGCTAATGATATTTTCTTTACGCTGAGACTGAAATAAAATAATTTTGGAAATTGGCTTTCTAACAAGAAAGAAAGAACGATAAATCCTCGGCAGATCCCTCAGACGGCAAAGAAAATTTGAAGGTTTTTTTTTTCTTTTGGACATACTGATACTCATCAAGTATTTACAAAAAGGTTTTAGCGAGGAGGTTTCGGGAGACATGTTAAAATGGAAATTACACGATCTGTTAAGTTTCCTAGATTTATTATCACTTCTTTGATAAAAACAAAAAGTTAACTGCGCCAAGAAGGGAAGAACGATAAATCATCGACAGACTTCTATTTCCGGTTGCATTTAGACGCCTCAAGGTTTGTTGAATTTTCCTTGCTATTTTTTGGTTTTCATTTTTACATCAGTTGTAAGTATACAGTACAGAACTTACTCATAAATTAGTCTGTTCGCCTTTTTTTTTTTTTTAAAGTGCGTTATTAATGTAACATATCGAATGCGTTCCGCGTTTTAGGATTGTCAATGATTTTATTAAATACTGATGTGTTATGATGCTTTTTGTTATTATTGAATATGGTGCTTCACTGAAGCTTTTGATCCTCAGCCACGAGATTAGTTGCAGAGAACCTCGACACAATGTAGAGTAGGGTAACTTTTGATTTTATGAGGTCGCACTTGAAATAAAAACTTACAAAATATTGCTCTATCTCCTACAAACATTTCGACAGTTGCTAGCAAGAGTTGTTGGAGAGTATTTATATACTTTTTTAAAATTAAGGGCATATTATTTTATTTCCCATGAACTATATTGAAGATACATTGTGTTTGAAGTCAGTGGATTGTATTCTTTATTATTTTTACATATATGTGGGCAGTTTAAATCTTATAGTTGGTTAAATCTTTGTACACAGAGATATTTTATGTTAAATGTTTTGCTAAACAAGTTCTCAAGCTGGCTAGCGTTAAAACTTTGCCAAACATCAAATTTCAAATGGTTTTTAACATTGCACTTAAAGTTCGTTTTCAAAAAATCTCATAATTTTGCTTGATTTAGTACCACTCAAGCCGTGAAAAAAATCTATCTTTAAGACACTATATTTTTCAAACAGTTGTTAAAAATTTTCGTGTCCGTTTGTGACATCTATTTAATGTCATTAAAAACAAAACTTTCAATCCTTTGGCATAGCAGCAAAAGTTAAACCCCAGAACTACTAATTAAATTATTCACATTCCTACTTGTTACCATTATAAATGTTACAAAGTATTATGTTAATCATGTAAAGGAATACTACTTTGTCAATTTTAGTATATTTGTGGGTATTAAAATACTAAAGGTTTATTGCTAAGTAATCTAGCTCTCGTAGTGTTAGAAGATATTCTGACTTTAAAATATTTTGATCTAGATGGAGACCATGGATTCTTCAAATATTCTGGAGGCTGAAGAAACTGCAATGGCAGCATACACCAAGACTGAGAGAACAGAATCAACATTTGTGAGACTCAAGAAAAACATTAATGAACCAGATGCATCTGATGGGGACATTATTTGTATGAGGGATGAAATTGAAAGCTGTTCAAAAGAACTTGAGCAGCCGTTTATTAAGGTATTCAAGTGGCTTTGTCAGGTTTGATGGATTTAAAAAAAATAATAATAATTTCATTCATTTTCAGACCTTGAGTTGCTAAGAATCTTAGAATGGGTGATTGATTTTTTTTTTAAATAGAAGAAAATGTCAACATTAACACAACTTAATTTCTCATAACCTTGAGATAGAGTATTTAATGCCTTAAGCAAATAAAGTCTGTTATGTAATTATCAATCAGCTGATAGATATCTTTTAATTTAAATTTTCATCATCTCTTTCACCACCTTCAGTTTTAACTTTTAACCAGAGAACATTTATGGAACTTAGGAATACATTTTTTTTTCGTTTGGAATGATGTCCCTTTGCCTAATTGGCTAGAAGATGACAGATCTCAGTTTGCTTCATCTTTTTTGTAGATCTGCATTTCCCTTTGTGTCTACTGTTTGATCCATGCTTCCGCTACACCACTTGCAATCTTCTAGATTATTCTTCTATGCCTGTGCCATGTAACTTTTTTTTTATCAGCCACTTCAAATGATTGACTAGCGGTCTCAACTGCCACATCTGCGGCATCTTGCCACTTTTGGAACTATGTGTTAGCAGCACAGAGTTAACTCTTTGATAACTTTTCTGCTATTACACCATGAATTTTTACAACTCTTGATTCAACTGTTATGCCACTCATCCTTGTGAAAGTTGGAATCGACAGCTAGGTTCTCTGCAGTCTCGCATCTCTGTCACCGTTGGAAAATGTGTTACCACTCAGATTCTTGGAGATGTACAGATCTCTAGTGTAAAGATAGTGTGTACTATGACTACTCCGTATTTTCTGCCAGGTTTCCTGCACTAGTTCAAGTCAGATATCTGAACAGATCTCTTCTTGAATTCATCTTTTCCTGTTCGCAGGGTACCCCATACCAGTCCTTTCCTATGCTGAACTCCTGGCATGCTTTATGTGGAGATTCTTCTGTCTTTTATGGCTGTTGTGTCTCTAGCTAGTTTTTTTGGTGATATGTTTTGGTCTGTGTGGTCATTATCTGTGTTTACACCCATTTTACATGTTTACTAGCAGTCTCATGTGGTCCATTGCCATTAATCAATGTTGTCATAAATAAAAAAATTAATTTAAAAAGTTCATTATTTTTTATAAATAATTTAAACTTTTTTCAGGAAGACAGAAGGGATACACCGAAACCTGGAACAGCAGAGAGAACCCAACTACGTCGCAGTTCTCGTAGGCAAAATTGTTCAAGAGTGACCTTCTCTTTAGATTTGACAGAGAGCGCTTATGACAAATGGCTTCTAATTGGATCAACAAATGGATTAAAGAATGACACCGAAATTGCTTTATTTCTTATCCAGCAGTGAGTGGAGTTTGGATATTTTATTGTTAATATATTGATTTTCAGATATTGTATCAATTGTTCTTCAGTTAATGAAATAAAGCTCTGGTTTTCATTGCCAACATAAAGATAAACTGCTATGTGCGATATGTAATGTGAGAAACAATGCTGCTGCTTCTATGTGCTTATCCTTATATTTGTCTTGTTGTTAACCACTTTGTTCTTTCACAATGTTTTGAATTGATCTACAAAATCATTTGGTAAACTTCTTAACCCAAACATGAAAATTAATGTGACCTATTTTACGAAATATAATATCTCCACATATGCTTGTTTTGTAGGAAGACAAACAACATAAAAACTGTGTATTCCCACAGAATAGGAAGACATGAAATAAGTATCCAGTTTTTAATAAGATTTACCTTGTGAAACAGCAATTCTGTAAATGTTGCCTACAGGTGTGAAAGTTATGAGAAGGCTTTGGCAGGCATTCCCACTGGGGCTACATGTGTCGGGTGCTACAAGGCATTGACTCTTACCTGCTCCAAGTGCCACATACCATCGCAAAGCACAAAGCCATCTGGTGTCAAGAGGAAAAGTGCTAGTGAGGCCAAAAACACAAGACTAAAAGGCAGTGGCCAAGCCCCTAGGGGCTGCATCCTTGCAAAGACTGATTCAAATAAACTTGGCAGCAACACTAAAAAGCATGCGAAGCAAACAAATGGCAGAAGACGGCGCTTTTCAGACTCGGGTAACAGTGAAGGTGGTGGTGATACTTTTGATGATGATGGTGTCATCAGTGATGATTTTGCTGGACACAGTTCTGACCTGGATGGAACAGAGAATCATTCAAATGCCAAAGAAGAACCAAAACTTCAGGTATTTATTTACATGTTGTTATGGAAGTGGCAGGAGGAGGGAGAGGGGTTCTGCATCTGCTTGTGCACATGCATGCATTGTGTGTTTATTTTGTTCCTGCCATCAAAAGTACTTTTTTTGTAGTAAAATGTAACTTACAAGCAGGAAGAGTCAAACTGCTCAGTATACACAGTATTTACTTTCTTAACTTCTGCCTCTTCACATTTTTTTTTCACTCTTCTACATTAGTGATAGAGAAGTCACAATGCACATTTTTTTGGAAAAATTCATCCGCAAGCTTTCGGTACCGGTATTTTCCGGTTGGTGTTTACATTCCTTTCAAGATTTTGAGAGTGGTGAAACAAGAGGAGCTGCTTGACTTCTTCGACTCCGTCCCAGAAATCAGTAAAGCCAACATCTTGCGGAAAGGGAGATTTTTAACTACTCCTGACCTTGTGACAATTGTAAAAGGAAGGAATGGATTCCTGTCAGACATTTTCAAGAAGCGTGATGGGGTGGACTTCAGAAGAAGGAAAGTAGTGTGTCGAGAGATTCTTCAGTGTGATGGGAGAGGACGATGTCAACGTGCCTGTGGTGGTCTAGGAAAGTGCGTTTCAGGTAAGGAGAGGCACAGTGAATAGTGACATGTTTAACATTACACAATCTCATTGCTATATGCCTTCTGTTTACCTGCATGAGTATGCATGTCTGTTTTATAATTCAAAGGGAACACAAATTAGATACTCAAGTTACACTGCTTTTGACAAGTTGTTAGAGAATTCTCGCTCAGGACAAGACATTTAAAGAAGCATGTTGTGTTTTAGAAATTTTTCTAAAGTTATCATTTTATTTATTTGCATATTTTGCATCTTTTATAGGAAGCACAAAAGAATTTGATATCCTGTAGGGCTGGTTGTTGAAATCTAAGCGTTAGCTGTCAAGAATACATAAAGTTTGCATGTCAGGCAGGTTTTTGTCAACGTTTTTTGTTTTTTTCAGTTTTCTGCTCTTGTACCACCAGAAAAATGATAATACATGGATTTTTTTTCCCTCTTGCTATAGATTGTGATAAGGATGGTATTAGACGATCAGTAGGTCACCATTGCTCATTTCGTGTCCACCTTAAAATGTATTCCAATGACATTGGGAAGTGGGAAGTGAGTACCCAAGGTCATCATGTGCCTCCTCATGAAACATGGGAGCCACCTCAAAACAAGAGTGTTCTGCGGGATCCAAGGGTGAGTTGGTACAACAATAAAAACATCTTAAGTAACAGTGTACTTTTTGACAGCTCGCTGTCTGAACAGAGTGTTCTTAAGTCTTGATTTGTGTATATGTAGTACAACATATCAAACATCATTAAGTGTTCAGCTTCAGTGGCATTTTAGGAATGACTCATACCAGGTAGGTAACAAATCAGGCATACAGTAAATTGGTGGTAGCATCATGTACTCTTTTATGTTCTTGAAAAGACAAGTGGATTTGAATTAAGCTTCAGGGTGCGTTTGTTTAAGTAGCAAAAGCAAACCTATTTGCTTTAGCTGATTCTTCTTTATAAATCTGGTTTAGTATCAATTGTTATGTCTCTTGGAAAACCATACACATTGGAGAGGCTGCAGTGAAAAGTGTGTGTGTACAGAACATGTTATCTGATAGAATCATTGGGATGGTGATTTCATTACTTAATTCAAATTTTCTATACTTTTTATTTTTCTGTGTCTTGCTTTGTTTCATGCTGCTGTCAGAAACTTTATGCTTGTGTACCTGTTCCTACTTAAATTTTTATCATCATAATCATCATTACCACAACCACCACCTTCTGTTTCAGCCAAAATAAATTCATTGAAACTGTTCAGAAACTCTAAGATGGAAAAGTGTAGCCTATTATGTCTCTGTATATCATTTTTGTAAAGCTCTTTGAGCAAATCATTGGATAAGTGCTATATAAATGTTCATCATTATTACTATTATTTGTAGATCAGAGCTCAGTATGAGGAAGCCTATAAAGGAGGAGTGACTTCTGCAGAGGACATGTTGTCCATCATGTGCACAGAGGCAAGAGCTTCTAAAAAGCAGTACTATTCCTTCATGCGGTATGCAGAGATATATTATTTGAATATGTTTTGGTGCCCTTCTTTCTGCATAATAGAAAATGTGAGGTTTCTTTCTAACCGTTAGACTTTTATGTACTCATCTTTGGAGTCTTAGCACAGATGCAGGGGTAGGGTTAGTTTTACCCAAAAGAACAAAATGTTATTATGCAACATTTCTCAGAAAAATAATTATGCATGACTAAAGACAGTTATTGTGTGTAGTTTGCGTACTAGAATATCATTTTTCATCACTAATAACAAAGGGTTTACATTGTTTGGGGGGTTTTTTTGTTTTGTTTTGTTTTGTTTTTGGGTTTTTTTTTGTATTTATCATTGAAGAACTAAGAAAATAACATGCAGTTATTTTGATTTTTTTTTTAAGGACTATGAAGAGGAGACGACAACGGAACAATGGCTTTTCCTCAGATTCAGTGACAGATCATTTAGCTTATCAGACACTTCCCATGGGAGTACAGGACTGTTCAGATGGTAGTTTAAAAGATGACATTGATGACTTTTAGTCAAGGACAAGAATTGCATTTACCTGTTTCAAAAGCAGGTGATATATGATTATGATTACAAAGGTATGAAAGCAAATATTGCTTTGTGCTAAACTGTCAAAAAAATTTAAATGCCATGTTTTGAAATTGCTTGTGGGGTTTTCAAAAATGTATTCCAAGTAGGATTGATTTTACACAAAACTGAGATATCTTACATGAATTAGCTGACCTTTTTTATTACCCACTGAACATTTGAAATATTATATAAATATTTTTAATAACATTGAATGAGCATTCTTGTTAGCTTCTGAGACATGAAGTATCTTGAATTTTTTATAAAAATGTTAAGCACAAGATTATTTTGCTGGACAAAATGTAACGTTCCTCTTTCTGTAACAACACAGAATAGTGTTTAGAGCATGAAGATCTCTTATTCTCAGAATATGAGCACATAATATTAAAGGGAAAATAACTAGTTATTTCTAAAAAAAAATCTATTGTCTTCTCAGATAATGTTACAATTGAGGTGATCATAGTAAGAACCAACAGAGGACTGGTAGCTGGAAGATATATATATGAGCAGGCCTGTATCCATAGCAAACCTTTCATCAGGTCTTGGGCCGTGTTTCATTTTACTTCAGTATGATCATATATCTGCTTTCTTTAAAATCATTTAGGTTATTTTTAAAAAATCTCGAAAAAAATATATCCCATAATTGTGAAATGTGAACAAAAAATACTGGGAAATGTGGATGGGATCAAGCAAGTTGGGCATGTCAGTGATTAGATTTATATCACATTTGTCTTAAACATCAAGAGTATGGTGGCTTTCAACTAATCACATAAGTTTGCACCTTTGTTGCTGATTTTGTACTTAATTTTAATCCCTAGTGTTTTCTTTTACACTGCCAGTTGCAAGTAACAACCATGTGGACTCATGGATTGTACAAGTTATTTTATGTGTTTAGATGTTCCTTAAGTTTTTTGTGATACTGCCTCATCAATATTAATAACATGGTGTACCCTTCACACTCTACATTGTATCTTTTACATTGTGATGATGAATCATTGATTTGATCTAATTTATGCAAGCTAGTGAAACTGCAAAAATTGTAAATGTATTATAAAATATAAAAGTAAAGAAATAGTTATTAAAATATTTTACTGAGCTGAACTTTTTAAAAGGAATTAATGTCATAAAAGATACGGAAAGTAAAAGCATGCTTTTTCTGTTGGCCTAAATTTTACTTTTTGGTCATGTTTTTTCAAGGCAGTTAAGACCACCAGGACATTTAAATTAAAAAAAATTGATATGATTGGTTTTTATTCTTGACTTAGATGCCTTTCTTTCAAATATCCACCGTAACCAAATAAGTCCTTTTGTCACTATCTTGCTCTGCCTGAAATGTGGCTTGAATTTTTTATAGAGTGGATTTAGGCTGTGGAGATCTGGGTAGCTACTGTACATGTAGAAGATGTTGCTGAACAGCATCCACAATATTTTCATGAGTTGATTCTGAACCTATAGTCCATTATGTTATTCACTGATTTTAATCATGATCATCACAACCCTTAGAACAGTTGAAATGGCTGAGAAGCCTGCATCGGTAGTCAGTAAACTAAGAAAGCTCAAATTCATTTATTAAAAGAGGATAATTGAGATAAGAGGATGTATAAGGGAGAAAACCCTAGATATAAATCTTGCCAAGCACCCTTCTCTGCCTACGGCCTGCACAATATACAAGATGCATGCGCCAATCTAAACAGAATACAAATGGATTAGCAATGCTGGAAAATTGATTTTTTGGCTTAAGACATGCTTTTATTGATGCATTTGTCATGAAATGTGTAAGTGTAATAAGAGAACAGGTATGGGGATTAAAATATACCAGAATGAAGCAAAAATTATTCTGAGAAGAATACAGGATAAAGAGTTCCCATCATCCAGCTATTTATTATTTAACAATTTTCCAGAGCAAGACACATTCGGATGGCAAGGTTCACATATATTTTCATAATCAATGCTACTTTTCAGTCCTTGTGTCTTTCTATGTGTGAGTGGGTGTGTTCGTTATGTTTGCAGATGCATTAAAGTGCTGGATGCATGTACAAAACCCTTGAGCACTCAGATGTTAAAAGCATCAACCCTTTATTAGAAAGTAGTTAATTTACTCAGAATCTGTTTTAGCTGATTTTTATCTTTGATTTACACAAATAAACTGGCACTTCATCTAAAACCACTTTTTTCTTTTTTAATTGTGATAAGAAGCACATGAATGCCAGTATGTGTGGTTGTGTGTCAATGTGCACATATTGATATATACTTGCCCGTGTGTATATGCATATGCATGCATCCACATGAAAGACAGAGCAAAGTTTAAAAACATTTCACTAATTGATATGAAAATGATAAAGTTTACTCCTGCTTTCTCTATAGTTCACCAAGATTTGTAAACCAATTTTGGTATATATTTGCACTGGTAGCAGAATTTTAAGATCAATATGTGATAAATGGTTACAGAAATGCTCCTAAACACTTTAGTAACATGTATCTGTAAAAGCTGCCTTCAAAAAGCATTTAAAAGACTGTTAGTTAAGATGAAATGTTTTTCTATTATCCTACACTCGGAATAATATTCCAAGTTTAACTGCATCTTTCTGTACAGAATGAAGAAACTGAAGACATGCAGGAGCCTGAAGCAGATGAAAAAGCAGTGAAGGAAAGGAAATATAGGTGCAACTGGAGTGAATGTAGTGCTGCTTTCATCATGTCATGCCATTTGAAAGCCCACATCAGGACACACACAGGTGAAAAACCCTTTGTCTGCTCAGAGTGTGGCAAAGCTTTTACCCAAAAGTCAAACTTGAAAGTTCACATGGGAAGACATGAAGGTGTTCGTCCATTTGCATGCAAACAGTGCAATACAACATTCAGCTCGTCCAGTTCACTGAAGCATCATATACTGACCCACACTGGGCAAAAACCATATGTGTGCTCACACTGTAATAAGGAATTTGCACAAAAATCCAATTTGAAGACCCATATGAGGCGACATGGTACTGAGCGGCCATACAGTTGTGAGGAATGTGGTGCTACATTTTCGTCTAATGCCATGCTAAAACAGCACTCCTTCCGCCACACAGGAGAAAAGCCGTATAAATGTAAAGAGTGTGACAAAGCTTTCCGCTGGTCAGGAAACCTTACCCATCATATGCGTTCACATCCCAGAGTGAGACCCTTCATCTGTGATCAGTGCAGTCAGACTTTTGCAACATCCGGTGATCTGCGTCGCCATATGGTGAAGCATGACAACCCCACGGTGACTGCAAACCTAGGTGAGAAGCCTTTCCTCTGCAGCGAGTGTGGTGCCTCTTTTGCCAGAGCTTATTATCTCAAAGTTCATATGCGTGCCCACACTGGTGACAAACCTTTCAAGTGTGACCAATGTGAAGCAGCCTTCTCGTACAAAAATGTTCTTATTGTTCATAAACGAAGACATACTGGGGAGAAACCCTACCTTTGCCAAGAATGTGGATCAGCATATGCCCAAGCCAGTGATTTGACTGTGCATATGAGAACACATACAGGTGAAAAACCACACAGGTGTAGTCAGTGCGATGCTTGCTTCTCTACCTCTTTTTCACTTAACAGACATGTTAGAACACACACAGGTGAAAAGCCGTATAAATGTTCTGTGTGTGGATATGGGTTTCATCAACCCAGCAATCTGAAGAATCATTTACATAAGCACACAGGAATCAAGCCTTTTAAATGCAATGTTTGTGGGACAGGGTTTTCTTCATCTACTCATTTACGGCGACATAAGAAAAATGTCAAATGCTCTAAACAGTAAGATGAAACACACTGGACTTTTGCTGTACATTGAGCATTGAAGATTTTCACTACAAAACAGTGCACGCTCTTACTTGCTGCTGCAAAAATGAAAAATGTTGCTTTAAGAGCATAGTATAGATAAGCATATCATGGTGAAAAATAAGAGCAGGAGCAAAAAAGAATTCTTACAATAGCAGAAAGAATGAAAGATTTGCTAGTGCTTCTGTAAAGAAATTATTGGTTTAGACAAGATATGGCAGAACTAAAGAGTAGCCAGTAGGATGGACTGTCATAAAGCAATAAACAATATTCCTTAAAATATAATCTTTGAGTTCGTTTTATTGAAGAACATGAAGGGGAGACTATTAGTACAAGACTGTTCTTCAGTTTATGGGAAGTTTGGCTGTACTTTCACTAGCACTCATTGCCAGAAGCTGCAGAACTGGATGCCTGCTGAAATTGTCAAAGTCGTTTGAAGTACTGTACTTGTTGACTGGAAATCACTTTCAAAACCAAAATTGGTAGATGAGGCAGATGTTCGGGGCAGTTGTCAAACTTATTCTCTCATCTACCAATTTTTGTTTTGAAAGTGGTTTTTGCTGAATACTTAAAATGATCATGGTCTTTAAAGTTTTGAATGTAATAGCTGAAAGGATGATTGAAGAATATAAATAACAGGGGAATGATAATGGTTGTGTTCAGGAGTTCATGGGAGGTATAGAAGTCAACAGGTCAGCATTGTACATCTTTACAACTGTCTGTTGGCATGGAAGCAGGAAGGGCAGTCGTTGCCGTTGAACAGGTTCAATGATGTGAGAAGCACTGCACAAAACTGGATTAACAGTTTGTAAAACATCTTTTATGTCTTTTGCACTTGGCTGCCAAAGATTACAGCCTGAAATGGCACTAACAATTATGATTTGTATTCAGCTTGACTGCATAGCAGAAATTTCGAACTAAAATATCAAACATTTCTTTTTTGGAGGCCCATGAAATGGTTGTCAAGTAATGCATTCCATGCACCGCGCTTTTGAGACCTGTTTCCTCTGTAATCAGGACTGAGATTATCCATGTTGCTTGTGGAGACTATACACATTACAAAGATTGATTGTAGGGCTTTCATTACAGACCAACAAAAACATGCTTTAGGTATACTGAATTTAATAAAACATCAAAGTACAGAATTGTGTAGCTTTGTAGCCATCAAGAATGTTTTAAATTCATCATCTTCGCAGACAAACATGTCCTAAGACAAAGCAAGTAACATTTTTCCTCCTGTCTGTATAATCTCTAAATTTATTTCTAAAAATAGTTGTGAACATACACACCCCACCACTCTTGTAAATATTCTTGTACCAAAGCAAGTCATCATAACAGAACCACTCAGAAAACACTTCTGTAGGTTTGGGCTAGTAAGCTTCAGGGATGAACATGTTAGATTCTGTGGACAAGGGCAAGAGAATTTCTGGGGGAGATGGGCTTTCACATTCTGTGTAACCTCATATAACTTTTATAACAAAACACTTCAGGTATCTTCTAGAATACAGGTTGCAAAGGGCACATTTAAATATTAAAAATTTCTTTTCAGCCAAAGAGGTAGGACATGGTTTAATTTACCTGGCAGTTACCTTATATATTGCCACAAAAAATGACATTTACCCACATAAATACCCACATTTACTGATAAAATGTTTGAAAGGGGTTGGGGGATTGATGTTTTACACCCAGCCAGCAACTAAGGCTATATCATGGCAAGGCAACCAGCCCTGTAAACATGCAGAGAAAAAAGCCTGACACAAGAGCTGAACCCACGACAGCCAACCCTCACTGTTTTGGTGACAGGCGCTAACCATAGCCACTATGGAGGGAAAGAAGGCAGCTAAAAAAAAATGCTTGGCACAATTAAAGAAGAGAATATTTGTTGCACTTGCTCTTTTTTCCGAAAGCATCAGAATAGATGGTAAGAAAGTAGGTCTCTCCCTAAGCATACCACACTATACAAGTCTTAACAGGAACTGTGATTTGTTCTGGCTTAGGGATGAAAATCCATCAAAAACTTCTCAACAATGACCACATAGGAAGGTCAACAAAAAAGGGGGTTACATGTCAAAACTGATTTATGGTTTAAATAAATGTTATAAATAAAAGCTCCCTCATAAAGCCATCAAGCAAAATCTTTTTCCAACACGCATAAATACTGGAAACAGTAAAAGCTGATAGTTGGAAATGTTTATCTATGTAAACTTATGTTTCCTAAGAATTATATTACTGAATTTGTCTTTCACTTTAGTATGTAATGTCAAACCACAATTCCAAAGTGCTAAATGCGTTTCTTCTTCACCACACTATTGCAATCACAAAAAACTTAGCTCAATCTAGAAAACAATAAGAACCATGCTCAACATAAATATAACCTAAATAAATAAAACTATTCTCAAGCCAATTTTGGTGTTACCCAAACCACTGTGCTAGATGTGAAAGTTATGTTCATTTCACCAAAAAGTTTAAACAAAATTAATCCTCTCTGCATTTTTCTGGGGAAAGCAGTAACAGCAGTCTTTAATATGTAGAGCAATTAAAAAAAAGGGTTTTGCATGATGCTATTATTTAAACAATGGTTATTTTCCATTCTATGCTCAAGTGCTTGATAGGGCAAGATATGTGTCATACAAGTCTGCAGTATATCAAGATGACAGCAGACAGCTACAGGGTTCCCAGGGATCAGGGATGGTGCCAAAAAAGGACCTTAAAAGGACCTTTCATGCATTCGTAAGGACCTAAGTGACAGTCATCAATGTTTAAGTTTTTCTCTTGTGTGGTCGGAAAGATGTATTATTTATGAATCTGTGGTCTTCTCTATGTTCTCAAATACATGTATTTCTAGTAATAAATAATCAAAGAGTTAATTTTGATGCCTGTCTGCCATATTTAGATTAGATAACTTAAAAAGTGTCCTTAGCGCGCTGATAACATACACTGTTAATGTTCCAAGTTTTCTAGAAATCTAAGTAATAATAATTGCAAAACCTGAAAGCCATTCTTTGGTGTAATACAAAAGTCTTAGTTCACGTGTCTCTCTCTCGCACACACACTCTAACGGGAAGAGAGAGAGAAATAGAGCTATGCACAGTAGTACTAGAAGATCAAAGTTCAAGAAAGAGTAAGTTTCTAAAGACCTTTTGAAAAAAGAGTGTTTTTTGTGAATACGGAAGGGCAACTAGTGTTGTACAGATGTGTAGACCAAACATGCGGCGAAAAATCGTCGGTATTTTGCGCCAAAGTCGACTCCGGAAATAAATTTGTGGTAATATTTTATCGATAAAAGGACTTAAAAGGGTCACAGAGAAAATGTAAGGACCTGTGTGAGAATTTGAAAGGACCGCTTGGCAAATAAAAGGACTTAAAAGGCCTTTCGGCGAAAATTCAATATAAAAGGACTTAAAAGGACCTTGCAAGGACCTGGGAACCCTGCAGCTATTATGTTAATAAAATATACAAAGTGTAATTATTATTTCTTACAATATCAAAATCAGACAGGCAAAACAAGATGTTTTCAAAAATGTTAACAAAACTCTATATATATATAGAAACTATTGTATATGACTCGCTTGTTGAGGTGTGTTGGAATAGAAGTAAAAATGCAGTATTCCTGCCCAAAGCTCCTTTTTTTCAGACTAACAGTTTCACAAAGTGTAGCTTGCATCTACATGTCCTCACGCCACTGGTAGCCACCACTTGCCCGAGAGTTGAAACTTGAATTGTGGAAGCTTGGTGTACTGTATGACTGCTCGTGCAAAAGCTGCTCAAGCTCTGCTTGAGTGTCCACAATGTTGACATGGAATGGTGAGCCTGGCACGTCTCGCCCTGACCACCGCACACTAATCATGTACAAGCCCGTCTCTGTTGGGTCATAGCGACACAAAATTGTGCGATCCTTCTGGCTGTCTCGGTACATTTCCACTTGGAAGGCACCTAGTTTAACAAAAACATTTTTTATCTTAAACCCCATATTTTTTTAACTTGGATGTCTGGAATGGACTCTGCTCAGTCTAAAAATCTTGAGCTGTTACTGAGAAAATTCAGTTTTATTCATACCGTTTGCACAGACAAAAGACAGCCACTGTACAGCAGTCAAGTGCAGGTATTAGAGAAAGTATCTGTAAGAGACCACCGCTGTTGGAAGTGCTCACCTTTGGGGCCTCGGATTCGAACTGTCAGCTGTCCAGCACCAGCACCACGAGTCTCCACCACAAAGCGGCTCTGGAAGGTTGCTAGGATACCATTTTCCACCCCTGGGCCGCTCACTCGCACTTTGCTGGCATCAGGTTGCGCAGAGACTTTAAATGCAAATGGACTTCCTGCAATGCAAACATCACTATTTTAAAATAGATTCACAAGCAAGAACATGGCAAATGGAATTGTGAACAAAACACCAGTTTATGCTCAAGTCACAAGCAAAGATATTGATAATTCCATTCATCAGCATCCAGTTGGCAATTTCCACCTTTAATAGGCTACTCCTGCATGTGAATAATGTGTTACATCAAATCCACGCTGTATTGCATGTGTGTTTAAATAAATACATGTGTCATACGATAACTAGGAATAGGGCTATAGTGTTGGTGCCACACTCCTGCACATTAATAGATGGTTTAGACAGAGGACCCTGACCAGTCTTGGTAGAGAGACACAGAAGGCAGGAAGCGAATATACTAGGAGTTAGAGGTTGAACAGTTTAGAAGAAAGATGTGTCGAGCTGCAGAGCAGACAATGAAACTTATGTGTGTGTAAACAAATACATATATATATATGTTCAATCTTGTCTGAGTAGTGGTATAGAGAGAAGATATAACAATGTATACAGAAAACAATAAAGGTAAGAGCACAAGAGCACTCTGTTGTGAAATTATAACAGCATAGATATGTGAAGATCAAGGCAGAAGTATAGGTCACCAGGAATACAGTCAACCACAAACACTAGACAAAGGTAACCAACTGCATGTCCTTACCAGTCACATGCTCTCCACCATATTTGACTTGCAGCACATGTCGTCCGGCCTCTTGAGGCCGCACAACTAGGCGGAATGTTCCATCCTGATGGTCTTCCAGCTCACAGTGTGCCACCCTTGTTGGACCCATGCAATATGCAGTTAGCTCTCCTGCAAAAAAAAAAAACTTTTGCAAAAGAATGTTGATAATAACTAGTTCTAATATAGCCTGTAACATCTGCATTGTGTGTTCAGCAGCACTAAACCATATGCTAACACTAAGTTTAACGCCTAATCAGCCACCACAAAGAATGGAGGTAGCAACAACACATTTATGCACAAAAACAAAGTTGTCGTATCTGGTCCATGAAATGTAAGAATGGGCATTACAGGATCTGTGCAACATACCAGGCCCTGCCTTGCGAGTGTCGATGCGGACGTCCAGATCACGTCCCAGAAGCCCTCCTTTCAGCCCTTCTCCTGAGACAACTACTTTATCTGGGTGGACAGCACCAATAACATTCACCTGTGTGCCAAGACATTCCTTATACTGGGTAAGAATTCTAAGACATTCTCAATCATTTGTTATACATCTGCCAAGAAGTGAAACATGCTAATCATATTCACATGGCATAATTAACAATTCAATCACAGCTAGGTGCTAAAATACGCAGAATGCTTCTAAATGTTAACACACAAACAGCTTCTGGCTAGTAACTTAGGGTTAACAAAAGCTTCTAGTTTGTGACTTTATCAAGACCCTGTTCACAGATGATAATACTATGATAATACTACAGGCCTCGGCTGTACGTAGCAACATATTTTTAAATGACTAGTGCCCATGACTCTACACCACATGAATTTCCACTGCTGAGCTATCATTTATGTTTTAGTCCAATAAAATTCCAATTTGTTCATCTGGTTACAAATCCTGCTGTTTCTATTTCTGTCTGGTTATCAAATAAGCTTGATGATGAGGACATTCATGCCTTCTGTAATTAATCACCGAGAAGACTAGTGGCTCCAAACATGGGAAAGATGTTAAAGATGATGAATATCTGGGCAGATGTTAGACTGTCACTAAGTACAAAAAGAACACATCTTCTATTATAGAACACCTTAAATGGTGAGCCACGCAGCTGTCTGCCATTCCAGGAGATGTGCAGCAGGTAAGCACCAGGTATGACAGGAATGTAAGTGCAGCGGAACTTTCCTCCACCAAGAGGTGTTACAAATACGTTGACCTCTGCTCGTACTCCTGTCAGCTGTACCTCAGGCTCACCTACAACAACATGGTTATCTCATTTTTCAGGTACAAACCTCAAACTGAATTACAATATTTTCCAATTTAGGCATTCATTAAAATTAAGAGCTCTAAGGCTGTCACATGCATAGTTCCACTCTCTACTGATATCACAGGCCCTGTTGAATTTTGACACAACTCCTGACCTTTAATACATACAAGCATGTACCCTAGCAGCAAGTTAAAATGAGACAATCATGCTCTCTTACCAGGCCCAGCACGAGAGGCGTCAATCTGGAACTCTGCTTCCTCCCTAACAGTAGCTTCTTTAAGGCCACGGCCTGACAGAATGACTTTACTGGCATCAGCACCACCACCAACAGCAAAGCCATGAAATGGTGAGTTCACCAGGGGTGTGTCAGACCAGTACACATGAATGTTGTGTACTCCTGACAAAGAAAAACAATAGAAATCACAAGTGATGACTAGTTCTGCATCAGTGCAGGCTGTGTCAGTATGTCATCATGTCAAGTGACACCTACTTGTCACCATTTTATGTCAGTTTTTTAAATTTATAATTTCATTTTGTCATGTTAACTTGAGGATGTCATCCATCATTATTTGTATAAACCCTACTTCTCACTCTATGATACCATCTCCAATGACAAACAAAGTCTACCAATCCATCATGTGTTAGCTTTTTTTCCCAAGAAGATGAAACCAAAACACATTTTCCTTACTTACTCTGCAGAATGCAGTGGGTAGGAAGATGAGATAGTAAAACAACATAAACACTTATCTGCAGCAGCATAAACTCTTACCTTCCTCTCGAGGAGTAAAGACAATAGTGGAGCGCCCTACAACACTGTTGTCAACAGTTACAGGGAGCAGTCCACCTGGGCCTTTGACTTCTGCAGTCATCTTACCTGTGATTAATCAGAATTATACCTGTGATGCTTCTCTCAAAACATACATCATCAACTCTAATTTTATCAGCCATCCTGCCTGCAACAGCTGTCGAACCCAAATCTTATTTGTTCATTAAAGGTTACAATCACACACCAAGCAGTTGCCCTGTGATCAACAGCTACAATCACATACCTTCAGATATCTTCACCTGTCACGGTCACAAATCTACCTCAGATCAACACCTGCTCTCACCATCATATAATAACAGTCTACCCTCATGCCAAGGCCAGCTGCCAGGGTCATATAATAGTTGCCTATCCTCCACAGCTGTACTATGACTAACAAATTGCATACCAGACCCTACCTCACACACTACAGGCAAGCCTAACAAAATGCTTACCAGGGCCTGCCTCCGACACATCAAAAGGAATATGCTTTTCCTCACTGACGACCAGATGAACTCGCTCCTTGGCATCCATGTAGTGCTGCCAGCCCCCTACAACCTGCACCTTGCGAGCGCACACCACTTTGGGGTGGAAAGGAGAGCCTGAAAACAGAAAGCCCTGGTGTGATATTCTCTGTTTCTGAAGTAATCCAACTCATTCACTATTTTTCCTATTCAGTCATGGAAGGATCATGATGAAAAAGATTTTCTTTTTACAGCAAGTTTTTTGGCTGCTGTACAAAATACATCCAATAAAAATAAGCTGCCAAATGCACATATGCATGATGCTGCTAATATGGCTGTTCTGAGCATCTTTCAAAACTGCATGGGTAAATGGTGACAGAGAAAGCTGGACACGGAAGTTTTATTGACAATCTTCCCAGTCTTTTGCTCAAGTATGAGAACGCCAGTTCCAAAGTTTTTAGAGGAAACATAATGAAACTATTTTAGCTCCTGCTGTGTCAGTAGTCTCAGCATTAACAGGGCTAATATGTAACAGGTATCTGTAACTGCTGTGTAATGATTAATCAGTAACTGGTGTCCACTAATCTGCATGTGGTGTCTACTGACTAATATATAGCCCTTGTCAACTGACCAGATATCTCCTTGCCATTCCACTTGACTTGAACATCAAACAAGCCCACCTCCACAGGTATGTATGTCACAGCATACTGGCCATCAGGCTGGGGGTCAATGCTGCATTTGGCGATTGAGTTTGGACCTGTAGAGATATTTACATCAAAATAAATCAATGGTATTCTTTAACACAGAAGAATGAACTGGACTTTAAAATGAATAAACCCAAAAAGAAGGGTCCAACTGTCTATGAAGTAATGTTAAAAAAATACAAAACTTTTTGCCGACTGAATGAAAATGAGCCAGTAAATGTTAACAGTCACAATTTTATGAAGAATACTAAAACTCTGAGAAGCAATTAACACACTGTCCAGTAACATGTTAGGAGCACTGAGAACAAATCATAGTTACACATCAAGGTGAGCCAAAACCCACTCACCATCCACCTGCACAGAGGGCTCCCCTCTCATACCCCTGGCATCAATGTAAAATATAGCAGTCTTGTCCTCTTCTCCTCGGTACAGTCCATCACCATAGGCAGGGGGCAACACACCTTCACTTACTTCCTGAGTGAAAGGACACCCTATGAAATAAAAAAAAATGAACTGAATGTCAAGATCAATGTGCAATAACAATGACAGTTGTGTGTGGACTGGTCACTGGGGTTACATAGGTCACTGGATCACCTTTTGAAGGATGAATCAACATTATTTCACTGAACATGATTCTACGAGGTTATCCTACTCAGGGCTTCTGCTTACGCAAAAAATTGCGTACAGTACTCATTAAAAGTTCGGAAGACCCCTTCAATTTTCTTCAATGGGGTCCCATTCAAATTTGGGCGAAGAACAGGGACCCCTTCAAAATCTGAAGAAGGGGTCCCTGGCACCCCAAAGAATTTAGCCTTAGCAGAAGCCCTGCTACTAAACAGCAAAGTCAATCATGACAGCTGCAGTATTTATTTTAGCTTTTATTCTTAAACCTTGTGTGACTGGGCATGCATCTTCTTTAAATAAAGTCCTGTTTAGAAATTACAAAATATCATATCCCTTAAACTTGAACTTACAAGTTATTTAAATAATCAGGCCAAGTCTTGAGGTATATACAAGCTGACAAGCCTCCCCCTTCCCCCTAAAGATGAAAGAAATCTGCTGCCGCTCAAGTGCCCTGACAGTTTTACAAGGTCAACACCAGCTGACTTGACCTTAAGATCTCTACCCTCGCACTCCCCAAAACTACGCAGTTCCCTTTTACTCACAGCATACATACAGATGTTATTAGGGTTACAGCAAACAAAGTAATTCAAAAGACTTTCTTTTCTGACATTGTGGTGTGACAAGCTTAAAAAGACAATGACCCACAACTTCTGTTTTCCTCTTCATCCACTGTCAGAGTTTCTGAAGGCTTGAGCTTGTTCAGACAAAGACTTACTGCTGAACAAACACTCTGACACACCACTCGCCAGGCTGAACACAACTCATTCTCATGAAAGTGCTACATCCTTGTGCCTCACTTCAGATCTCTAGTTCCTTAAATTTCTCAACTGCACCTGCTCTTTCTTTCTTCACTACTTAACATTACTTGAATCCTTAGGGGAAAAAAACAACTTAGTAAACTTAGTTTTAAAAATTCTTGGACAGGGGTACCCAACCTTCGGCCTGCGGGCCATATCCGGCCTGCAAAGGTGCCTCATCCGGCTCGCTCATTTTAACTAGACACAACATGATTTCATTTTTAATGTCATGATTCTGGCAAAACTGCGATGTTCTGGCCCGCAAGATTTTACATCATGTCCAGTGCGGCCCTCATGCGAGAAAAGATTGGGCCCACTGTTCTAAGATTATAAAATATTCTGAAGAAAAAACATGTACAACCAATGTGAGCATGTACAGCCTTAACTGAAATGCACTGAATAATCTCATACAAATCGCCTTTTGGCTGTTTGATGTTTACACCAGTTCACACAAAAGTTTCCTACCTGGGTCTTGGACTGGCCTGTAAGTTTGTCGATATAAAGTGGAAGTTGTGAATGATGATGAACGTGCGACACTGGCCTGTCTGCCTACAAAATCATTGTGAGCTGATGGCAATAACCCTGTGGACACAGTCGGTGTACCACCCATCATCTGCAGGCTGGGAATAATGGCAGCCTTGTGATGGTTGGGCAATTCCACTGTCAGAACGCTGTTCTCAACCCAGTGACTTGGGCCAGAGTCTACTTTAGCTGCCCGAGACATGTGAGCAGCAGCACTGACTGATTCTGAAAGCTCAGAATTAGGTAACACATGAAGGCCTGAATGGACAGATGATGTCTGTAGGCCTGTTGGCACAATGGAGGCTTTGTGGTTGTTGGGAAGCGGCACAACAACTTTCCCATCTCGTTCAATGGTTCCTTGCTGCTGATAGGAATTTTGCAAGTCCAATGAAATCCCTGACTGGACTAAACTCAAGTTACTAGGCGATGACACAGCCTCAACTTCCCTTCTATCTAATTTTGAAATGTCTGTGCTTTTACTTTTACGTGACAAAAACTTCTTACGCCAGCTGCCTCCACTCTGTGTCTTCGACTCTTTCCCAGGGTTCTGTGCTGATGACTGACTGAATGAGCTAGACCGTGAAACTGGGTTCGAGGGAGAAGACTTTGGTCGAATGACTCTGATGACCTTCTCAACCATTCGCTGAGAGATGCTACGATGGACGCCCCTTTCCTTGTGCTTCTTGCTACTTTTCCCTGTGCTGCTCCACAAGGAAATATCATCCATGTCTGCTTCACCCAAATGTTCAGCAATAGTCTTCATGGGCGCAGACCTGTGCCTGTCTAGTGTTTTACTGCTGGCATATTTTTGCCCATGAGACTCGCTCTCGAAAGCCATTACGGCCAATGGGATAGAGTCCGCTGATTTTGAAACACTGATCCGAGTAATGTGATGAGGATCAAGAGTATGTGAACGATACATGACTTCTGGATTTGTTGCAGACTGATAAAGGTAAGAATGTTGATGTAAATGGTTACTGAAGTGTTGGTGGCCATTAAATTCATGGTGTTTCTTGTAATGTCCAGTTCTTGGAACTGTGCTTGAAGCATTCAAAGCAGGAATATTTTCTTCTGAACTGAAGGACATTTCATGAGCAGAACTGTCCAGTTCTGCTATCCTCTGAGGAGATGTATTAACACTGAGTAAACTGCCAGTCACATCAGAATCCAAGTGCCTGGAACTTAAAGGCAAGGCACCAGAATTAACCTTTATAACACTAACAGCTCCTGTCTTTTCTGGCATCAAGGTAACTAGTGGTGGCTTCTCTTCATGCTCTACCTCCTTGACACTAGTGACTGTTACATTTGTGAATTTCGGCCTCAAGCTGTCATAGATGTCACCATGAGCCTCTCTCGGCTGTGGGTGACTACTTGTGACTGTCATCAATGTTGCTTTGTGACCACTTGAAAAGTCATCCTTTTTTTCCCCTGGATCTCTTGAAGTATTAAAATTGGTTGCCTGTATGAGTGATGCAAAATTGGTTCTATTTTTGAAATGATTTTCTAATCTGTTCAGCAGAGCTTTGTTTGAAAAGACACTTAGATTGTCCATAGAGTTTGACATCTTCCTCTTGGTCTTCAGGTTGTTGACAGCTTCATCCACATTATCCACATTATCCAGATCAGCATGCATACTGCGAGTTCGTTGTAGCACCTTGCGCTTCTCCAACACCTGCTCCAACTCTTTCACCAACTCGTTGTACTGCTTGGACCCTGGATCCTTCATTGATCGGCGGAATATCATTGGGAATGGCACTGCTGTAGACTCCCTAAACTCTCTAGGTGAAGGAGGGGGAGAAGTTGGCTCAAGGAAATTGTAGGTCTCGCTCAAGCAGCTGACTCTGGATGCCTCATCGTTGGATGAGGATATGACAATTTTTGGAGGTCCTGTTTCTTCAGGAGTTGTTGCAGGTATAACAGGCCTAACCTTGACCTCATTCCCTACATGACCTGGATAAGACTGTACTTGCAAAGAACCTTTTTTAACCTTTGTTACTGTGGCATAAATGTCTTCTGTGTGACCATCGCCCAGGTTCAAGGACATGGCCTTGGTGTCCGTTACACTCTGTGCACTCTGGGGCACCATGAAGACCTCTGACGTTGCCGCAAAAGTTGACCTCGTCATCACTCCGTTGTCAAGGTCGCTGGAATTCCACCTGATGGTCTCATAGTCACCACTGTGGCTGCTGAAACTCTGACCCTCCGCCAGGCTGCTGTTGGGGCTATGCCAAAGGTCAAGGTCGGTAGCGGTTCCCGAGTCATCTTTGCTCTGCTGGGTGTTCAGAAACGCCTGCAGGTCATTGATGATGGTCTCCGCCTTGTCTTGTGCAGAAGTCATTTTGATGTAGAGCAACCAGACTTTGACAAGTTTCTTCAACAGATGTTTTAAAGAGACACTCGGGAAATAAACCGGTTTATTCCACAACCACAGTCTAACAGTCTTGTGGTCGGCAGTCCATGGCGGCTGTGCTCAAACAACGTAAATATCTCACTTAAACTGAAAAAGGTTTCAGCTTACATTAGGTGTTCCGCTGATGAGTCATCGTCAAACACCACAACGGTAGGCAAGTACCTACAGCTCCTCAGCATCGTGTGGCGATGTGCTCAGCAAATGTCAGCCATGCAGGTACATGCAGCCAGGCCCCAGCATCCCCTGGTGTGGAGAGGCACATTCTCCATCCTCCACTAAACACCTCCAGCACCTGCTGACGTCACGTGACCTGACTCTGTGGTGTTGTGGAATCAAGAGACAGTACAAAGCGCAGATATTTCATGATTCAAGAATGAGGCGAAAAAAACAAAACAGATGCCATCCACCACGTGACAACACGCTGAGCTGTGATGATTGTCGTTAAAGACCTCACGAGGGTTTGGAGACCCGTAAACATCAGCGAGAACATCAACAGACACACGAACATCAGAAGACAAACGTCAGGACGATGCAGTTCAGTTGCTTGACACCACAAACTGTCCTCACATCACTCCTGATGCTACCTGTCGACGGTGTGATGTCTCTTTGAACTACCAACTCTCACACTTTTGGAAACAACAGACTGAAAATGTTGCTGTCACACGGCTCACCCGACTTGCAAGTCAGAAAATCCCCACCGACAGACGGGGGCACATTTTACTCCAGGTACAAAAGTCAAGAATACTGTAACAAACTGTATTCAGCCACGGCTAAGTCTCAACACAACGTGGGCGTGAATCTTTCACAGGTTTTTTTCCCGTGTTGCTGGCGAAAATACAGGAGAGACTTCTGGATTCTCTGTCGCCGATCAACGCACCTCAGGACAGGTGAGCGGATGGGTGCGCCAGTGACAGTCGGAGTGGACAGGAGGGAGAGGACGATGGGTTGGCGGGATGCGCGGCAGATTCTTTGAGTCGGGGTAAAAGCCGGGGAAGGGGGCGGTGATTTTGTAGTCCAGCTCCTGCCAAGCAGAGACAGGTGTCACAGGTGAGAGAGGCAAGACACAGCACACCTAGCGCAATGCTACATCTCAGAGTGACAGACGCGAGGGGAGGGGTTGCGGATGGAGAAAAGTGGTGGTGGGTGGTGGTGGTGTGTCCATGTCAGCCTTCAAACTTCAAAGCTAGAACAAATGTCAGTCGGTGAAAAATAATTAACCTTTTTATTTACTCTCCCGCCTACAATGAGTATTCTTGTGCACTGGTCACAGCTTCAGGCACTGTGCTCACAGTTTCAGATACTGTGGTCACAACTTCTAGTTCGTGCCGATCTCCTATCTCCACTTTTAATGGCGCTTTGGACATGTCTGGTGATGGGCAGGTCACCAAATATTTGTCCCCACAAATTTATTTCCTTTTAACAGAAAACGATTTCATGGTGGTCACTTCACGTCCCTATTAAACATTGGCAACATTCATCGAGTCTTCATGGGCAGCAGCAACAACAACAATATCAATCTACAATATTGCAGAACATAAATGTACAAAGCTGTGAGAGGAGGGCAGGTCAAGGGTCGACTTGATGCGCATGTGATGCTGCAGCGAGCGAGTGATGCTGCAGTAGAGGCTGGCTCTTTGACATGGAGGAGCAGGGTGTCGTCTGTGTTTTTTCAGCAAACGCCGCCAGCAAACACACTCCCTGTCCCAAAGCTGATTAACATTTTGTGTTGCAGACGGGGAGGGGACAAGAAACAGGGTGGTGGGTGAGAAGGATACAGATACCCCTGAAAGCAACTTTCTTTCAGGTGTTGAATGCATACCTCCTGCCAGCAAACCGATGCCAGTTATCAAACGGTTTTCTTCTTTGAATGAAACACATGAGCAAGAGATGCTGCTGCCACAGTTACACTAACAATGACAACAGGACAGCCTATTGACCTCCAACTATTTTTGATGAAAAATTATGAAATTCTTGAAATATTATACATGGGTAAAAAAGTAGCCACTTCTGATGTTAACGCCGTTCTTTGCAGCAATTGTTAGGGGGTTAACCCACTCGGGTTAATTAATCAATTAATCAGCTGGACCCTCTGTAACGAAAGGAACTCATCCAGCAGTATAGGCACGGAATTTAGACAAGAAAATACTGATGAAGATCGGAAAAGGAGTGGACAAGCCACAGAAAGGGTACAAGAGGAACTTAATTCCCTGGCGTGCTTGCCTTCACCATCGGTCATCATGTCATCATCTCATCATGTCTCCCCTTTCCCTCTCCCCCAACTACCGGTCGCAGTTACGGTGCAGGGAGGGACATCAGAAGTTTTAAATACTGGACGCAGACGACCAGGTCGAAATTGGATGGACATACAAATTCCAGTATGATGCCCATGACCACCCAAATCTTTGAACGCAGAAGAATATACAGGAGAGTAATAAAAGACGCACACGATCAGAAACCGAATAAAATATTAGATACAATTAGATAACATTTGACACAGACAACTAAAATGTTTTCTAACCGCCGGTTTTGCTTAGCTGTAAAGTCGGACCACGACATGTTATGTCAAAGGTCGGATTGAGGTACGAATTAACAGGTGAAAAGCTTGGAGACTTTATTCACTCTGTGACTACCGCACCCCATCCCTCACTTGTTCATCTTCCTCCGCACAGCTCAGACCTTCAGGTACTTTTGTTTGCATTACCTGACAAACAAGTTGCGACTTTAGGACAGTCGCCAGGTCAAGAGTACACGATGTACAATCAGTAAAATAATGTAAAATAAACAACAGCTAAGACCTTCAGGCCGTTACCCTGATTAAACTACAGTACATTAAGACTATTACCTAGTAATATCAAGGTTTTAATTGGACAAGCACAAAGAGGTAGTCATAAACTAATTTATTCTGGAATTTGTCACTTTAAAAATCTGTGTTAATAAAGGAAATAATAAAGCTGTCAACATTCACTAGTTCTTATTCTGTCATCACAGTCACAAAGAATGTCAAAATCAAGGAGAAAATAACTCTGTGGAAGATCTCATCAAGTTTCTGAATGTTTGCACAAGCAGCCAAGGGCAACTTATGCCGACAGCATGCACTGCTGGGGTCGTCAGAGGAGTGCTATTTACAGGGGTGAGAAATTTCACCAACACCTGAAATGTCAACAGCCTGCCTACCACTCCACAGGTGGCTTTTGTGAGGTAGTGAGGGAAAGAGTGAAACCAGAGCCTATGAAGCATGTGCTTGCACCCGCCCTGACACCCTCTCCAAAGACATCTTGAAATGGTTTTGATGGTTTTACAGGACTACAATTAAACATCTGAAGAAAGAGTAGTGTGAATGAATCAGACTAATTGACACAACTCCAGGGCTCTGATCTGCTCAGTTTGGGGTAAAATGGTAGAATGTGAACTCAGGGAATATTAGATACAAAGCATTAGCTTTTCTTTTAAAGATTCTTTAAGGTTCTTTTTGTTTCCATGCAGTCAAAATATATATTGTAAAACTCTATGGTTGAGCTTAGATGGTAATAATGAATACTGAATGTATGTTTCAAGTTCTGAAAGTAAGAATATTAATTTCTTATCAAATTCTTGCTGCTATGCTATCTCTATACCAAAATGTCCATAAAAGCAAACATGCACATTCACACACATACAAACGAACACACACAATGGACATTCATGTAATTTGTGGTTTAAAAAAAAATAAACAGTATTTCAGGACAAAGAAATGAAATGAAAAAATAGGATCTGAAACTAAAAGTTTTGGAAGACAGAATCTTTAATGACACATTGCCTGACTAAAGTCCTGGTGACAGTATAAACAAATATAAAATAACTTTCTCACAAACAACCAGATGATTTGGCTAAGGACTGGTAATTGATACTAAGGGAGTTAGCTAGTCTCGGAACTGAACACAATCTGACATAAAGTATGATTAAACCAAAGTCCACTTAACGATTTAATGTCTATCCACACAACCATATATTGTTAATCCACACAATCATACACTGTCAGTCTACACAATCATATTTTGTCCACATTATCACCCACTACTGATTCACAAAATCATGTGTTGAGTATCCACACATACACGGTCCATACACAATAAATCTACATGGACTGTTTATACAATCACAGTCTATCAACAAATACACTGTCCATACAATCATACAGTCTGCCAACACAAGAGTAATCACAAAATCTCTCCATGCAAGTGTATACTATTAGCACAATTGTATGCTGTCAACCCATACAATCATATTCCATCCGCACAACTTCTTTCCACACAATCATACAACTACACATAATTTGTCTAAACATGTCACTACAAGCTACACACACCACTACACATCATGCACTCTCATGCAAGTGTGTGCACACATAGAGTTAAGGGCCTATACTAGTTGTGTAGTTACTGTGGCTGTGAGGATTAATGAAAAACGCTTACCTGGGAACTCTATGTTGTTGTATAGAAGGTACACACGGTGCTGTCCACTCTCAGTTGGCACATAGCTCACATTGTAAGTGAAATTCTTCCCTTCTTTAATATCAACTGGTAGGTTGCGACCAGATGGGCTGACCACCCGAACTATCTGCTCACATTTACCCGCATGGGATGTGTCCACTGGGGGAAAAAAATAGTTTCCAAACTTTGTGAAGTTTCTGCCATGTTCCAAGTGTGTATGAGGTGTATGTGCATGTTTGTGTGAGTTGAAGCAGGTTCATATGGATACATCTGAAGGCAGATGCATGCAAATTTGTATGGATATGAGCCTGGAAATTGATATATGTTTATTGCTTTATGCCTGTGAATAAAGAAAACTTACCATGGAAGCCAGCTGGCTCCCCAACATTTCCATTATAGAAGTTGTCAACACGTATCTTTGACACATCAAAGACTTCAATGTAGAAAGGGCTCCCCTTCACCTGCTGTCCAGCAAACATAACATCCACAGAGTGTCGTCCTGAAACAGAGGCCTCTCTCACATGTAAGAGTGTCTCAAAAAAAGTCATGTATCTCAGTTTAATTTGTAGAATAGACTGCACAAGCATGGAAATAGTACTTTATCACATCACCAACAGGCATGGAACAAAAAAGAAACAACTATCACATTAGCATTCAATGCCCCTGTATTAACTGCACAGCATTTACAGCCCCTGAGGCTATGGATTATCCATATTGTCTTATGCTTTAAACACCTATCATGTGTGCTTTTAAGTATAAGCTAATGTTAATTCACACATGTCATACAATGTGCATTTTATTTTGCAGCATTTCCGTGAGAACATCAAAATCTTTCAACCTCCTTCAGCACCTGTTGTCTCCACAGACAAGGGCATTAGGTGTGAACAAGAAGAAAACCTTTCTCCTTTCTCAAAGGCCTTTATCTAATGCAGTTGCTATGATTTCTACTGGCATGATAACATTTACAGATCAGTAAAACATCACACCTGCTTGTTTAGGCGTCCATTCAACACGGTAGTCTCCATCTGTCTGCTGCACAAGTCGTGATGCCAGCTGCTCACCAGTTGGAGCTGCAAGGGCACATAACTGATGGCAATCAGTATCCATGTGAATCTTGCAGCAAGAGACAACCTAGGATATGTACCTCAACATGTTCTGCAAAATCGGATGCATGCTGCATCTTACGCTGAATCTTATGCTGACTACTGAAAGTTAAAATCACATTTTTACAAATTGGCTTTCCTCCAAAATTAAGCACTAAGAAAGCTTTTATGAAAAAAATCATATTTTCTACATTAGTTCAAAAGAAATATTGTAAGAATCTCATTATCTCATAAAAATAATCACAATTTTCACATAAACTAGGTAAACAACAAGATATGAATTTCAAAGGTCAATGCACTGAGCTGATCCAGTGTATACAAATTCAAATCAGGTATGCACTGCAATATCTTTTATAATTATTTGTAAACATCTTTTCAAAAGCTGAAAAATTTGCTTCTGTTAATTTGGTAAAATCAGAGTCAAAAATTGTTTGTGATACATCTGTCTTAAGAGATCTGAAGGATCAACCGAAGAAAGAAGCAATCGCTTCATTAACTACTAGTTACTATTCTAGGAACTAATGTTGCACTAAAACATGTTCTTCACAAATCCTTGCTTAGGTAATACAAATTTGTGTTGACACTGCATGAAAAAAGGCAGAACACACACACACAAAAAATAAACCCAGCCAAATGAATGAGCCATCAACCAAACTGGCTGTTATTTTGTAACTCACACAGCAAACCTCACAACCAGAATAACTAATATACACATCATCTACCCTCTGGGCATGCCACATCACCACTACTTTGAACTAAAGGTTTAAGTAGAAATAAAAGAACAATTTAAAGTATATCAAAACTAATACAACAAATGTTTTGGCATAAGAATGTAAAGACATTTCCTACGCGTCTCTTGTCCATGCAAAAGCACTGTTATCCCAGTCCTTCGCCAAACTATAAAGCTGATACATATGTTGTTGGAATTAACTACTGTTACATACCATAATCTTCCTGATAAAACTAAGATTAGATAAGCAGCTTTACCAACTGTTTTCAGATGACCACCTAGAGCACCTTAAGACCTTTGTTGTTAACAAAAGCATAGAACACATCACACCTACACTCAAACAGCAAACCTGCCAACCTATTATCTCTTGTCATGTTTAATATTGCTGTGAATGATTAAACAATCTGTTTCATTTTTCTGAAACACTATTAGATATAAATTTAGTCAATTTATTAGGTCTATATATTCAAGTGTTAGATTTGCAGGTATCTCAGAAAAAACTTTTGATGTAAAAAGATTCCTTCTCGTTCATATTCAAATTTGCATGTTTTGTTAATTTTCCACAGTATATTTATATTGTTTGGTCAGATGATAGGAAAATGAAAAAATATCTGAATGCATGTATTTTTGTCAATGTGCAATTAAATGATTACGTTGATGAAAATTATTAGCGATGAAAGATGACAGACTTAACAATTAGAACCAGAAACTTTGTAAGATATAATTATTCTTATTTTTATCATCAAAAGATGACACCAACCTTACAGCAAAGATCAAGAAAAAAAAGGAATATGTTTTAATCTAATTAGATTGCACCAAACTATTTATTTATACTGCTTTTGATTTTAAATTATCTTGTTAAATAATAGATTTCTAGTCTCAAAAGATAAAATTCAAAAATAATGTATTGTTGTATTGATCTACGACACTGTATAATTGGTCGAAAGAAAACAAATGAGTTTTTATTCTTAAAGCAAACATTATCTACCCAACTCCAAAGCCCACACAAAGATCTAAGCATATTTCATGATCAAGTTGTAGTGTGCTGAATAAGGCACAGCTTTCCATCGTTTTTATAAAAAAAAGAAAAAAAAGAAGATATCGCAATAGCAGAAATTATTTTAAAATCCACTAGTAAATCAAGTCACAGTATGATCAGCAACTACTCACTGAGAAGCTGTAATTCTGATCAATTCATGTTCTATGTCCATGTCCAATGATAATGGCAGAAGAACAAGATATAAAAGTTAAGTGTAATGATGATGTCAATAGCAGTCAGGAATTTTGGCATGTGCTTTTTTTTAATGTTACCAAGTTAAAGATCACATGCAACACGATTAATGAAAAGACGAATGTTTAGAAAATGCTAGAACGTTCTAAAAGCACTTAAAATTTAGATATCCCTGAAGTACAAATTTTTTTTTCTTTTATGCCAAAATGTCTGACTGCTACGAAAAATAACCATTACTCAACAAATAATGCTGTTGTTTTCCACAGCACATCTTTGCAATCATGCTGCCTTCTGGCTACATGACTGAAGAAAACCAGAAGCAGTTTCTATTTCATGTACATTCAAGTATTTTTTCTGAGCAAAGAAAGGCAGAAAAATCTTATGCCAGCTCCAGACAACCCATCTTTGTCTTTAGACATTGCAGATTATCTTCAGCACTCAAAGAGAAAAGCAGAACATCATGCCTACAAATATATGCAGGAAAATGGCTGGCTTTGTGCGAAGTTGCAAGGTTTGAAAATCTCAGTGTCTGAGTTACATCCCAATGCTTCTGAAAATAAAGGCGTTAAGCCTTCAGAAACTCCGGTAAAAATTTTAACTACATTTCTCATTCTGGCTTTGGAGGATCTTTCAGTAAAGCAAATTTTAAAAAAGGAATCTCAACATATTTTTCCTCCTGAGATGGTGAAAAACGCCAGCCAAAATCCTCTGACTTCATGCTCCAGACAAGATTCATCAATCATAATTATAAAAAGAAAAATCAGACAGTTCAGACTTTGAACCTTAACCCATGCATATAATATCAACAGCAAGCAGGCCCCAACATTGACTGCAAGCTTTTGGTATCCATGGCAACCTTCAATGTTGACATTGAGAAGATCTGAATCAATCTTGTGGCCATCTGTGTGAAGCATAAAGTAGCTATCTTTCTTTCCACGAAGATTCAAAGGCTCCACCCCACGGAAACTGATGGTTATAAATGTTGGAAGCTCATCTTCAACATTAATAATGAGTGGACAACCTGAAAATGGATCAGAACAATTTTTTTTTTTTTTTTTCTGAGAACTTATACCCCACAGACGCTAAGTAAAAGCTTTCTCCCAAAAATTAACTGTGGAGGAAATATAATAATAACGAGCTTTTATTACACAGCATAATAACCAAAGCAAGTCACACTTCTTGTGCTGACCAGAGATAATAAAAGAAATGACATTAAAATACTGGCTAACAATAATTACCATGCTAGCATACAAAACACATTCAGCCACTGAGCCACCAGTTATAGAAATACACAGGTAATGGCAGACATTAAATGTACAAGATTCACTAACTATAAAATACTATGTGAAATAATCCAAACAAATAATCAAAATATTAATCATTTTAGTTAAACTTATTTTATTTAGAATACTGCTTAACACAGAGATGACAGATGAATGTATCATTCAGGTTTGAGAAATTATTTATAAATGTAGCTTGACATTACCAGGAATTGTATCGCCATTAAAAGTTGTGTTCACTTCAAAATGGCCAACATCACCAGGAAGAAATGTGTAATGGAATCGTCCATCTCCCAGCGACTGCCTCTGAGTAGGCACAATGTGACCATGGTGTTTCACCACAGCCTCAAGATCCCCAACTCCAGCAGCTGATGTATCAACTGTAAATACGTTTTCCGCAGTTTATTTCATAAAGAAATATGATAAAAAGAAATGACTGTCACCTTTTTGATAAACAACTGATGGAAATGAGATCTGGTGTATATAACCTAAACAAGTTTGGCAAGTTTGAGGGTCTATCTTTCATCCTCCATCTACATGTTAAAAAGGTGTGTGCAACTGAAAAATCTAATGGTGTCTAACTTTAGTCATGTCAGATTTTAAAGCCTGCACCTTACTCAAGAAATGTTGGTTACTCACTGGTGAATCCTATTTCCCTTTCTTTTTTGGCTGTACGATCAACATCTGTGATGCGTACTCTGCTTGGATCATAGGCTTCACACGTGAAAGGGCTTCCATGAATTCTGGATCCAGCAAATAAGGCATCAATGGTGTGGGGGCCTGGCTCCATAGGGGTAAACTCAACACGGCAGATGTGACCTTTGCGGCTGATGCCACATGGGATGTGGTTGCCTGAGGGACCTTCAATTAAATAAAAATAAAGTTTCATCCACTACAGATGTGGCATGTGTACATACATATATTAAAAAAAAAAAAAAAAAGCAGCTTCACATTGTCAGCAAATATCCTTATAATATGAAACTGTGCAGTTTTCTGTATAAAAAGCAGCAGGAAACCTGCCTGCTTGGTGCAAGAAAGTGATGCCATAATAAAGATTAAGCATTTTATAGATATGCTTAAGTTATCACCAAAGAAGCATGCGTGAGTTTGGTAGGGCAACATGATTACATATATGTGTATGTAAAAACAGAGCAGCCAGTGACATAACCAGCTGTGGAAAAAAAAGAACTAAACAAAAAAGACTCAACCCTCAATAAAATGAGAACCAAATAATAATCCAAAGTGTGTGTGTGGGGGGGATTAGCTATTGGGAGAGACTGGACAATGGTGTGTTAATGTTGAGTACTTTACATTATACCTGATATACCTTATACATTTAATTTTATATTATACATTACACTTAATTTTATATTGTACATTATACCTTATATACTTAATGTTATACTGTATATACTTAATTTTGTCTGGTTTTTATACATGAAAAATAACTAAATATAAAGCCAGATGATATTATGACAGACAAAATATATTGGACTATCCCACCTGTAACTTGGACATCCAGATCAGAAGCATCCATGCCATGCAGGTCAAGGTTGAACCAGGTCTCCCGGTAAACTTTGGCTGAATTCAGACCTTCGCCACTGATGCTGATGCTGCTACTGTCAACCACATCAAGATGATATGGTGATCCTGAAACACATTACCACATTAATGGTGACCTCAAATCAAATGACATTACCGTATGAAATGGTGATCCCAAAACAAGAAAAAGATAATACAGCAATATATGATCATTCTGAATATGATATGCTTGCTTATAACAAAAATATATTATCTACAAGGATTAGTGTCTTCCACTGACCAGGCAGTGGCAAGCCGTTGAAGCTCAAGTTGACCAGATGGGCACTAGCATCACGAGGGGTAAAGGTCAACTCTGAGCGGCCTCCGCCAACATCGCGCACTTGACAAGGAACAAGAGCTCCTCTGCATTTGACTTCTGCTTCCACTCTTCCTTGTCCTGCCAGTGATGAATCCACTGGAAAAAAGTAAAAATATTAATTAAATGTTGCATGGGATAAAATTATAAAAATGTTGTGACAAATACACCAAAACCTTTGTGCAAATCAAAAGTTTCCATCATGAGTTTGCAAAAAATAAGCCAGATAAAAAAGACTGACTAAGGGACATATTTATCTCCTTAAAACACACACACACACACACACAGAGGAACCCATACAGTTGATACTTACTATGAAATTGTATGGGTTTGCCGAGATAAGCACGACCAGGACTACTAACACGAACAAGAGCTGGGTCAAAAATCTCAACATCAAATGGGCTACCACGCACTTCCTGACCCCCATACTCCACATACACCTTGTGTGTACCTGCAGCAGATTTATATCAGTGTTTACAGCTGTACATAGGATAACAACACATTCTTGTGAAGATCTACACAATCTCCATCTTTACTATCTGCACATATTCATGTATTTTCCATTCCTTCAAGCTTGCTAAGGGTAAATAACTCGTGAAACTGGGAGATTGCATCTCCAGCTATCAATAATCATAATTATAGCCTCAACATAAAATCTTGTAATAACCACAGTTCAAGATGACGACATCTGAATTTCACTTTTAAAAAAAGCAGCCTTATTTAGCTGGAATCATTAAATAATTTTTTATGAACTTTTCTCTTAATCAAGATATTCATGAAAGACAAAGGTATGAAACGTTGTATATATTCTTCTTTGTGCAAAATGAGATGATCATATATACTTGAACGTACCCACATCCACTGGCGTATAATCAATGCGAAATGCAGAATGGGGGTTTCCTGTTATTCGCACCGGAACATCATGGCCACTAGGAGCTGAAAAAGAAAAGTCACATTTTCAAATATCACTATTTGAAGTATGATTGAATACACACACAATAAATCTGTCAGCTACCCACTATACTGAATCCTTGAAATGTGCACTGAAAACACACCTCTTCTGTAAACATTACTCCTAACAACCTTTCCCATAATATGCTAGTCCTTTGTCACACCCTTCCTTTTGCAATATCATGTTAGTCTCAGCTCTTGTTCTTGTTAACAACACTCTCCCCCTCTTTCTCTCTAACAAGTATTTTTCCAAAGAGACTTACACACAACCCATGCACGGAGGTCAAAGTCACCACTGCCCTTTGGGTCAACTTTGAAGGAAGTTGTTGAATTTGCTGGAGCCATTCGAATTCCATCCCCTGTCAGTGCCAAGTTTTCTGTGTCAATGACATCACATGTAAATGGACTGCCAGGAATCTGCTCCCCATTGAAAGTTATGTTGACCTGTTAAAGAAAGGTATTTAGCAAACACATCTTTTTTATTTCTTAAAAACCTAAAAGGTTAAAGCTATCCCATCATGTAGCTCCCTTAGGAACAGTGAACTGTTAGAGGTTTACCAATGAACAATGAAGTGCTAAGGTTTAAAAGGCAGAATCCAACGCCTTATTTACAGCCTTTGATGCTCCCCAAAAGAGCAGATACTCATTTTTTGTTATTGTTGGGTGGACGGAGAAAGTTTCCCAACTTTACATGCCAAAATGCAGAGCATTAACTGCAGAGCTACAAAAACATCCCAAGTATTGGAAAATTTCTCTACTTTGTTAACAGGTCTGTGTATATTAAACAGCATTAGGATCAAATTCTGTTCCCTGTTCCTTAAATACATTTTTCTGTACAAAGAGAAAGTCTCAAGAAAGTCCTTCCAAACCTTGTGGCGTACAGGACGTTGTGGGGTGAAGGTGACTTTAAATGAGGCATCTCTTTCTTGACGAACATAGTTTGCAACGCTTTCACCATCAGCAGTTACATGGATCTCCAAATTTCCATCGCCTGCACTGTTTGCATCCACTGATAACAACAAAAATAGACATTGAAAAATCACCTCTTACAGGACACTTCAGCATAACAATTAATAATAATAATAATGATGATGATGATTGTTTTTGTTATTTGCAGCTGAATAGATCTTGGAAAGAGATGTAAATAGCTATTTCACTACTTAAGTATTGTTTACTCTGGTGGTATCTTTTAACGCTATAGTGGGGGCTAGGGAAAAAAAAATCAATGTTCTCTACAATTAAAATGTTTCACTGTGATACAAACACATACAACATACTATAATAAGTTAAGATGTTAATTTTGTGTTAAGATGTCAACCTTACATGAGAATGTGACTGGTTTTCCCAGGAACCCTTGGCTTATCTTAGATATCTTGACTAGAGAAGAATCAAACACTTGGGATGTGTAAGGGCTGCCACCAATAGGCACTCCAGCATAGGCAACCTCTACTTTGTGGATGCCTGTGTAATATGAAATGGAATCATCTATGTAACATTGCTCACAAAAGTAGGCATCATAGCAATACAGAAGCTGCAGAAAAAATTAATACAAAATATTTCTTTTGTCTTTCTTTAAATTACCATTTTAATATTGTCCCTTTATTTTCTGCTTTGTGGTTGATGCAACAAAAGTTTAAAAAGCCACAATTTATGATTTTATAGTCTGAATTATTCTTCTCGTTCCTAATCACCCCTAGTGGTGCATAGGGCTGAGTCTGAATTATATATAACAAAGATTTTTAGCATGTACTCTTAAAAGACTATTTAAGGTAGAATGACACCAGCTACCAGGTAATAGTGTAAAAGGGATATTCAAAATGATGACCGAATAACATCAACAACGCAAACCTCACCAACAGCAGATGGGGTGTAGTCCACAGCATATGTCCCATTGCCTGAATCCTGCAGCCTTGTGGGCACATGCCGTCCGTCAGGCCCTAATACAGCATGTTACACTCAATCAAACCTGATGACTTGTTAAGCCAGATGATGTATTTTTCAGCTTCACCTGCTCAGTCTAAATTATTAAGTTGATACTTTTTGGACAGTGAAACTAATGTCGGTGTTCAATCTGTCTCCACTTTTACTGTCAATAATAGCAATGGGAACTTATAATGTGCAGCATCACGACCAAGAGAGATTGCACTCTCTGCGTAGACCAATAATGATAAATAAAAGATAACAGCCAGTGGACATTGAGGTACATATAGGAGCACTGAACAACATAAAGATGAAGTACAAGAGTAGAACATAAAGCAATGGATGAAGGTATGAAGGGATGTAGATGCTATAAACAGTGTAAGATGTTATTACATCAGTTGTTATACATGATGGTTAACATGACACTGCACAAACATAATCCTTGTTAAGAGACAAAAGGCCTAATCATTACTTTACCTCTAAATGAAGTATTCTGGTAAACGGTATTCCTTTTAAAATGCAAAATGAAAGAGTACTTGCAAAAACCATGGCTCACCTGTTACGTCCACTGTTAGCTCCTTTAAGTTTGGTGCAGGTGTGTGAATAAGGAACTCTGCATGCTTATTGCATGGAACTAGACCTAAACCAGCGCCTGATGCTCTCATCTGGGAAGCATCAAGGAAGTCAATGTAGAAGGGACTGCCTGAGAGAGAATACAAAGAACTGATCGAGTGCTTCTATGCACTAAAATAAAATAGAATGCTATGATCCAGAAGCATGTAAGCTGTTCAAAACAAGCATTTATTTATGACATTTGTAAAAACTTTATGATCCCTTAATCATTCTTGATGGATGGTTGAGTTTGAGTGTAACTGTGTAGGTGTGTGAATTGTGACCATATTTTTTGCAGTTTATTATTTATGGAAGCTCCCAACAAAGTTTATCTTTTGTGGGCTCAAGAAGACAATAAAAATGTACTGACAACTTCTCCCACATATGTACCTGGCACATTATGACCATTGTAGGTGATGGCTGCCTCATGTCTTTGGGGCTGCCGTCCCACAAAAGACACTTCAAACTGGCCATTACCAATAGACCTTGCTTGGTTAGGAATATTTCGTCCATTGCTGCTTATAGCAATCTCCATTGTGCCTTCACCAGCTGTGGCTGCATCCACTGAAAGACAAATTAATCAAGTTATTTATGTAAATAAGCAAATTTCAAACTTACTCTTATTTTAACTTTGCTGGAACACAGAGATAAAAAAACGCCATAAAAAAAATCTACTCTTAAGAGTTAAAAAAAAAAGTAAGTCCACCTCACTTGCTCTCCTTTTTACTTGTTTCTGAAGGTCACACTGAACCATTTGCACAATCTCGTCCACAAGATCATAACTCATATTCGAAATTAAAACCATCCCTAAAATCATAAAACTGACAACTGCTTTCCTTTTTTCAGACAAATCTTGTTCCTTCTTACTCTTACCATTAAATTTGCATGGGACTCCAACAATACCCATTGGCATCTTAGACACCTTGACCTTCCTAGGGTCAAAGGTTTTGGCCTTGAAAGGACAGCCCTTGATGGGAACACCAGCCAGGCTAGCATTTATCACATATGTACCTGGTAACAGAAACACCACTTTGTACTAATATATATTTATCGCATATTTATTTGAAACTTCATTTGCATCAGGTGGGCAAATAAAAATATTGAAAAACGTCTTTCAAGATCATCTCGTTCTCTTTCAGCCATATTTTACAATTACCTCAATACAATTTTAATATAATACCTTATAATACCTAGCAGTTATTATTACTGTATCTTTTGGTTGGGAAGAGTGTATAGAAATTACATTGTTATTAAAAGAGCAAAAATGACATGACCTACTCACCAATTTCTGTTGGGGTGTACTCCACATACAAGGCTGATGAGCCCTGGTTGCTGATTTTCACCGGAACCTTTTGTCCACTTGGACCTGTATTATTATCAGTAGTATTTTTTTTGCCCCAAGTACATTACAAAAGCCAAAACGTAATCCAGAGTTGCTACACTGCATTGTCTTAAGAATATTCTTGTAAAATGCAGACATAATATATTTCATAACATTTGACAACATATATGGCTAAAAACCTCAAACTGTTCTGTAATTTGTAGGCATTAATAAATGACTTATGCACTTTGAAATATTCTGATATCACTTTTTATTTGTTGCTTGAATAGCAGAAAATCTTAGCTTAAAAGTACATGCTACAAAACCAAAATGGATCGCAATGTACATTTTGTTTTCCTTTTCTTTTTTTTATTTATCGTTTTGTCAATACATCAAATAAACAGTTTTAAACATATCCTAGTAATATAAAGAAAGCAAAATAGAATGAGAGAGAAATAAAGAAAAAGAATAAAGAATGCCGATGTTTTCTTGTTGTAGGGAGAATCTAATACAAAGAATCATGTTTTTAGACCTTATCTGACGTTCTCACCAAACACGACCTGAGACAGCCACAAACAAATGTACAAACATGAAATACACAAACATCACCAAGAGCAAAACAAAACAGAAACAGAACAAAGTTGTGACACCAGCAGTGACAACCGCTTTACTAGACAGAAACACAACAGATGAAAGTACATTGACACCACAAACCTACCTACTTTGTTTTACACAGCCAAAGGGGCAGCAAAACAAATACTAACTTTTAGTAAGCTTCTTAAGGTTCCAAGAGTTAACCTTACTTGTGATATCCATGACCCCTGAAGAGGCTTCCACCAATCAAGATTCATAATACTTTCCTGGTGTTTGATTCTAGCCAGTCAGTATAAGCTACTCACTCCCTGGCCTTTTCAGAGCACCCTAGACTACAGCTATGCATGAAAGTAATACAACATGCATGGAACACAAGAGAACTATGTCAGTGAAATACAGCATACATTGTGAAACTATGCCAGTTAAATACAGTATACAATCCATGCAACATGCAGGAGCCCTCACAATCCCATTAACAGTACTGCACAAAGCAAAGGTTATAATATGGAAGCACTTTTACATATGCCAATGAAAACTAATCCCTTTCCTTCATGAAATATTACAAAACTGGATCAGAGGTGAATTTCACAAAAAGCATGAATCAATTGTTATCATCACGCCAATTTCAACTCACCCATCAAAGGCTGTATAACCATTACATCATGGCATGTCACCAATTATGTCCTTTTACAAAGACATATTTTCTGATTCTAAGACAACTTTTTCATGGAACTGGTCACTTCAAGTACATGAGACATGTACATGTGCCTTTGTTAGTTCCCTGACTGTAACCAGTATTTGCTAACAATATGACCAGCAATCCTATGCAGAACTATTCAACAACAACAGTGACATATATGAGTGATGAAAAATAAATCTTCAAACAAGGCTGGTGGCATGGCACAAATACAATGCGCATCACATCATCTGAATGTTTATTGCTTCTGACAGTCCCATATCTCCAAAAATGAGCAAATCACAAAAACAGCGAAGAACAGGAGTTAAAATTTTTTTACAGTTTGAAATATATTTTCAAGTAAACTTAATGAAGTTGTTTAAAACATACATTTTCATGTCCACAATTCAATAATTAATGAAAGAAAAATTTAACAAAATCTAAATTAAAATTACAAAAATGGAAATAACAAAGTCAAACTCTGCTCACTTAAAAATACAAAACCAGAATAATGTAAGCTGCAAATAACCAATAACCACAAAATGTCTTCAGCAAGACCACTGATACAAGCAGTGTTATTTCATAACAGTCCATTTATGCCACAAGTAAACAACCTGAAAGACAAAACTTTCTCGAGACAGTTTAGGGTAGCATGTGTATTCTCCATAAAAGTTTCAACTTTGACATGCTGCTACAAGAAAGAAGTCATTTCATTATTACACACAACCTGTGAATGTGAAAAGACCAGCATTATTGGTGGCTTCATAAAAAGATGAGAACATCAACATAAAACTGATCGAGTGTAAACCATAAAACATTATCAAACACAAGAATTAAAAAGTGTTATTTAAAAAATCTTTAAAAAGGTAAGGAAGACAAAATTCCTCCAGAAAAAAAAACATTTAAAAAAATCCCCCAAAAGATTCTCTTCATATATACTTCATTTTCAAGACAGGTGTGTAACTTACATAAAATGATGACCTCTGAAGAAAGTACAGAAGCCCCATGTGCTCGTATGACAAAGTTTGTCTCTCGTTCCACAGTAATAAATTCGTCAAGTTCAGAGATAGATGTCTCCAACTCAGAACAATGACATGTGAAAGGCGAGCCTGTGAAAGTATAAAATATAGCCAGTATTGACTGTAGATAAAAAAAAAATACTTAGCTGGCATTTATCATCAATTACTTTAAACAGAACTTAGGACTAAAAGGGAAAATATATTTTACATGACTGCAAATGCTCCAGACATGCATGCCTTTTCTTGTACTACAGTTTGTAAAAAAGCTGCAACTACACCACAGAGAGAAAAACAAGGTAGCTTCTGTCTTACCAGGCAATGGTTCCTCATTGAAAAGAATGTCCACCTTTTGAGGACCTGTCTCAATAGGGATGAAATGGATGGCATACACACCCATCTCACGACTTTCCACTTTGTTGGGAATGTTTCCATTGTTGACCATGATCTGAAGCTGCCCCTCTCCTGCCTTACGCACATCAACTGGTCATGGGAATACAAACAGGTAAAACAGCAATGAAACTATGAACAAACAGGCAATGCTAGACTCATCAACTGAACACAAAAGACATAGAAAGGTGACGAACAGGTATCACTACTTTTGCAGAACCAATTATTTGCTTTTGTGGTTGATGTGTAATCTCCAGTATATCTTGTATTTTAGCAAAGTTTTTTAATGTTAATTTCTAGAAAAAAAAATATACTTTTACTGTAGCCTTAGAGGTAGTTAACATAAGTAGTTTACTGAGTCTAGGCCATGGCATTGGACCCAATTTACTTGCTATAACAGCCCATCGAGTCCCTGTGTCTGTATGCATACATCTCAGCATTAACATGGTTGCAAGGATTAAGGTAAAGATAAGATTGATGCTTCTCATCCCATACAACCTAAAAGTAAACAAATTACTCACCCACTTACTGAAGATTTCTAGGCTGAAGAAATGCACTTGCAATAAAATGACTAATAATGATTGCAACTTTTTACATTTTTAAGCAATGACTCACTTTCAAAGTGGATGGGCTGTCCAACAAAGCCATCTTTTAATCGTGTAACAGCAATAGATTTTGTGTTGTAGGCTTTAGCTACAAATGGGCTGCCTGCCACCTCCCGATTTGCAAATGTTACCTTAATGAGGTGATCACCTGAAAATAGAAAAAAAAATCTCTTGCAAATCTTGTGATAAAGTCATCTTTGCATCCCAGTTTTTCATTCCTTAAGGCGCTTTTGCAAGAACCATTTTTGATGCGATGGAGCACACTATATTGTCTCCATATCTGGGACAAAAATCTTATAGAGGAAGTGGTAAGGAGGGCAACAAACATCCCATAAAGGATTCAAAAACTTAAGATCCCAAGTATGGCATTCAGAAGATTTAGAGATGATTTGACTGAGATATAAAAGTGTACACAAACTATATAAAACCTGAATCATACTTAATACATGCAGCAAACACTAGAATTAGAAGACTTCAGTAATAATAATAGCATTTCCCTGCTGGCAGAAAGTTTTATACAAAGAAAAAAGAAATCAGAGAAAACATTATCTTGAAGAAAATGCAAAAATATGCACTGAGGGCAAAGAATCAACAATATTTACTCAACAATTTTATCAAAACTCACCAACAACTTTTGCAACATAATTGATGTGTATGTTTCCTGAAGCATCAGTTGAGGATTGATGTGGAACATGTTCACCTTCTGGGCCTAAAGCAAGGAATCAGAATGACTGATCTTTAAATTTCTTTAACTCAGATTTATGGTCACTTGTGTCTGATAAACAATGTATCATAAAAAAACCCTCTCAGAGTAGCAATGCAAAAGAATCTTTAAAAAAAACCTTGGTGTCAATATTTCAGCAAAACAAATAAAGCTTATATAAAATATTTTCATTTACCATTTTCATTTTGTTTGTTTTTTTAAATGCAAGGCTCCTCAAAGGAATTGAATTAAAACTAGGATGAGGTGATGAACTATTAGCTCATTTGGACAACAACAAAATGTAAAATTTCAGAAATGTTTCTTATTGTGAATTTTAATTACAGTTTTGTCATATATTGTCAACTTCTTTTAGATTTTCTACTGCGCCAATGCGTTTTTATACATCAGAAATGCTACGTCTTGCTGCTGCTCAGGATTTTACAAATGATTCTTATTTATCCATTAGAAAGAGTTACAGATTCCTAGCTTGTAATTGTCCATATATCCTGATGTTCTACAAAATGAAAGGTATCAGAGGTGATAAATGTCATCTGTAAATGAAACGACTAACACAGACAAGTACAATTTTCACATACACACAAATGTACATATTATATCTACAACAACAAGCCATTTAAACACAAAGCAAACTATTGCCCGAAGAATGAAAATATATCCTAATATTTATTGACCGTATAAAAGAAAAATGAGTAGCTGCTAATTCTATATATTAATCACACATAAATATTTACTACTTTTATCTACAAAAGCATCTGATCATTTATCTAATCTAAGTGCTTAAAAAAAGTCAATGGTCAGTTTCTAAAAAGCTACGACAGACTATGGCCATTTGTGAGCAATCGACTGTGATTACACTGTTTTAAATGTCTTCATCAAGAACCAGCTTTATAATAACAGTGTTTAAATATTTTAATCTGGAACCAGTCTTCAGTAATTACACTGCTTTCATTATTTTTATTAATTACACTGATTTGAATATCTTAATCTGGAACCAGTCTGCAGTAATTAGACTGCTTTATATCTCTATCACAAACCAAACTCTACCTTAATTATCATCAAGACATATGGAAATACCCACAATTATAGTTATGATCTACAGATAACAGGATATTTCCTCACATTCTGTGGAATTGTTTATAGCGGCAAAAAGCAACAATAAAGTAATACTTACATGTAATCTTATATCTATCTCCATGAAAATTAGAGAATGAAATAACAATAAAAGGGAAGAGAAGAAGACAAGAAGAAAAAAAAAAAAAAAAAAAAAAGCAAGTGGGAATGCAGAAAAAAATTGGGGCTGCATGGAGTAAATTCCAACTATTCCATACAGATAACTCATAACTCTTTCCTCCTTTTGAAGAGGCAGTTTCAGAAGAGATGCTTCCATCAAGTTAAACGTAAATCACATTCCCAGCCACATATGCTCACAATATCTAAGTGTTTACCAACACCAAAGATATATAAGCATTTGCACATTAAGTGAAAACAAAGAAAACAGAAAAAAACCCACCTTATCAAGAAGAGAATTCAGATCAAATTTTTTTTATCAAATCTTTAAAAAATCTTTTCTTAAGAATTGTAAGGATGGTCCAGTCCTACCGCACTGTACTGGGTACGAGCACAAGGTGTGGACATTAAATGCTGAAAAGATCTCTGCATTGCATTATGAACAACAAATATTTCATCTGTGATGAAAAAGAAAAACTGTATCAATGGTGAACAACAAATACTGTATCGATGGTGAACAACAAACATTTCACTAACAGTAAATAACAAAATTTCATCAGTGTCAAAAAAGGCGAGCATGAAGCAAACATCCAACTCTAATCATGAAAACCAAACAATGACATATACTATAATTTAATGACATTTAAACTATCAGTTGAAGAGTCTTTAAAAACAATTAAAGTTTAATTCATGAATGCACACACGTCCACAATATTGCACATGTACTTCCCAAAACATCATCCATTATTACCAGCAACAAAAAAGCCATATTGTGAATTACATCAAAGTTATCACACAATACTTCAACATTATCTCAATATCTACTGTCTGTACAAAAAAAATCAAATGGTTTAAATGGTGAGATGGGGAAAGAACTGGATCTCCTGCAGAAAAGAAAACCTTAACATGCAAAGGCAAATCACAGAGAGAACAAAAATATACGGTGCTTAATTCATTCATCTGCCAGTTGTAAAGATCAAGCAATAACAAACATGCATAGTAACTGCATACATAACTAGCACCATGTGATCCATGCTGAGTGCAACAACCTTGTCATGCATTAGTGAAACATGCCCTGAATGTGCCCTGCTACTTTCTCCTTAGATGCAGCTAAAGAAATAATGAGTTTTAATTCCGAGTCTCTTTTATGGAATAACTTAAACAAAATATTGTTTTTTAAAATCATGAATGCTATAGGAGTTTGAGTATACAAATTTTGATTATCACTGGAGATTTTACTGCTTAGTTTCATGCCTAACAGTTCTCTTTCTTGAGGCCGTTTGAATGCAGGTTAATGTCCCCGCTACATCAACAGACTTCTCACACCACAACCCAGACTGATCCGCCCATTTAAAAAAAATAACATTAGCATACGCACCACACAGAATCATTAGCACAAATGACATGATTCTTTCATATACCTGACATGCTGTACCTGTAATCTGCACTGTGACAAGTTCTGTAGGGGCATCACCACATATGATGGTGAAAAAAGTTTGCTGGAATACAGGCACAAGTTCCTTTCCAGAGCTGGCAATCCTTATAGACTGTGGGTCTATAATTTTCACTTTCCATGGGCTGCCTGTTTTCAGATATAATAAATACAATTAGTCTTGTCTTGTTTTCCATCACTGTTGATCCCTTTTTGGATTTTTCAGATTGGGCATTGTTACACATCTGATCTTACATCAGACTCATGTTCTTGATAATGTAAACGTTTTACCTAACATAGGTGAGGATACAAACCTCATTAAAGATCATAGCATGATCACAATGATTAGAATGTCACGGTTGTAGCTCTGTGACCAGCAACTATTTTACCTTCTATAGGCTTTTCATTGAATGTCATGTCCACCTCATGCAGCTTGCAGTTTTCAGGCACAAAGGATGCCAAGAATCGATGCTTGCCGAGGTTTTCTACGCTACACGCAACCCTGCCTTCGTTGACTCTTATTTCTATATTTCCTGATCCTGCCTGAGAAGCATCAACTGCAAGCAAACCAGACCAAGAAACTTCTCTGTCAAGCACAAACAATGAACTCAAGAAAGGTCAACTGAAGATCAATTCCAAATGAACGAGTTTGTGGGGAGACAACCAGATCAAAGTCCACTCTCAGTAAAAGCAAGTATGCTACATCTTGGCAGTTAATAGGACAAGCAGACCATATCCATAAGTTTAATATGACAGACAGGCCATATCCATAAACTGCAGATAACATGCGCAGTCCTGGAACTAACTTGTCTGATGGATGTGAATAAAACTTAACCTCACTTACTCGCACAATTTGCATATCAGATTTAAATCAGGTCATCATGGTCAAAACAGCTGAGAGATACTCACTGTTGAAGGTGACTGGATTTCCTGGCAAAGCAAACTCTGGCATGTTGCTGATCTGTAGTTTGCCCATGTCATAGGCTTTACATGTGAAGGGTGAACCTTTCACCAACTGGCCATAAAAAAACACATTAATTTTGTAGTCCCCTGAAATCAGTAAAGAAATAAATGATGACAAATGTATGAAAAATGATGTTTACATGCACTTTTATCACTTCCGTATCTATCAAAGATGTGTTTGAATATTTCAATTAAAAAAAGGCATACACATATTGTAAAAGCATTCATGAAGTTGCATACATCATACAATAGAAAAATAAAAAATATATATACTGTCCCTGAAATCTTAACATGTGTGAAGCCATATCATCTCCTTTGGAATGTGTACATATAGGACACATAAACACATGTGTACATTTACATATAGTGCACACACACACACAATGTATGATCTCTCTGAAAGAAAAAGAAAAAGTATCAGGAAGCAATGTACTTTTGATGTCACTAACCTGCTGCTTTAGGTATGTACTCCACTTCAAACGCTTGTGAATCTTTCTGTCGGATTTTGGTTGGCATCTTTGTTCCGCCAGGACCTACAATATGGATATTCTTTTAACAACAAAGTGATCAGAATAAACTACTGATAAACACATTTTAATGAAACACAAGTAAACCAGAGATGGATGAAAATGTTCAAAAGCTGAAAAGATGAGCTTCAAAACTAAGGATGTGATACAAGTTATACGGAAAATAAAATGCTGCAACAATTTAAACTTTTATCTTCTCATAAGAATAATACAATACCTTGTTTTATTTACTGTTACTAAATTTTGGAGAGAAAAAAATTGTTTGGTCTTCGATATATCATCAACTGTTATCAGAAATTAGGGAAGCTTTAATAATCAATATTCATATTTTTTTATGCAAAAGCAGTTATTCAAGTTAAAATATAAGCAAATTGTGTCTTGTGATGTACAATTTTTTTGCAAAACTGTAAGAGCATACTGTCAGAAAATTTAGTAGATTTTTTTTTAATAAGCATATTTTGTCTGAAATTACTTATTGAAATAAAAGATGCTGATTATATTGTATAGATGGTTAAGCACTCAGTGGTTAATGTATGATCATTTGTAAACTTATTTCTTGATCTAAAATAATGTTTTTAAATGAGTATATAGTATCTTTATAAACCTGATGCAGCTTGTTTACAGAAACTCATAAATGTGATTTTTGTTCATAATATTATAAGGATAATATACATCATAAACTTACAATGAGAACTTGGACACTAAAGACACATTTTTTTCAAATTAGTTATTTTAAGAAAAAGATTATGATGATACACTACAAAACTAAAATGGGCATGCAAGAGAACAAAACTCGCAATGGATCATGAATCATATGATCTTGAGACTAGGAACTGTTAAAGCAGGGGCGATAAGAATCATGTCATGCAGCAATCATTATCACTTCAGATCACATTTCTGAGCTTAAAAATTCAAAAGAACTTTCACAAACTGAAAATACATCCAAAATAATTAATTGATATACTGTAAGCAAGATCTCTGAAGAAATATTAAAGTGTTTAGCTTTGTTTGATATCTATATTATCTCAATAAGACAATGAACATTCCCAAAGGATGATTTGAACATTGTACACTGCTTCTATCATCTTAAAAAGGAAGGATATTTTGTTCCAAGAATGATTACAAGTAAGCTGACCCTAGAAATGACACTGTAAACTTATGGATGTGGGACTTGTTTATTTTTCCCAGGAGAAAGAAGTGCCATAAAGATCTCCTCAAATAAAACCATTTAAAAATTAGTTAAGTCATGGTAAATGGTGAGCTGCATGCATTCTGCTTGTGAAAGACACTTTATGACTTCATCAGCAAGTGTTCCTGCCACATATATCCTCATGCACCCATAGTGCAGCCATTGTTAATAAATGTGCATCACTTCAAATATTTAAAACAGCTGTGACAAAGATTATGTGCAAGCATTCTTACTGTAATCATGATACAGATTTATTTTAAATTATTCTATTTTCAGAGGTCACATACCCTATGTGTCATCAAAGGGTTTTTTTTCTTCTTACTGTTGAGGGACATGCAACATACTTCAAAGGTTGACAAATCTCTTAAAATGACACCAAATCCAAAATTGTTGTAAGGTTCATGAAACTCAATTCATCTTTAGATCCTACCAAGAATGCATACAATGTTCTTTTGTAAAAGGACAGAAAAACAGCTCTATGTGATAGAAGGCTATTAAAACTATGTCAATAATGAATGGCTTCATTATTTTGTGTTCTAAAAGGATGAGCACATGTCCATTTTACTTTCCTAGCTGATGTCACCATTAAAACCATCACATCTGTAGCTTTGCATCACTTAATTGCAACATCTTAAGTGGCTAAGAGGTGAAAGGCTAATTTTTAATTGTCTAGTGGTTGTTTGGGCAGAATCTAGGTTTGACATGCCTGGGGCTTAGCATGTAGAAGGAGAAACCCATGCAACCCTACCCTTCTGCTCATCTTAATCTTCCCTGATCAACAGGTACTCCCTGCTGCCCTTTACCTTCCCTGATAAACGGGTACTGACAGCTGTCAGATGAGTGGGGTGAGATTACTGCTATCTAGTTAATATTTCTCATCCAACTTTCAAAACACTAACCATTTTAAGCATCAACATTTTCTTTCTGTTCCAAAAACATTCTGCCTTGATCTCTATTAATGAAAAAAAGTTATATTTAGGGTGGGCTCTTGAGTTTTGAAAATCAAGAACATGGTTTTTCAAAGTCTCTGAGCAGAAATTGTGTCGTTTATGGGCAGAGCCTTGATGACTTAGTGCCAGGCTGACGATTCTTGGCATCATTGTACACAACAGAGATCTTGCTTATCTGACAAATGCTATAGCCTCTAGCCTAATTTGTCTTCTTATAATATTTAAGTATCTTGAGCATCCGTATCTAATGCTCATTTTATTGTATGTAAATTTCTGCATGACAAATGATAAGGATATAGTATTTTAACCATAACAACCCAGATAGGATTGCCACTACCATATATTAAACTTACCTTTGATCAAACGAAAGTTGAAAGGTCAAGGCCAATAGGTGAGTCAAAATGCTACAGAAATAAGAAGGATGAAATTTCCGCATGCCATCCACGCATCACTTAAATCAACCAGCAAGGTAGTACACAAGCAGAAAATTTGGAAGAAAAAGTTCCTTATGTCACATGTCCCTGCTACTGAGATTAGGGCAAGTCAAAACAAAAATAACATGCTTTAGGAAGAATATTGTCAGTTTCAAAGTATTGGTAATGCAAGATAACACAACTGTTGAAAAAATCAGCCAACAGGACCCAATATAAACCAACAGTCCCTGGACAAGTGTGATATATATTTTCATATGTTTGTCCCATTTCATGCCAACAGTGCATTTTCATCGCACGTGCTCCATCAATCGCCATTTCATCAAAATTACCTTCCAGGCAATAAACAGGTTTTGAGGTAAAGCCAGTTCCCTGACTTCCCTGACACACCCACTACCCACACCTACTGAAAAAAACTATATTTTAATATGTAACTAACTACTTGATTTCTTAAAAATGATCTAGTTTAGATAATATCATGAAATCTGCTTCATTATCAAGTCCACTCTGGTGAATGGGCATTCACCTACAAAGGCAGTTTTAAAAGTGTTAAAAAAATTTTTATCAATGGAAAAAAAACAACCAAATAATATTTAGAAATTAAATAATATGCCATATAAAACATAAAAATGATGACTATAGTCATATATATATGGGTTAGAAAACATAGGCACTTGCTACAACAGTTAGCACTGTAAGAGGCAAAAAACAACTGTTCTTAAGACTCATCTAGAGGAGTTGAAATATGGTTCAACATATAAAAACAATCATTTTCAATCATTTGAAAATGTAATATGATGAAAGACATTACATAGTCTAGATTCTAATGGCTTCCACTTTGGAACAGATCAAACAATTCTGGGAAACCATAAAAACTCAAACCATCTTCACTTAAGGTTATCAAGCTTGATCTGCTCCTTAGCATAGTTAATACAAAAATAGAAAACACGGGCACCGAATAACATACACGCATATAGAAGTTCAATTTTATAAGCACATTTACATATGGACACAAATTGATGCATACACATTCAGTCCTTTTAATTTTTGTGTCTAGCAATGTTTATCACCACTTTTGACAAATTAGCACTCACCGCGTTGAAATTGAACTGACAGAGTTTAATAGTCCTGAGTAAAATATAATCGGATGTATATTCTGAAGAAATTTTTTATATGATGATGATATTTTGAAGAACCACAGATTACACAATGACATTTCCCATATAAAAACACCGTTTCATACCATACTATTCAGGGCTTCTGCTAAGGCTAAATTCTTTGGGGTCCCAGGGACCCCTTCTTCCGATTTTTAAGGGGTCCCTGTTCTTCACCCAACTTTGGAGGGGACCCCATAGACGAAAATTGAAGGGGTCCTCCGAACTTTTAATGTGTACTGTACGCAATTTTTTGCGTAAGCAGAAGCCCTGCTATTATTGCATTTGTGGGTAGATACCTGTTCCTCCCCCCTCCCTCAAAAAATAGGATACCAATCAGACCATGAATGCTACAATAATTAACAAACCCAATGGCAAAACCTTCCAACAGATTTCACATTTCAAGCCTGATACAAAGAGGAAAAAATGGTCATGATTCAAATCAAAAATAAAATACAAAATACATTGTTTGAAGATGAAAATCATATCTGCAAAAAAAGTTTAAAAATGTCAGTGTCTATTGAAATCAAATTACCAACCAGTAAATTACCATAATTTAAAGTCTGCATCACACCTGAGAAAAATTCTTTGTTCACAGAAAATACAAGCATCAGTTTATTTCAAACCAACTGGTGCACTGCAAATGCTGTACTTACTCCTCTGATGATGAAATGAGCGAAAGATGGTCAATGTAGTTTTCTGCATGAAAGGGGACTGACCATAGAAGACCAAAACCTTATAATGGTAAACTACTAGGTAAAAAAAAGAAACAAAAAACCCAGCTAATTATTTATAAATAACTGGGCAGAGCTTAATGAGAGTTTGGCAGCTTTAAGCATGTGTTAGTCCTAGTCTAGTAAGCAAAGAGTTAGTTGCAATCTAAAAAATAAATACAAACAAAAAGTTTTTATAGTAAATTTAAAAGAAAATTATTGATATTTGTTTAAAAAGGAAAGATCAAGTAGAATGTTTATCATCTAAAATTATTCTTAAAAAATAAGACTAAGGCAACACTGACAAGAAATATACAAATGAAAAAAGGGAAGCTCTTACCAACTTTCCCTCTTTCACAGAGCTGATTTTTGAAAACTGTTTAGCTACTGGGCTAACACAGAACCACACAATGGAAAGCCTTACCTAGCTTTCCCATAATTAGAAAATGAAAAGATCACACACATAATTTCAACACAAAATTACATCTGACACAAAGTACACAGTTTTAACATAAAACTTCATATGGCAGACTCCACACATAGTGCTTGTAAACCCTACCTTACCACAAGTAATCACTCACCAACAATGTCTACATTGACGCTTCCACTGCCTGCACCCTTGGTATGGACAGTGAAAGTGGCTGGGCGCTCCACTGGGACAAGACTCAATCCATCTCCACTTAAAGTTACGAGTGACGAGTCAACAATATCAAGTGTGTAGGGAGATCCTAAAAATAATTATAACAGCTTTCACCTCGGACATTAATGGATAATACTGTACTACTGGAAATACTCCATTAACTGCAACTTTAGTGATCAGGCCAGTTAACCCTACTTAGTAAAGGCCAGAAATTTTCAGGAAAGCAATTTATCTATAAATGTCCTGTAAAACCTCACAGTTCATAATATTCAGATAAAAAATTTTCTCAGTAATTGTATTTGTAATTGTACAAATTAAGTTTTCAAGTTCTTTGTAAAAATATTTCTCAAATATTTGTAATAACAACTAAAACATGTAAGAATTGGCCCCAGTAAAAATAAAATGTTTTGAAAGATCATCATAGACTGTTTGTTACTTTTGCTAAATAAAAAATAAAGAAGTCAATTAGAGATCACATGGCAGAAAATTGAACTTACCTTTGACCTCCATATCATTCATGTAGACACTGACTTTGTACTGCCCAGCTCCCTGGGGGGTGAAGTCAACTTTGTATTCTCCTGAGCGTGCCTCAGAAATGTGAGAGGGAATGACTTGGCCTGCATGCATCACTTTTACTTGCAACTTTCCCTCTCCTGCCTGAGTGGCATCAGCTGAAGAAAAATCCTGCCTCTGTCAGAGGTCTTGATCAGGTTATACATTTTTTAATTCTCTCTCACACACAACTAGGTACACAAACATACACACACTAGATATATATACACACCGACAACTAGACACACACATTTTCCATACAGATGTCCTGGTACTAACCGTTGAATGTAAGGGCTCTGCCCACAGTTCCACCTTCCAGTCCATACACCTTCACTAGCGATGGATCGAACACATTCACAGTGAATGGACTTCCTCTAATAGGTTCTCCATCATATTTTGCATAAACTGTCCAGAGCCCTGAAATAAATCCAGATAACTATTTACAACTGATTATTGATAGTAGACTTCAATTGTTTGAAATGCCTGATGGCAAAACACAACTGTCTACATAAAGTCTACACAACTGAAGAGATAATGAATGCCAGCATCATAAGCATGTAGATCTTTAATTCCATTTGTTGAAATTAAATTTAAAATCAGTTTCCCAACCCAAGGTAAGTGTGGAGATGGCGACTGGTTTGACAAACACGTGTTCATGCTCTTCCAGTACTTAAACATGGGGGAACACAAAAGATCAAAACCGCAATTTATCTGTGTACAAAAATTCTTAAAAGCTATATGTGCTGTCATGATGTACAATCCCAGCAAAGCTTCTAACACCTACCAACTTCAGTGGGGTTGAACTCTACAATGTACATTCCCTGCTGATGCCGAACTGGTAGACTCTTCATATGACCACTGGGGCTTCTAGCTTCCATTTGCACGTCCCCCTTACCAGCAGATGACGCATCCACCTAAGGCATCAAAAGATACTTTATGTGTTCAAGAAGCTCAACTTGTACTGAAGATATTTCTCTACTTTTCATGTTACCCTATTTATATTCATGAAAATTCACAAAGAAACTAATAATACCTTTAATTCTGTGCTGATGCCTAAGGCACAACGTTCTGGTGGGTGGCAAACAACTCGTGAAGGATCTGATGTGACTTGAAAGTTGACAGGACATCCAGATATGGATTCCCCATTGCAGGTGATATCCAGCTACCAAAATTCATAAAACTAAGCATTTATTTTTTTTTATAAGTGCATCCAAATTTATTAAACAGTTACAAATATTAAGTTCTTCTATATGACAAAATCACTATCTTAAACAAAATGCTGAGATGAGGAAGAGAAATTAACATAATGGGGAAGTAGGTGGAAAGAGAGAGAGAATGTAACACTTAAGCAAATAAAAAAGCAGAATCTGACAAGTATAAACAGCATGTAATAAATCGCTCATTTCAAAAGATAACCTACTAGATAATTACATTTTCTTATCATGTCTCCACACATATACTAAAAGGACTTGTGTGGATTCCTGTCCTGAAAAAAAATCTTAGAAATATCTAAAGATAAAATGTCCTAGGTCTTGTCTTCCTGAAAGCCTTTGCCTTTTATTGCTTTTTTAAAAAATACATATTTATTTTGTCCTGACCTTATGTGGGCCTGTCTCTACTGGAGTAAATGAGCTATGGCCTATCTTTCCTATCCAGCTGATTCGGACTTGAGGATTTGAATTTGGTCCCTTCATCACAGCCCGGATATCATCTGGTGAACCCTCTTCCAAATGAATTTGGAAAGATTTCTGCCAAAGAATTATTAGCTTAGAAAATGAAGTTGAAGTTATAAAAGGCATGATATTTGTAAACAAAATTAACTACTAACCAATGTGTCAACAAAAGAGCTAATACCTGCAAAATATTAAAATATTAGTTACAGTCAAATACAATTGCAGTACATGTTATCCAACATCATGTACAAAGTCCTCACCACAGAAAGGTAGATAAACCTGGTTTGTTAGTTCTGCCTAAGTGTCTACTTAATGGTCAGCTGTCTGAAGATCTATTTCTAGCTTATAGCCTATGCCTAAAAATGCATACCACAATAAAAGGGAGGAAAATATACCCGAACAGTAAACTGCTAGTGTATAATATAATTAAAATCATAATGATTATAAAGAAAATAAAGATTTGTGTCTTATTTTATTGCAATCCCAACATGTATAATTATTGCTAATCATGAAAATAATTGTTTGAATAACTTAATTGATTCTGTTTCAAAATCCCTTCCAATTTAACAAAACCCTTGCCACAAAAAAATCCTTGCCACTTAAGCAAAATGTTCTTACTTCTTGTCCCACATGTGCATTTTCCAGGTGTCCACTAAAGGAAGCAGACACCAGTGAGATTTTCACAGGCCTGAACTTTGTGTAGTGAGCTGCATAAGCCATGATACCCAGATGCTCCACTTCTGGATCAGCCATTTCCTGTGCACCGAAAATCGGCTCAATTCCCAAGCGTTTGCCACCATCAAGACCTATGCAAAGATATGACATCAATAAACAATAATTTAAAATGATCTTTTACAGCCAATCAATTTCTACCATATTTTATCTATTTTCAAACTGAGGAAAAGTTCTTTGACTGGGCTTAGGAGGGTTCTTGTCACATTACTGACCTCTCTGTATGTTCTCCACACTGTTGTTGCTGAAGTGTGGCCATCCAACCACTTCTCCACCCACTGACTTCACTAAGTTGCAGAGAAGTCTTCCATCATTCCAGTCAGTCTAATTAGAAAATGTTTAAGTACAATCTACAGTAACATTTTTACTATAAAACATTCCCATTAAACACATTCCTTGATATATTTTATGGAGTGGGAGACTCTACAGCCATTTGGCTAGTGTGTGTGACCTACAAAGAAAAAGATAATCATGGGATGTAGCTTGTTCTGAGAAGTGACAACAATACTCAGTGTATCCAGCAGATGATGTTTATAATATGTATATATGCTATACCCAACAGATCCCAGACCCTAGACATGGTGAACCTTAGGAATCTTAGGAATATGCATCTTTTAATTAGAGATCACCTAAGCCTGAAGTCTAATATCAGAAACTAACACTGAGACTTTGAGATTTTTTTCAATATCGTGTACAAGTCCTTTTTAAAAAAATACTCCTCTAATAGCTGACCAGTAGTCAAACATGCAAATCAACAACAACAACAACAACAACAACAAAAAAAGAAAAAAGAAAGAAAAAAATTCCAGCTTATGGGGCTGATAGTTTCAACTTACAGTGAAATTATCAATGGTACCCTGTTGTAATATTTTGCGAATCTCTCGGCGTGTAGCATAGTACCCAGGAGAATCAGGCATCATGTAGTAGGACAGGTAGGTCATACCCGACAGTTCATCAAGATGGGGTGAGCAAAAATCCTCAGGTCGCACCAGCATTGGAATGTTGAGAGAGTCCTTGGCAATATGCATTGCATTGTTACAGTTTTCAAACCTGAGGACAAAGAATCCATTGTTAGACTGTATGCCTCTGTCAGTCATTTCAAGAAGACAACACTCAATCCATCCCCCTCAAACTAATTTTCTCAAAGATATTTTTACAGCGATGACAAGACATGATTCTTTTAGAAGGAAATTAAAAGGATGTGTGCACACACATACATGAGAAATACTATTCCAAGAGAACAAGTGGTAGAAGCAAAGACATTATACAAGTGTACTTTGTACATGCATCCCTTTGGCTGGTACTATATAGTTAATACAAGATAAGCTGGATGACTGGTGCAAGTCACCGAGGAGACATGCCTAGAAGCAGCAGTGGACAAGTTGTGCCATTTGGGGATGTTCTGCACAGCTGAAAGCAGATTGTGCATGGAGCAACAGTGTCCACTCCTTCATGTTTGCCATCCAGCTCTTTCTCTGTCCATCTTGGTTAAGACATCCTTCCATTGTTGTGCTGGGGAACACGGCTTAACTAGAGTAGTCTTGATAGTATTGTGCTGGCTGAACCAGAGAAGCCTGTGCTATCCCATCTAGTTCCTCAATGCCCCACCCCCTATCACATACAGTAACATACATCTCCTCCTATATCTCCTATACAGGGATAGTCAAAATTATATTAATAATACAAACTGGTATCATCTATTTCCTGTGAAATGTGTGTCCGTGTTTTCATGGTACTGTTGCTCGCTGGTTTTTGAGTGTTAAACGATGGCCAACAGGTTTTTATCCTCCTTTATCTTGCACATATGACACCATAATTTTGACTATTCCTTTATGTGTGAATGTTAGTAAAACCTAAACATCTTCCATTTTAATGTTAATAATGTAGCTCAAATACTTCAACAATGTGGAATAGTACATAACAATATATGTTAAGTACAACAATAGTTGTTTGTTAATTCTAAGATTTGCTAAGGGGCAACTAAGGACATCCATTACCAAAAATAATGAGATTAGCTATGGGGCAACTAAGGACATCCATCACCATTAATAATGCATATTGTAAAAGTCTCTTGGAGTTAGGGCAAAACAAAACTGGGATCTTGATTTTTTTTTTTTCCTCTTGTGCATGTGCTATGTCTGGGTGTAATTTTGGTACTAACTTTGTAAACAAAAATTTTTTTTTTTAAATAGAATACTGCGGAATAGTGATACAAATTTGTCTTATTTACTGGAGGTTCAGTTGAAGAACAACATTGTGAGTTATTTATCATGAGACTACTTGGTATTGTGAAAATATACACATTAGTCAGGTCATCAAGAAGCTGTAAACATTGTCATCTAGAAGCAGCTATGTTTAAGCTGTTATCTTATTACAGTCTACCAATTAATGTCTATAGCCTAGAAGTCTTCCAGAAGTCTGTTCTAGCTGCTATACATCCAGATACCTGTCTCAACGGCTTTAATTAGTCCTTCTGGTGACAAAGTTAATTCTAGCTGAAATAATTAGACTTGATAACAGAAATAGCTGCTATAATTAATATCTGCTAAACATTAGTTGTTGCTGCTTTAATTAGTCAAATTAATTAGTTGTAGCTCTTATAATCAAGACCTGGAATGAGTTTAGGACCCAGGCCTTCACTCATCTCCGATATCAGCCCAACGTTTGAGGTCAAAGGTGAATGTGCCCTCTGCTGCAACTGTGCGCATCATCAAGCGCCAAATAAAATCAACACAAGTGTTTTTCCCTCTTCTCTGCAACGCCTTTGGAAAACCAAGCAAACAATCCGTGTTGACTTAGAAACTACAGCCCTGTCCTTCATGACTCAGCCTCACGGTTTGGCTGTCATGATGGAGGGTTTGACAGCCACAGCAAAAACTCTCCGCAGCTGGTCGCCATGGCAACGCTTCACAAAGATATGTTTAGAGCGGAAACATTTCATGCAATGTGTGTGTGTAAAAGAGAGAATGAGCTCTGATCTGTTTTTTTAAAAAAATGACAATGAGGATGGGAAAGAGACCAGTCTATTCGTCCCTTCACCCATACACGACAAGCCCAACTATTTACTGTGGACATCTCAATGATTCTTTTCCACATCCGTCTTCTAAATACCCGGGTTCCTTTGTTTTGTCCATTTGTGAAGTCACATTTGCTCATGTACATCAGTCATCTTTTCTTCCTTACACTATGAAACAATCAAAAAGGTGCTGATGGAACAGAATAAGAAGTGGGGAACACAGCACCTCCGCTAACAGTTCGGGGTGGGCGTGACCCGTACCTGTGGCCAAGGATGTCACGTGACCAGTGTTTTCTCTGACATACTTGACTTCTAAACAATTTTCCAAGCTGAGCACAGGACCAGTATATTCAACGTGCACAGAATAGTGTCAGTCGTGTCAACTTGCTTCTTTGGTCAAACAGACGAGGTCGCCGTACCGTGTCCTCCCTCCGTCAGGTTGAGGACTGGTTTCCATGTTCTAACTTCACACCGTGACAACCTCTTGTATATTGTGTAAACTGCACCCTGCAAGTTTGTGTGCACAATGTACACACATCCGACAGTATGGAAATCTACATCTGTGTGTACACGCATGTATGCACAAGCATGGATACACAGGCTCACCACAATATGTGTGTACATATAAGTGTGAGTGTACACGCATGAATACACAAACACATCACACTATGTGTGTATATATACATATGTGTGTGTACACTCATGTATACCAAGCACATCACAGTATGTGTGTATATACGAAGTGTAGTCATGCTCACCTCTCATTACTCTCCACACTTTTTTATTTTCAAAGTTCACTGTGTTCAGACGCTAAGACAGACTCTGTGACATTTACTAAAGTGTGGCGGTATGTGTCCCTTGTGCAAATCCATGCAATTTGTAATCAAATTTTGTAGAACTACTCTTTGTCTGCAGGAAAGTCATGAACTACACTTTAATTAACGTATTCTTCTCCAGGTGTATCTTTATTTTAATGTTTATGTTACCCATGGCTTCGGAGCCACAGGTGGTAACCCTTGAAAATACACATACCCTCAGTCGATCCCTGACTAATTAACTTTGTACAGGTACCCGTCATCCATAGCCTTCACTACTATCCTCACAGATAAGCATAGCTTCTGTATGATTAAGGTATAAATCTTCACCACCGACTTAATAAGTAAACTTAACACCTCTATTTATCTCTTTTATAAATGTATAAACAAACTTTCCTTGAGTAAACATAGCAATTAATAATCTCCGTGGCTAGCCTCACCCAAAAACAGAAAGAAAAATGTGTGAAGGCAAGAGGAGTTCAAGCCAACCTACACCTTGAGATGGCTAACTTCTCTCTACACGAGACTAAAAAATAAAATAAACACAAGGTTGACTGATTCAAAGCGCACGTGCCTTCACAATCCTCTACAGCAAACAAACAGACCTGCACGACTGATGCTTCTTTTGTCACCAGTCCTTTCAAATAAACGCTCCCATCCTTCTGTATTTTTTATTTCTAGTCTTTCAGAAGCTGGGGCCAGTCGCACGTTTCTAATTTTAAACACTTGTAGGTCTAATACCTATTTATATAATCAGTTCCTGTCTCCTCTCCTTGCTCGGCCGACGTTCCTCGTTCGCTTTCACTTGTCCACTTGTCCACTTGTCCCGCTTATTCTAAGATTTCTTCTGAACCTCTAATTAAGACATGTGTCCCAATCAATGGGGATACTGCAATATTTCCAGGTAGTTCAGACCCGCTTCGATCTGTCCGGTCCTGGTCAAGTGTCCGCCATTGACTAGAGTGACAATATAACTGGAACCCATTTTCCAATCAGAAAATATTTTTGCTGAATTTCTTTTTCGTTGGTGAAGGGCATACACAATGGGCTCACAAACACGAAGCTGTGTGGACAGCACACGGACACTGGGTGCAGCGGTGTGCAGGGTTACCTGTGGCTCCCCAATGAGTCTATAGTTGCCCTCCCTCTCACCCCCAACATCTTCCAGCCATCAGACAAACAGGTGACACAACAGGACTCGGCTCAGGAGCGCCGGGGCGTCAAAAGAAGGAAAACTAAAAAAAAAAATTCCCAACAAATCTCCGATGCAAACAGGTGACAGGTAATTATTCAACACTTGAAAGCGTGTGCTGAGGTCTTCCACTGAGGATCTGACGACTGACGAGACACCTGTCCAAGTTGCCAGGTGGTGTCCACTCGGTTGACCAGCTGTGAATAGTGTGACTTTCTAATGTCACTGAAACTACTGAATCCTTGGTCCACAACTGAAATTATTACTGAAACAGAGCGATTGCATAACGGGGTGTGTGTGTGTGTTTGAGGAAGAGGTAAGATACAAAGAGCAGAGATAAAGAAAAAATTTTGGACAGTCCTGTGTAGCATGTCCAGTAAGAGGATGATGCTGACTGAAACTTTCCTCAGCAAAGTGTCAACTTGCAACAGAACTTCACTTACTTGTTGTTGCGATTGAGTTTTCTCCAGTCGGGCATCAAACCTGGCTGGCAGTAGTCGATGAGGGCGCTGGAAAAAACAAACAAACAAGCGTTGCAGATGACCTTGCATGTGTGTGTGTTTGTCGGATCAATGGAATATCTAAAGACTTATTTTCCTAAATTATTCATGTCCTAAAATAAAGTTTTGTATTTTGCACAAATAAAGTTTTGTGTATTGCATATGTATATATAGAGAGAGAAGTATCAATTTCTTCAGCGTCTACCGAAATCCAGGATCATAGTGCACGAAATGCCATGTTGGTAACTAACTGTTCAGTCTTTATTGTCTGTATTTATTGTCTTCAGGCACATACCCAGAAATGTCTGCTACTCACACAAAATACTTACTAATGAAGACAAGTTGATTATATATATATACGTGCGCGCGAACACACAGACCAACCCCCATGACATCCACCCCTCAACAAAATAATGCTAAGAATAAAATTTAATGATAAAAAAATTTCTCTAATGAAATCACCGTACTGATATTTCTTACCAGGATTTCTAATCATTTCTAGCAGTAGAACCCAAACAGTAAGCACAGTCTATCAGTATGTTCATCAAATATTTTGAACAGCTGCACTACCAATATGGCGGCTAGTTCTCGATTCTTTCAAAATAAAAATCACACTCGCTGACGGGTCTGTATACAGACATTCGAGCATGCACACAAGCACAACAAGATGTCGGACTCCTGGAGGCAACAATCTGTTTTCAGTCATGTGACTGATTCTGTTATCAAATTACTTTGACAGATTTTCATCTGAATGAAACCAGTATGACAACAACATCAACAACAACATAGTGCGCTCTCAAAAATATTCAAATGAAGTTGAAATCGTCAGTATTTTTCAAAAGCAGGATATGGGGCACAGAGCGTTAAAAACGTATTACCAAACTGTGAGTCATGGTAGAAAACCTGTCACGGGTGAGCTGTTTCCTCTCCTTTAGAATCTTTTGCTTCACGGACTAATGCTCTGGTGGAGGCGCGGGCGAGGGTTCAGGTGTGAAGGTGTGACGGTGTGAAGGTGGGGCGAGTAACTACTCAAAGAGCTGCAATCAGCTCATCGTGGGAAACAAATCATTCCCATCCAAGTTTTGTTAGTGTCTGAATTTTCGTTATGATTCGTGGAGGGACCAAACGGTGTAGATGTATTTGCAATACTGTGACTACCTGTTGCTCACGACAGTGAACGGTCTTGGGACTGCGCGGTGGGTAGAGTGGGAACTAGGAAATGGGAGGGGCACCTGTAGAGCTATAGTCACCAGACCAGGACGGTTGTTGGGGATGGGGAGAGGTACCGTGGTGGGACAGTGAACCTTTAGTGGTTCAACGTGTCAAGGCCACAGCCCTTGTAAGGTGTAACCCAAATGATTTCCTTTCGCCATCTTTTACCTCCTCGTACAAATAATGCGCCCATGTCTGTTGGGTGGGGTTGGTGAAAGTGTACAGAAAATAAAAAAATAGGTTTATGATGAATATCAAACTTGCTTAGAGTAGTGAAACACTCAACTCCACACCTATTTGCCTCATTCCCCGCCCATGCCAGTCCACACCCCTTAAAAATGTTCAAAGGTTGGGGTGTATGCATTCCAGTTTTAAGGGTGAGTAGCCCTCTCGTGAATACACACCTAACGAAGAGTCGTGTGGGAATCGACCAGTTAGGCGCCACACCCAAGCTACCTACCTGAGGGAGTATCTGATACAGTCATTTACTGTCACACCTACAAGGACAGCTGTGAACCTGTCCATCCTGTCATCACCCGCTCACCTTCAGGTCACACGGTCAACGTCATGTAATGATTAATGTCTATAAGATGATGATGGTGATCATAATGACGATGATTATGATGATCTAAGATTGGGTTAAGGAACTGGGTCACCAATGATGATGATGACGATGATGACGACGACGATGTAATAGTGAGCTACCACGCTCACCTGAGAGCTACGCCGTCATTCCAGTCGGAGGTGAAGTTGCCGATGTTGCATTCTGGGATGACAGCCCGTAGCCATGCCAACATCAGCTTCTTGGGCGGTATCTTGCTCTTGCCGATCTGGTAGCGCAGAATCAGGTGCCAGACCAGCCCCAGGATCAGCTTCAGGTTGCCATTGACGACATCTTCGCTTCCTATGGAACGAAGCACGTTCAACAATTTGTAAATATTTATAATTCAATAACCCATCTGTATTTGATTTTTTTATAATTACATTAAGGATACAATTTACCTGACTACATACTGCGACTTTGTAAGCTAGAGTTTGACAGACATCGGCAATACGAACATGCTCCGTACAGGTCAGCATCTCAAGCACAACCGTTAAGGTCACAGTTGAAAGGTTATCATTTTCATTTGAAACTGTAGTTTATTTATGTGACTCAGTAGTGATTTTGCGCTGTTGTAATTGGGGAAAGGTGATGAAGGAGGAAAAAAACAGTGTCGCATCCAGTGAGAAATAGGCAAGTGCTGAGGTGAGGACCACGATCGTCAATGAGGTGATGACAAGCGAACCTTTACCCCTAAACCACCGGGTAACAGTGAATAATATCATTAAGATGCAAATAAAAATAAATCAGTAAACAACGTGAATACGCCAAAAGACAGGTGTCAAGAGGCCAGAAGGAAGACAGAACCAGGGGAATGAGTGCAGGAGCCAGGACGGGAGGAAGAACTGACCTTGCTGCGCACACACTGCAGGTAAAGAGCAAAGTTCACGAAATGTTTGAGGACGTCAGTGTCTTCCCTTTCCCCGTCACGTGCGATCAACGTGTGCACGGACTTGCGCGCGCGCACACACACACACGTATGCATACACACCCACTCACGCGCGTGTACGCATACATTTTAAAGAAAAGATCGTATGATTGTCTGTCCACTCCTTTACTAAGGGATGGTTTATGGAGGCCAGGAAATCACCGTTAATGTCGTTACCACAACGTGCACGCCGATGACGTAATCTGAGGAGACATCTCACGTGAAGAACACAAGCAGACGACACAGGCTATTTATCAGGGATTTTCATATTCGCATTATCAATGAAATAATATCAAAATTACCTCAACAGTATCACACTGAAAATGTTTTATCAATAACCGAAATCATGGTGCATCCATATTGTCAACATTACTGATACGTAAGCATTACATCTGTCTCCGAGGTTACATAATAATTACATTACAGCTCTCACCTTACAATAAACATTACAAATGAGAAAACATGACTTATTTACTCCACATTTTACAGTGTTCAGTGAAGTGTGCATACAGGTGACCCTAACAGATTAAGCCGTTAGGTATTCGTCTTTTTTGGGGTATCGAGTGTTTCTTAAGGATTTTTAAGTGTGCCCTTCGCCTCCTTCAAAGCCTGCGACTTCTTCTCGGTTTCAGGGAAGAGAATGATCCTCAAGGGTAGGTCTCTGTTTAACTGTCGGGGGAGCGAGTCCGATTACACCCACACTTGTGAACCTCGTAAACAAATTAGCGTGGGCGCTCTCTCCTCTCAACAGGTCGGGTGGTGTCGCATGACTTGGGATGGAAGTCTGTGCATGCTCTCCACTTTGTCAATGGGGTGTGGCGAGAGGTGGAGAGGCAGTCAAAACACGCTGTGTGTGACAGCTCACCTGGTAACCGTCTTTAACGGGTGTTGTTCTGTCACAACTGCTCTACCTTTGCCACTTTCCGAGGCTGAATGGCTAAAGCGCAATTGTTTATAAAATACTAAAATTTAGCTGACTGTTAGGCACTAGCTTTTCAGCTAAATGTCATAGGCTTACAGTGCACACGGCCTCAAGTTTATTTATTTATTTTTTTTAATTTTTATTTCTGCATGTGACTGAGCTTACTAAAATACCTGCTTGTTTAATTAACCCTTGACCTCTGCGTTCTGATGGAGACCTGGATCCAGGTGAACAGCATAGCGCTATACTAGATTGTTAACCGCTTATATAAGCAGTCAGCTAAACTGATCATATTTTATTAATTGAACTGACAGCTATGCATTAACAAATCAACTTGCTCCTTAACGGTGTGTTGTTCTTACCCTATAATGCTGCTTTGTCACCCATCTCATCCACCCCATCAGTGCTAAACATAGACATCCCGCAGTGAACTCAACTCATCCTTATAAGGTACCATCGAAATAATGCACTGCTTCCCCGAAGTCACACCCCATGGAAGTGTCAGGTTTGAAATTATTGTGATTAAGCAAAAAGAGGCAAAATGTTTGGAGTAGCTTGAGGTAGGAGGCATCAACGACTAGTCACACCACTGCCCTCACCTGACAGGTGTGGTGAGGTCTGAAGCGCATTAGCCGTGACTGAGTTATGTTCTGACAGGTGAAAACGGTTTCCTGATATTAAAGTGTTTCCTTCTCAGGTAGGCGTGAGTGTTGTGCTTGACATTAATGTGCTAGACTTGTTCGCCAACATTCCACTTTAGTCGCTGCCCAGACTAAACCCAGCCTGCTAAGCTAGTGGGTTAGCAGTGGGCCCCAGTGGGTTAGTAGTACTTTGGAAACTCGCAGGTGAGGCTCTGTCATGAGGCAGATGGTCCTGCAAAAACCTCCCAGTGTCCTGTGTCACTGCTTATTCTGATAATGGTCCCGCCATTTTTTCAAACTAATATTAAAAACATAAATCAACAATGGCAGTTGTTTCTCCATTAGCTCTGGATTGAAAAGAAAATGGAGAGCATTTTTCCATGCAGGCGGAAGCCTCAACCCACAGACGAGAGAAGCTCTTTTCCACTGCGCCACCGAGCCTCCACTTGTGCACGTGACGCGAGTGCATCATAAGATAATTTTTGTAAGACAATGTTATTCGTTCTTTAGAGAGTTTGGTCCAGCTTTGTGGTATCAAGCGAGGGAGACGAGCTTTAGCATGGCAGAAAATTTATGTACAGTATGTCAGCCAAATATTGCTGAGCAGATAAAACGAAGATGTTAAAAGTAGTGTGAGGTATGGGTGTGGAGGATGGAAGGTGTGGCTGTTTCTCTCCCACCCACCACCCACACACACAGAGGAAAGTCTGTCTGGGGTGAGGGCAAGAATGGGTTAAGAGGAGGCGTGCGTGACAGGGAGGACTACGACACTTACACACGTGTGCGAAATCTCGGGCGCCGAGTGCCTGAGGAATCTTGGTTTGTCTCGCATGATGTAAGCCATCAACAACAGCGACAGCCTTCTCGAGACTGACATGGCACGGCGCCAGATCGCGACGACACCGACCTTCTCCTCCCCTTCCCTCCCTTGAAAGATTATGAGTCCCATATACTGTGGACCGCATGTGGAAGGCGGTCAAGTCGGGACAGGGAGGACACCGCCACTGTCTCCCATTCATGGAGTTATGATTCATAAATTTCACATTTTGTTGCTTATCACCGACTAATAAACGGAACATAACTATACCGCTATATGGTTTCAAATGGAGGCTCCAACCCTCAAATCAAATGCACATCTCTGTTTCCGCCTTTAAATTAAAGAAATGTAAAATGCATGTGAAATACTTTAATCTTGATTACAATACAAACTCTTAACTTCTTTTCCTGGCAGCCTCTCTCTGCAAACTGAAACTGAAAGATTTCTTCTAAAGCTATACCAAACCGCGGAGCATCTACCCTCTTTAAGTTGCCTCACCTCTTGCCATAAATATGTGTTAGTGAACTGGTGGCAAGATTATTCAAATTAAAAAAAAACAAACATATGCTCTCAGAGTAAAATGCACTTACCGATATTAACAAGCCGAACATTATCATCAGCAATAGCCTTGAGGGCCAGGGTCACATTCTCTAGGCACTGGTGCTGGTTAATTGGCTTCTTGATCACCTGAAATGAAGCAAACATCAATAATGCTAAGCCCGTGAACTTCATTGCACCACCCTAATCCCATAACATGGGTCAAAAGCTCACAACAAACCGTATCAGTTACCTTTCAGAACATAAAAACTATGAAAGAAATTTTTAAAAAGGCTATAGCTTAGCTGGTCAAGGTATAATTTTCAAAAACACACCATTATTGGTTTATTAGTCAATTTAGAAGGAAAGGAGGCAGGTTGCTAAATCTGTCAGTGTTCTGCACGTGTGTTATTCATGAGCATAGGAAAGCACAATGTGTTGGTGCACGAGTGTACACATGGACATAACAAGTGGTATGAAGATATTTCTTTTCCAATGACCAATACAGTATAATGTTTTTAAATTCTGTTGAGATGATATACTTTTAACTAAAGTTTACTAAACCTTCAATTCATTGGTGCATTTGCAGCGTAATATATTCTAACTTGGAGCTAAACACCACAAAGTTCACTGGCTGTCTGTTTATGAAATGAAGTGCTCTTTACAAACTATTTCAACTCTTGTTGCATGTTGCCCAAGCATATTTTTTAAACTAGCTCATTTGATGTGGAGTGTGAATCCTGTTTACACAATTAAACCTTACAAGTATGTAAATAAACTGTATTTTTTAAAAAGAATTAGATGGCCCTTGCACTGCAAAAGTATTACCAGATCACTTTTACAGAATTTTCTTATGGTGCAATGTGTTAACAATTTAAAAGCAATATGCACTAGGAAAATATCCACTTAGTAAGCTGATTGAAAAAAGATAATTTAAATGAGCGCTGTTTTGCTGTTCATTTTTTTTTTGTCAGCAAAAACACATTCCATGTGGATATTTTATCTATCTTCTCCATCAGTTTGTCACAAAAGTAAATTAGGGACTAATGCAAGAATGTGCTAAAGGCAAATCAATCATTTATAATGTTACAACAAGGATTCCTACATAAAAGTTCAGGCATTATTTCCTGGTAGGTGTGGTGTGCTTGGTTGAGTTGAGTTTGTTAAGACCAGAGTCACTGAGATGCTTTAGAGATGCTATTTTTTAACCAAACTAAGTTTAATTCATTGTAAGATACTAATTCCAGAAATTTGAGTAGATAATACTCTTCTCTCTTTATAAGATCTAAGCTTTAAAATATTGTAGAACCTTTTTTTAAATTTTGGAAAGGAAGTCTGCATTTTTGCTAATTATTAGATTTTCAATATGCCTGATAATCATCTTCAAAGTTTTCTTCCATGTAAGGAAAAGGTGTGAGAAAGATGATGGGAGTTGACAGTTTATATAAATCTGTAACATTCCCAATTTCTCTGCATGGCAGCTGACAATGAGTGGATGCACCCACATCAACCAAACAGGCTTCAGTCAGTTTTGTGGGCAGATGACACGCATGTCTAGTACATTTTGTGATTATACCCACACACCCTACCCACGCCATACAATAATAATAGTGATGATAATCTCACACACTGTATTTATGTTGTGAAGTGATGATAAACAAAAATGATAGTTCAAGTGGTCACATGGACAGGAATATAAACACATGTTTACAGTCTGCCAAAATTGACCTTTCGCACAGAGGCAACTTCTCACAAATGACCTCAGTAGTCAGTTAACAGTGTGACCTGATACTTGGCTGTATGTCAGTTTGTTGTGAGACCTGGTTGAATGTACATCTGCTTACAGCATAACCCAATGGTCAACTGTACATTAGTGTTCATGTGACCAGATGGCTGACCATATGTCAGTTTACATGACTTGTTTTTGCTCTGTGTCAGTTTACACTGTGACTTGATAGTTGGCTGTGCTGACATTGATGACAGGACTTTTACATGTTTGTGGATGGTTGTTGGGTGCTCACACAGTACAGATGGTCTACACGTGTTTACCATGGTGGTAAACCAATCATGGGAAGTGTTTGTTACATCACCACTCATAATTTCTAGGGAGCATTTCTCTAATACTGGCAAGGTGTAAAAGAGGAAATGACAGAAATCATTCACATCATTCTGCATTACTGCCACTCCTACTCACTATGTCACTGTTAATACTTGCATAGAATACAACTGTCATTATCTGGATTTTATATGGAAGACTTAAAAAGATGAACATTCCTGAAGTCTTGTGCCACTCAAGATAAGACAGAATAATACAGTTTCAATCACAGATTCAAGTAGTTAGAATCACTGATTTTTGTTTTTTACTGTTAGAATCATTGATATATTAGCCTTCACTTATTTTATTCTCTACTTTTCTTGTATCACTGCTTTGCAAAGACACTTTCTGTAATGAAGATACAAGAAATACCAGCCTATAGGTAATTCTGAACAACACAGTCACTAATTTTCACACCTGGTGATGAAAAACTTTTATACTACAGGCAGCATCTAAATTTGTGAATGGCCCATGAGATTCTGGTTGATACTTTAAAGGAAAAGTTGTCCAAATAACTATTTTCAATATAATTAATAAATTTATATCTAAGTCTTTAACCTTTGAGTACCTAAAGAATGAATCTGGAACAAGTACAAGACTATTACTTGTACTTCACACTGCACTGCTGTTCAAGACTTATAATTTTATTTTACTGTACATCAGACATCTGTAGTCAAGAAAGGGTAAATAAACTTAAAATAAGACTAAAACATCAAAATGTTAATGCAGTATAACACTAATTACTGTTGAAACGCAGGAGTGACATGGGATACATTAAAAAGAAAAACACTTTATTTTAATCTTTTAGGAGACCTCCGCCCATGCCACGCCCTTACCTTGCCAATCTTCCTCTGCTGCAGAGCTTCCACCAGCGCACACAGCTTAATTCCATCATCAAAGTCGGTTTCGAAGTTATCCACTGTGTAGCCACTGTCGTGGAGCTGCAGGTTGACCCAGTTCATGAAGGTGTTCTTCTGAATGGTAATCCACTTGTCACTGTCTCCGCTTCTCACAGACAACCCCCGCCCTTCCTTCGATCTGGCCTGCTGGCCGATGAGGTCCACTTCAGCCGACATGTTTGCTTGTGTTTGTGCGTGTCTGCCACTCCGCTACACCTGCTCAGGTGTACCAACCACACTCACACTCACCTCACCACCGTGTTGCGGCGAGGCTGGGTTCAAGTATGCCGGCTTTGACAACAGTGGGAACTCAAATTCCGTACAAGGCCTTCTCTGTCGCCCTGCTCCATGCAGGTGTACCTGAACACGCAAACAAGTTTCAGTACAGGTGAGGTGAGGTGCGGTGCACTGACGACACGCCGGGCAGCGCGTGGGCCCTTGGATACACGCACACACGCACAAACACACACACGGCGCGCTCAGCTCTGCGGGCCTGCAAGCTTCAACCACTAGACCGTGACACCACCATCGACATTTCCCCCAACAAAGTAAAAAAGGTAAAAAAAACTCGGGTTTATGTATTCAAACCTTTCCAATGTACTTAATTCTATAGAAATACTGACAACTTTTACTGACAAGCTCTCTGCCATTCACCTGCAACCTGAAAGGTCGTCTGTCAACATGGGCCTTCCACCTTATGCATATGCATGCCACACTGGGAGAGTTGGAAGGTGGAAGGGACGGGGATAGGTAGGTTGGCCGTCCTGTCTTGGGCGCCGTTGTTAAAATTAGCTTCACACGAGAGGAGAGTGGTTCACTGTGGCGCGAGCTGTTGACGCAGGGGTTAGCGCTGGCGTCGCTGTCAGGGGGGAGTATCCTCGACCTTCACACAATAATTTATTTATTTACAAACTATTGATGTTTACGGTCCTTTTCTTACAGACTCGTTGAGGGAGGACAGGTGGCGGCTATCCTACACTGTACGGTCCAATGCTCCTGTATCATTTTGTTTGTATATTTGTTACATTTTTCATTTATTGGTTGTGACCTTTGCAGGTAAATCTATCAGGTACATGCAAGACTGAGGCAGATGATGCCATGGACCAGACCTGGCTGATGGTGTTTGCTCAGGGTCGTTTGACCAACCCGCTGTCAGGAGCTGTTGTCATTCACACCGCAGAAGTACACTTGAAGTATATATACATATGCATTACACCTGTCGTGTCCACACCGTTGGGCTATGTGTTGAATTAACAGGTATAATTTCTTGTTGATTCAAAGAAAGTGAGCAAAATCTACAAACTGTTTATAATAGTCTTTCTTCGAGCTAACTTGCCAGTCAACAGTCGTTTGTATACCTGTGTTTTACTTAGTCTAGGATGGTTTCTGATTTTAGTCGGTGTCGCGTACACCCGGGTATTCAGTAGACCAGCTTTTAGAAAAAAAAAATCTACTGATTCTTATAAATGTAGAACCTATAAGCAGCTAGTGAAAATGCGATAGAGCTTCAGGTATCACTCAATCACCATAGGCTTATGTAAGCATACAAAACTGCAAACAATAAATGTAATAAATAACGGTCCTTGCTGGTGTTTAAATAATACAGAGTTTGATTACCCAAGGGTGATTTCCAGGACCAATATTTTTTTTTAAAGCTTTTCATTACAGACCCCTCCATTATGGATCTGATGCTAACCTAAAGATGTCAACCTACTTTTGAGTGTTAAAATATTACTTTGATTAAATGCAGGCTTTTTAGACTAATTTATTATTAATTCAGGGTACATGAAATTAAGCTTCTACGATGTCACTTCTTTTAATACTTAATTTATAGCAGGGGTAGGCAAAGTACGGCCCACGGCCCACGGACGTCTGTGGACCGGCATGTCTGCCAAAATGTGAAGTGCAGTTGCTTTTTTTAAAAATTATTTATTCAGCATAAAATTTGATTGAAATTTATATTTTCAAGTACAACACCATTAGAAATCGGCAGTCCGTAACATTCTAACACAGATAAAGTTCAAAGATAACAACGCGGATGACATTAGTCATTAGAGAGCATCAGCGGCGGCTGCCTTCAGAGGAAAGGCTTTTAAAGTTTTATTGTGAGAAAACAGATTCACTTTACACGATAAATTCTGTACGTGAACGCCATTATGTACTTATTTGTTGTCCATTTCCTTATCACAAGGTTTGTTGTGTAGTCACCTGGCCTAGGTTTTACCGGCCAACTGCATGGCTTGGAATTAGTTTTGAGACCGGCCCTCAAAAAGAAACCTTTGTCCACCCCTGCTTTATATGATTGTAAACTTTATGATTTTTTTACCTTGTTTTTATCGTATGTTAAAATTATATTAATTATATTATTAACATTGCATCACATGTAATGCAAATTAGTTAAAGATGAATTTTGATGAGATTTTAAATAAATATTCTTGAAAAATCTTCAAATGTAACTTTCATGTGTGCTGAAGTGCTTCGCACTGATCGACGAACCAGTACATTTCGACAAGTGTTTACATTTTACAATACAATACATCTTTATTGTCTATGTCTGGTTGCAACAGAGATAGAAATTTTCCTGTGTAGCTGGGAGCTCCCACAGTCAACTGCGAAAAATATACATAATAAACTGAAGAGATTACTCAGGCAGTTATACTCATGCTTAACCCCCTCATATGACACAATTGTCAGATACACTTCCTCAGTTCCTCTTACTCTCTTACACACACACATTCAGACTAGGTACATTTGGGAGATCTGTTTAAGAGTGCTATTGCGGTCGGTAAAAATGACTTGACAAAGGCACTCTCTTCTTGGCGAATTATTTTCAATTACAAAGTATGCAAAAAACATAAAAATGTGTTTTTACACATATGCAGCTGCACAGCATGAGCTCTACATGGGTTTCGAGCCAGCGCGCCTTTCAGTTCCGATGCTTTATAATTATTGAATTAGGCTTGTAGTTGTGCTGACTAATACTATGCTGTTTATGCGTACGTTACTGTGCATCTTCAATTCAAATGAGTGAAAATGGCTAATTTAATTAATATTCTCTCATCACGCATAACGCACCATCCCTTCTGTGCGCATGACTCGGTAAGAAAAATGTTGACGATAGTGGCGGCCGACTACAGTTAGATAAGATAAGACTTTATTTGTCCCAGAGGGCAGTTCTGTTGCAGCTCGATTAAAATTAAAATTCATACACAATTGTATGCACAAAACTATTCATTCATGTCTCATTCATAACCCATTCAAACGTCGCACGGCTGAAACAACAAAAGACAGCCGCAGTCTGTTTGTCCTGCATGCAGACACACAACATCGGCGGCCCGACGGGAGCCGGACAATTTCTGTCGACAGAGCATGCCTGTCATCACGAAGGATGGCAGACACCTTCAGAAGAGTCCGACTATTATATAGACTCTGAAGAGAACTCTGAGTTGACCCCATGACTTTGGAGCAGGTGGATAGCAGGTTCTCTCTGAATGCAGGGTCAAAGCCCAAAGGTGAAAAGTGAAGAAGTGAAAGGTGAAAGAGAACCAGGTACATAAAAACCGTCAAGAACTCTTTCATGTATTAACCAGACTACCCTGAAGTCTCTGCAAATCCCGCTAACCGTTTTTGTAAGTGAACTCTCTTCGCGCGCTAAAATGTAAACTTCCGGTTTCCTGATCATGACGTCACTTCCTACACGTTTTACTTACGAATGAGGCCTCTCCGAGGGACAGAAGAGACAGGTCATATATGTCTGGAAAAAAGCCTAATAAGAGGCTTGACAGTAGGATTCGTTTGGAAATAAATTGTAGCTCTCTCACACGACCATAAATTATGGAACCACGAAGTGAAGACCTTTCAGTTATGCTGGACCTGAGTGACTGCATAACGGGACCTCTCTCTCAGTTCGGGTGGTGTGAGCCTTGTCGAACCAAACAACAGGTAATTCCTTTGTTCTGTGGATTTAGACAACACAGTAATTATCACCCAGTGTTAATTCGTCTGATTTATTTTTTTGCAGTCATGGGGACTAATTATTTTTACTTTACTAGTGTACTGATGAGACAGAGTGGAGAGGCTCGTGCCCATGACTACGTAGACAATTGTCGCGTGTAAACATTTACATTTTATTAGTAACTAACCTAAGTATTAGCGGAATGAACGGAGGTAGACAACATACATCCCATGGTTAAAAAATGTAGATACCATACACCGGACTATCCCTTTGGTATTAAAAACACAGTGATGGCAAGATGCCTTCAAGTACATTTTGCAGCTCAACGAAAAAAAATCACCTCGTTTGTACAAGACTAACGGCAACAAACAGTGAACATAAACAATGGAAACAACAGAAAAAAATCAATGAATTTCTCTGAAGTGCACAAAAAAGTTCTAGTTCTATCATGATCCAGCAACTAAGATGTAGCAAAGACAATCGCGACTAAAGGGAGATAATGAAAATAATATAAATAGCACCTTTTCTACAATGAACCACTCAAGGCGCTTAAGATATAGGCATGCAAGTATATTATATTAATTTATAAATATAATCATAATTAAATAATATAAATATAATAGTAATACAGTATATTATAAAAATGTTATTGCTAGATGCCATGGAACAGGCATTCCCCTTTTAGTGATCCAACCTGATCCAGCAGGCCCTGGAGGAAGAGTGTGTGCAACTTGCAAATGCAAAGGAACAGATGGATATGGAAGACATGCCACTGACGGCAGAACCTGATACAGAATTTGCTGACATGTCATTGTGATGTAGGCAGTGGCTAGGTTGTGTTGTAAAATACAATGGTCTGGTGTATGGACTTGAAAAACCTCAGGACACAGATTCATGCCAAAGAAATGAATATATATTTTTTAAAATATGGTGCGAACATTACATGCTAACAGCTACATTCTGCAGTTAAAGAAATGACTAAGAATATATGTTTGTATTAATTTACATGTAGGCAGATAATAAGAATACGATTGCATAATGAGTGTTTTATTTCTTTTCTTTTTTTTGTGTAACCTGTTACATTGCTGAATCTGTTTGTGTGATAAACATTTGATGTTTATGTATTCCTTACAAGTCTTTAAAATTTAGGCACGTTATTGGTATTAGTAAATTAATGTTGTATTTTCAGATTCACGTCTCAGTAATAGTGTTTATATCCTGTGACAACTGGCATATACTACCAGCAAGAATAATAGATCAGTGTGCACACCCACCCATAGTCAGCTAGACAGAAATTTAGGGAGCTGATCACTTGTTTTTGTTTTCTTGGCAGGAAATAGATAAACTGAAAAAAGACCAAGCTATAAATGAAGCCAATTTCAAGATGCTGAAGAAGAAGATAATTGCAACAGAGTAAGTTGCTTCTAATTAATTTGTACATTCTGACAGACTTACTGCTAATTTACCTAACTGCATGTTCTTGGCTCATATTTATAATTTTCATTAACATTTTAAAGGTATGCATAAACTTCGAACATGAGCTTAATATTTTTAAATTGTCTCAGTATTATCAGGACTGTACCCAGTCAGATCTTAAGCAAAGTAGACACAGATATACCTTACACAATCTTACAGCATTACAATAAAGGGAGACTGCATTATGATGTAAAAGAAAAATCATTGCCTATTATTGCAAGGTTTATAAGAATGGTGGAGCGATAACCATAGATGTCCAAAAGGCAAGCATCATCAGGAGACTTGGTTCATCAAGTATTTTGGTGAGATGCTACAAAGTGCATAAGGCATAACTGCAGACAAATCTTTCCATCTCAGTTTTGAGTGCACATCCATAGATGTACTTGAAAGTGTTGGGCACAAGCAAGATGTTGTGGGGAGAGCTATTGTAACTGATAACACTTTTGTCATGCTGTATGTTTATGTTTTGTGTTGCAGTCAGCTGTTACGACAATACAAAGCCAAGTGTCTTGATATCCTTTGAAACATTTCTATATTGGCTGGAAGATGCATGTGGGTGGTTGTGTGATGTTGATTTTGATATGCTAACATGGTGATAGTTGACTTTTTTCTTGGTGCCAGCTGTAAAGTCTTAAAAGCGTGGGAATATTTTTATGTAGCTATTCGACTTGCATGTAATTGATCTGTTTTGAAATGTCATATCTTCTTCTGAAATACCTAGTGAGAATTGATTTTCTAGAGCAGTGAATAGTATCTGAATAAATGCATTTGAATGCTTTGACCTCATAGCCTTGCACCTGAAAAAAAAAAATTTGAAATAGGTATATTCTCAGAAATGTTTGAGAACAGTCCTTAACAGAAATTACAGTGTGAAGAACAGAACAAGCAAATTGAAGAGTGGGTTCGGAAGTACGAGAAAAATCAAAGGTAATATTTGTACATCATTTAATTATTTTGGCTTTTTTTTTTTGGGGGGGGGGGTGGGACGTGGGGGAAGTAAAAGGATTGGTGAAACTTGTACTATAAATTATCTAACATTAGCAGTAATTTAAGAAATTGTCATCATATTACAATTCTAAACCATTTCCACAAGCTGACTGCCACAAGAATATCCTTGAAAAAAGGCCATACAAAAGTAATTATTTAGGTTTAATGGTGTTCGTTTGACATATCCTGTAGGAAGATTTTTTTTTCATAGGGAGCTAACTGTTTTGGAGAGTCAGCTTATGAAATCACTTGCTGAAATGGAACCAGTCAAACAGGTAAGAGAAGCTTATAACCGTAGATGGACTGGTTTCATGTCTGTAAAAGATAAGTTGGTTGCAAAAAATAAAAAGTGGAAAGACAGATTAAGAAGAGAGATTTCAGGAAAGCATCTCATTTTATTTTTTAAATACATTTTTTTTTTTATTGAAGAGTAAAAAGACTCCAGACTGTAATATGGTTCAAGTCATTATTTCAGTTTATGTGGTGTGAGCTTATTTAATGGCCAGTTTGTTAGTCCTGTTTCTTAGCTGACTTGGCAGGACAGTCGCAGTGGTGACTTGTTTTCTGCAGCTGGAGATTTTCTGTTTTTAAGATGAAAAAAGAGCTGGAGGAGAGACTAAAGCAAAAAGAAAATGATCTGGAAATTTTACAAAGGAAGCTGGATTCTGCTGAGGTGAGTATTCCTCAGAGGGTGAGATGCAAAAATAAAGTGAGATTATTGTGCAAATGATATCGACATACTGTTTATTAAATATCAGAAGTGATGGTGCTGATTCAAGATACTTTAGATTCAGAAACAGTGGATGAAAAATAGCAACATAAGGTTCAAAGGTTGGTTGGTACAGAGATGAAATCTTCCTTACCTCTGTCAGTGATGAATGTATGAACACGGGGGTTGCTCAGGAAGTGAGACAATAGAAGATATTCCCTTTTTTTTTTTTTTAATTCCAAATTTGGATTTAAACAAAGGGAAGTAACTGCAGATAAACCTTAAGGAATCCTTTGCCTGCAGTTGGCACGTGGTTTCATGGTGGTAGCATTTTATAGTCATTTTTCTTTTCCCTTAGCAAACAGTGGGTCAGAGTTGAGAAGTGTTATATCAGTTCTAAATGATAAAAGTACTTTAACTTTATTTAAACACTTTTGAACAGTGATGATGTACAAGTTAATCATCTTATTTGTGTCTTTCGACTACTAAATAAGACTTTCAGCAAAATTACTGTTAACAAAACCAACTTTGTATTATAACAGCTTTTTATCACTATTTAATTTATTTATCTTTCTGGATGCATGATTGTGCCAAACGACAAACAAAGCAAATTTAGGTTAGACAGTTAGAATTCTGTATAAGACAGTTTAAAAATAATGATGAGCATTTATGCATCCAGAGAGTAATCCTGTGCCCAAGGTGCATGACTGGTGAATTAAAAAAATACTTTTGCAGCTGCTTAACAACCAGTACGAGGTGAGGTTGACTACCATGCAACTGTCTTTCCGAAATGACATTCAAGCATCATCTGCTGAAGGGAAGAAGGTTAACTCCATTGAACAGAGGTGTGTTGGCATTTTCCTTTCTGAGTTTGCAGTAGAACTGCAGTTTTCGTTTGTTTTCTTTAGTATTTTAGTAATTTCAAGATGTATGGGTATGCATAAATGTTGTCTTTTTTGTTTTTTTTTTCCATGCAGTATTCATTTTTGTTTATTTACCAGGGTCTTAGTGTTTTGGGCAGATTTGTTGCAATATTTTCTTGCAGTATTTAATGCCATGAAAATGTGAAAGACATTTCTTATTTTATTATTATTATTTATATTTTCTTACAATTGCAGCAACAAGAAATTATCAGGAAGGCTACAAAAGGCAAAAGGTAAGTACAAACATTTGATCATAATGCTTGAGAATACACATCCATGCAGATATTTGCATGTGCAGACATTGAGAAAAGAGGCATAACTCTCTTAAAACCTTTATTTAGACTTAAATGGCTTATTAGAGCACTCTTGTTGGCTGTGATATGATTCCGTTCCACAAATTGTCTGGCAAAGGTGGGCAAATTGTTCCCATGTTTGTGTGTGTGTTTGAGATGTTAAGAGGATGGAATGCCGCCTTAATCTCCTCAGCAAGGCTTATTCCTGCAACAGAAAAGCTTGTTTGCAAAGATGTTCATTTAGCTTTACTATGTCCTTATCACATTTTTCTGCAGAGATAATACTCACCGTCATTTCTCTAGAGGCATATGTCATTTCTTGAAATAAGAATCTGGTTTTTTCTTTTCTCCCCCTCCTCCCATTGATAAAGATTGTTGAAAAATTGTTTTGCAAATTGAGGTTCAACTACCAGGGTAATTTTCATTGCTTCTGATTATACTGGGATGTAAATCATTGAATTTTGGGCTTGGGTAAAAGGATACTGTGTCTCCCACTTCTCCACTCCCTCCCTTCCCTCCTGGAACAACAAAATAAACTAACAAATCACGCAGCACTTCCATGGGTATCTCTTCACTGCAGCATGAATAACTTTTGTCTAAAAATTACCATGGAAACACCATTGACAATCTTTCGGAAAAGGCAGTTTATTTGAAATATAGTAAAACAGTTCATTTTTACCGATGTCTTTCAGAGAATTGTCATTTTATTTCTTTCTGTATTCTTTATCATTTGATGATGACAGAAGAGGTTTAAAAATAATTAACATATATATGTATGAATACAATATATAACACATGCAACAAGACAGCAGTTTTCACTTTACAGATAATGTAAAATCAAGGAAATGAAAATCAAATGAGGGCCACGGGATATAATGCTGAAGCTGTTATTTTTTTAAGGTGTGATGGTGTGGGGAGGGGGGCAGGAATAACACACAGAAATGTTTTAGTAGAAATGCGAAGCGGCATATTTAATCACAACGCATGCTCGATTCTTGATGGTTTATTCACAAACATTTTAAGCAGGCAACCCACAAGCAATAACCAAAGGTAGTAGTTTGGCAATCCTGAGACCATTTTCCAAGTACTTTTGGGCCAAGCCTAGAAATGAACCAGTGTACTCAGGGTACTCCAGTATTGAAATACATAGTCCATGATGTGATACTTTGCATGTCACAAAGTACTAGACAACATTGTGGTCTAATTGTTGCAGAATAGAGTGAGTAAACACAACAGGCTACAGTTTGTGTAAAAGATATAATAGTCTGTATGACACATGTTCTACTTGTTGAAGATACAACTATAGAGTTTAGGCCATGTACATGTGAATGAATTAGAATAAGCGCACTGAACCCAGGCTATTTATAACACTGTGGGGTGAAGTATGTTCGTGATCCAGGCTCAGTGTGAGATAATCTCAAGGATGTGAGGATATAATGCAGTTTATAATATGGGTGAAGCTAAGGATAATTTTTCTGATTTTAAGTTCTACAACTATTGCAAATGGCAGTAGATATATATATAACAAAGCATTTACAGATCACAGTCTGTGTAGGCACAAGGGTGGTTATAAATGTAAAAATGAAAGCAGGGTGAAGTGATGAATGCCTTACTTTTTGCTTGATCTCCTGTTTAAGACAAAAGATATTAAAAGACACAATAGGAAGAGGACAAGGACTCCACCACCTGTGCCCACAACAATTATCCCTTCCGTTAAGTACGTTGGCATCACATATGCTTTGACGGTAACTGTAACATTGTAAGTGCTGTTGACCATGCGACATTCATAGTCGCCAGAATCATTGAAGTGGACATCACTGATTATTAAAGTGTTGTTTTCAGACCTCACTCTTAGTGACTGATTTTGGGGAATCGGACAAGCAGGGCTTTCTACAGCATACCACTCCACAACATAAGTATCATTGTCTACACAAGTAATTGACAGACTTTCTCCTATTTCAACAGCCACCACCGGAGCGCTAATGCTCAAAGGGTTGTCCTCTTCAGCATGACCACAGTTAATAAGCAAGTGAGCAAAAAATGCACACAAAAGAAGACAACAGTTATAGAAAGTCTTCATGTTTGGAGTAAGAAAACAAATGGAAAGTTTTATACTTTACACTGCTTCGGTCACTGGGCAGTAACACAGGAAATGGTGTGTTGTTTGTTTGAGAAACCTTGGATAACTTTGTCCCTGGCACAGTGCTTATTGATTGGGTACATTCAGCTGCACAGAACCTGTCCTTTGATAGGAACAGTTTGTAGTTCAGTTTCGTGATCCAGGCAGGGCTGGAAGAACAGTTTTCATCAGGCAGGGCTGCAGGTATAGCTGTGTGACCAAGACACGCGAACTGTCATCGTAGATGCTTGGTGGGGTTAGAAACACAATGAGTGAAGATGATGCACTCGTCTGGGCAGATAGTTTGTGATACTAGACCTCGGCTGTGTAATGTAGACAGGCTTCTTTATAAACCATTGTCTGGTGCATGAATCAAGCTGTCCCCATCAAGACCTGCTGTCGAGGTCAAGTCCTCCCGGGCGTTGTCATGTCTTAGTTGTTAACAGAAACTTTCTAGATGTTTGAAGGTAGATGCTGTGCACGATGGGGAAGAGCGTCGTCTCTCTGCAAACAAATAAAATGAACTGTCACACAACCGACTCTGTTGACCTACACGCCACAGATTTCATGGTACCCTCGGATAAAGCTCTCGCCCGGATGTAAACAGTTACCCTCCGACATGTGTCACGTCTGCACGCGGGGCGAGGGAGGGAGGAGACGGGGTGAAAAGTTCACTGATTTTGACATGTGCCTGTCTTGATGCATACGTCAACAGGGTTCACAAGATGGTCTTTTTCTCTCGTATTTTAAGCACAAAACTGAGTTTACCTTAGGGTCTGATGTACATCTTTGGTCGTTTAACGTATGTGCAGCCATGGCCCTGAACTCCGACCAATTTTGACACAATTATCGACCCTTGTAATTAGTATTAATAATTCAACATTTAAAGATCAATAATTAACCTATGCATTTATACGACGGCCGTCGGCTGTTCTTGGTTGTCACATCTTCGAAATTGTAGTCTAGGGAAGTTTGAGAAACTGGACTAGAGAAATATGTGTGTAGGAGGGGATGGGGCGGTGCCTCAGGGGATGCACGGCATGATCAGGTGGGTGTTCACCCCTCCGTCCCTCTCGTGGGTCCGCCGGTATCGCCTTACCTCTCACCTGGTGACACAAGTCGCTTTCCACCGCCAGCTACGTCTACATCAGCACTGTTGACGATGGACACCCGAGCACCACCCTCAAGTTGCACACGCCGTCGACACAGCAAACGCGTCCGTAGGTGCACAGTTCAAACTGCCGTTTCTACCCTTTTCCTGGGTGTCAAACTGCTGTGTTATCTAATACAAGTCTCAGGCCTCATCTCAGAGTTCACGTGTGAAATGTGACAGTTTGTAGGTCGAGGTACTGATGTCATCTTGACCCCACGTATCGGGGTGGAGAAGAAGGAGGTCGAGTGGCGTGCTGAAGAGTTTAGCGACAGAACGAATCAGTCGTCCCTTGACCGGCACCTGTTGGGTGCCTCGACTGGGTGTCGTGCCGGGTCACGTGGCCAAAGAAGACCAACTTATATCGCTTAACTGTTGAAAGTAGAGGAACCTTGTGTACTCCAAGTGTAGCACTCTTGTTTTGTACAAAGTCGTTAGTTGTATTCTTTGTATGAGGTCTGGAGCAACCTCCTCAGGCAATGTTCTCGAATGTCAGGATTCTCCTTTCCGTTTCAGTGAGCAGAGTCCACGTGTCACTTCCGTAGAGTAGAATCGCCACTACCAGGGATTTTTACACTTGTAGTTGGTAGTGAACCTTATGGCTATGGTACATCCTGTTTAGTCTAGCCATTGCCGCTGTTGCTGTTGCGATCCTGATGCAGACATCTGGCGTGGAGCTGCTGTCCTTGAAGAGAGTGTGGCTCTCAACTACTTGAAGCTGCTGACCTGTTCGAGCTGTACCCCGTTCATGTAGGTCTCTGCTTTGCCGCTACCTTTGACCTTAACTTTGTTCTTTTCAGTGCTGATCTCCATTTCATATGCCTTTGAACTGTCTGTCAGTGAGTCTTGCACAGGGTTGTCCATGGGACATATTTTCTATCCCATCCCATCCCATGGCAATTTATGCCTGTCCCATCCCATCCAATCCCATGGGACGTTTCCCATGGTAATAACATTCCTATGGACAATACTGCGCATTGCACACATGTTAACAAAGTCATGGCATAATGAAACTGGAATAAAAAAAAGTATTTTTCCTGTGCTTAAAAAGTCTGACAATGCAAATTTCAGCGTAAATTTATTTTACAATTTCAAGTATCGACTACCATGGGAAATACAAATGTGTTCTGTCCCATCCCATCCCATCCCATCCCATGGGACGTTTCCCATTCCTATGGACAACACTGGTCTTGCAGTTCTTTGTTACTACCTACTAACACCTCGTCGTCAAAGCGTAGGTTGCGGATCGGCCTTTCACCGATGGAGACAAAAGTATGATGGTCAAGGAGAGCTTCGAGAATGATGTTCTCCAAGAAAATATCAAAGAGCACTGGTGATAAGGGACATCCTTGACACACGCCTACTGTAGTTCGAAAGTAAGCTGCCTGGTTGTTCAGCATCAAGGCGGTTGTGTTCAAAACATTAAAGATCACATTGTAGCACATCACAACCTGTGATTAACGCTCTACAGTAATAATTCAGCACCTGACGACTGGTGAGGTTTCCAGTTTGTCTTTATTTATATCCTAGAAGGGACAATTAACACAGAATAACAAAAATAACGGAAGACGGGCTTCACCTGCAGAAGGACGGGTACGCACGCGCTGCACGATCAGGTCAGGTGACTGCGGCAGTAACAGGTACAAAAGCCCTGAGTGGAGATATGTACTGTATAGGCTGTGAGGTAAGTGCTTGGGTAGTGGGCACAGTGCACCGCTAGTCCATGGTTAACCTGTAGCAGTTTGCTGATATAAACATAACGACCGACTTACACGACAGCTGCTGTACTCGTGCTAATCAAGAGACCCTCAGGTGTGAAGTACCTGTCAGCACCTGTCAGTGATAGGTTGCTAGCTCAGTCAGATGTCCACTCGGGGCCTGAGTGCAGTGAGGTCGGACGGACCCAGGCGTTTACAACCGACGAAAGTGATTTCTTCACCTGACATTCGCTCCCTGAATGTTTTGTCTGCGTGTCAGTGGGACATACCTGTCGTAGAACTATACGACTGGAGCTTGTGTCGAGAGGAATAAAGCTGTTATAACGACTCAGATACTCAAGTCCTTATTGTAAAGAGTTATAAATACAGAAGTAGAAACGTAAGCTTATGATGATAATATATTTTAAGAAACACAAGAAAGTTCACCAGGACTGATTCATGATCGGGTACTGGAAACCAGACTCGACATGACGATCGTTTACTCGTGTAGCGCGCGCTGACAAGTAGGACAGTACAGCACGTGACTAGATTGCAGCACGTGACCAGACTGTAGTAAGATGGATATCTTCACGCATGCTGTGGATTGAGGTCAGGTGGTGATAGCGGGACCTGTGGAAGTCACTGCACGGTCCGTGATCATGTGAAATGCAGACAGAAGATTAGCAGCACGACAAGACATGAAAGGAATCTGTTTGGTGTCAATGGGGAAACAGCATGCCGACGAAACAGAGGTCAAAGGTCTTACTTCCCTTGGAAGTGTCGGGGAGAGTTTAGTTGCCGTGCGAGTCTCACGGCTGCACACAGAGGGGTGACTGCCCGACGACTGAACCGTGTAAAGTAGAGGGGTGGCTGACGAAGGCTGTACATAGAGGGTGACTGACCGACGGCAACACCTAGAGGGGTACCGCCTCTTGGGCCTTCAGATATTCAAGTGTCTAGCACAGTGGTTCTTAACCTTGTTTGAGGTACCGAACCCACAAGTTTTATATGCACATTCACCGATCCCTTCTTTAGTGTCAGCACGAATTGCGGGTGTGTCTTGACCTCCGTGGCGGAGGCTCCGCCGAACCCCTCAGACCGACTCACCGAACCCCGGTTTAGAACCACTGGTCTAGCGGGAGTATCAGCTTATCGCAGTAGCTTCTGAGACGAACATGGATGGAATTGAACCCCATTTTTCGGTAGAGCAATTGTAGAAACTATTTTCATGCATTCATGCCCGTCATTTCCTAACAACAGTGAGATTTATCAGAGCATAGCATGTCCGGGGTCGGCAATCCGGCTCCCCACCTTATCCGTGTTTCAACCGACATTACAACCGCTCCCACGTGAACAGGTTAAAAAAAAAAGAAAAAAAAACATATTGACCAAAATTCAGATGTGAGGAACTTTCACCCCAAAGCCATTGATCTTCTGTGACTTTCACACACAACTTTGTCAAGCGTGTGTAACCAATACGTCAAGGTGGCTACGTAGGGTTGGGCTACGTTGAACAGGAAAACACAAGATGGATTTCTGACGTTGAAGTTTCTTTATTCAATTCTCGGTTGCTGGCCTGCCTCCTCTCTCTCTTTCAAATCTCAACAGCCCCAAGCCACTGTCCACCACGCTACTTATTCCCCTACCCTCGGAATATTCTCGAATCTCGATCCCCCCATCCCCTGTCCCCCTCGCCCTGTCAGGTCATTGTTCCCACCCAAGTTCTCAGGCGGGTGTAACAATAGACCAGTGGCCGGGGTCGGTAGTTCAGGGTCGAACTCAGCCAGCGTGGGAAATAGGTCCGGTGGTCGCGGGTGGACAGTTCAAGGTTGGCTACCTACAGACGCAGCCAGCGTGGGAAATAGGACAGCATCACTCGACACGAACCTTACACTAAACAATTTCATCGTACACTTCTAGAGTGCTACACGTGCGACCACATTTGCCTGTTTATATTATAAGGCCCTTTTCCCGAAATATGTTTCAACAAACCTTAACCGGACAAACACAGAAGAGCTTTTTACAAGAGTATTTGTATAACCGGGGTGTAAGCATCTTTTAACCATTTACACTCCCTTTTGTATCGTTTCAGTTATTTGTTGTTTGCTGCTCTATATTAGTTTTGTCACTCTGTCATCACTGTTTTCAATAAATCTGACGGTTTCTCGTCGTGAAATAGCCTTCATTGCCGCTAAACACCATCAACCAGTCAAACAGACTTCATCAGGCCGAGTTGTTCACTACCCGCAGTGTGAGCCGGTGATGAGGGAACATGTCCACAAAATGATTTGTCTTGTGGTGGTGCTCATAGTATCACTAGTAGTAACACTACATCAGTAGATGACAGACCACATGACTATAATAATAAAACCAAACACCGTGCGACTATAATATAATTATAATAATTCTACACCAGTTGATCAGACAGACCACACTACTAATCGTTGACTGATGTCGGCGATGTGACAACTGCATGTATCACAGTATGATAGGAGAACTGACACTAGGGGGGGATTCGATCTGTCCGAGTTGATGTCGCTTTTGTCATTTTTCATTAGCTTCTCTCACAAGCCAACCTTTCAGTTCTCGTGGGGAAATAAAAATTCTCACTGAATCTGCTAGTGATGCGTTGCTTATTGAAATCTCTTCGGTTCATTTGACCAAAGGAAAGGTTTTGAGTTGGTTGTTGTTTTTTTTTTCCCGCCAGACTTGTGAACTACAGGTTCGATCGAAATGTCATCGAATGGGCTCGTTTGCAGTCCTTTGTATCCCGTCTACCATGGCATTGATAATGGAAATTTGAAACTAGGTTACCTCCCAGTGGCTGCATTAACAGTCCACTTCCCCCCAGCTCCTGGGTGGCGACTGGCACAAGGTCCTCGACTTGGCACTGTCTGTCACTCACTTGTCAGTACTACAGAGTTCTTAGCACAGTGTATCTAACACTCACTTGTCACTTCTACTGATTTCTTATCTGTCACTCACTTGTCACCTCTACTGAGTTCTTAGCACAGTATATCAAACACCCAGTTTTTTTTTCCCCAGGTAACTACGAAAACGAGGCATGCTGGTACAAAGCTTCCGGTTTAGTCAGATTCTTTGTTTAGGCTCACCAAGACTAACAGCGGAGAACTTCGCAAGAGGCTAATCGTTGGTCTTGACAGAGAGCAATCCACATGTACACGTCCATGGTCAAACACTCACTTGTCACCACTACAGAGTTCTTATCTTAGCACAGTCTGTCAAACGCTTGTTTGTCATCACTTCTCAAAAAAAAAAAAAAAAAAAATATCGCCTTCATGGTTTAACATTTGCATCTCGGGGCTCACGTTGTTCTGTTTGCAGAGCTCGTCCGGGGAATTTGGGCGAGGTCTCTGGGTATTTCTCTTTTCTTCTCTTCTATTTCCCCCTCCGTCTCTCACCCACCCATCGAAGTGTCAACTCAAGTTGGAAGCACTTAGCTACCAAAACAACCAGGCGACCAGCTCCCACCCATTCTCGGCATCGCCAGAGAAGAGGGTGTGAGAACTTGGAAAGCATGGATAGCAAGGGGAAAGAGTCTAACCATTGAACAGCAGCTCATGTAGCCCTGTCCTTGTCAAATTAACGGTGCGAGCAGGTGTGAAGAGTGGATTACAGAAGTGAGTCCAGAGCGACAGCCATTAGACCGTGCTGCGTATAAGTTTCATTTATAGGTCTGTTATCTCTTATCGCTACAAAAACATTCTCAAGTTCTCTATCATCAATCTCTCGATCACACACATGCACACACGCGCGCAGAGTGGATAGAAGAAGACACTCAGACCTACCTAGGAGTTAGACCTCGGGTATCAGTATCAATGACGATGTTGACCTCAGACCTCGACGCGCGCACGCTCAGCTTCCACGCAGCAGGTGACCACGACAAGAAATATGAGGCGACTCGAGGGTAGGTGCGAGTGTCACTTTGCTTCCTTCTCTTGTCACAACAACCGTGGGGACACCGAGCGGGGGACATGACGTAAGCAATATATTCGGCTTCTCCGACAACAACCTCCGGGGCGAGAGGATTGCTTCACCTCTCTGAACGTCATGCTTCACTCACCTGGCCTCTGGGTCCGTCATGCCTCAAAGGTGTCGCTAAGATGTACTCTCTGCATTGTCATTAAACACCACAGGTACTTTCAAGGTGAATGGGGAGAGGGAACAGAATGGGGAGAGGGAGCAGAATGGGGAGAGGGAGCAGAATGAAGCGCGCACACATACTTTCACACACACACAACCATTGCCAAGTCCCCCATGTTGCAGTGCAATGGGTGTCACTTACTCAGCGTACACTTAGCACCGCCTACTGATGGTTTACGGGAGAGGTTGTATCCCCACATTTTTCTGAACAAGAGAGAATGGGCGGAGAGGTGATAAAGCTTCCCCAGCCTTTCCCTATCATTTCACTTGCTGAGCAAGATATTTTGGGGGGTGTGTGTGGGGTGGGGGGGAAACAGCCCAAGGTTGTCACCTTAAAGGTCTACCTGGCAGCAGTCATTTGTCAAATGACTCAGTGTACGATACCATTCCCTAAATCTGGGTGAATAACGCTTTCATTATGGAGATAAACATCTACAAACATCACAAAGCAGTGTAGGAAAAGATAAAAATATCATTTATGCACAGATTTGCCTCATTAGACCCCGTCTCTGCCACTGGCTGAAGCCTTTATAAGGTCGATATATCTGCACAGCCTTTGTCTTGAGCTCATTCTGTGCACATTGATGTTTGTAGGTAAAGTAGGGTGGGTATTAACCCAGATTTGATGAAATGCTATCTTGCACTGAGCTTTAGCCATGTATCAGAAAAAAATTTGCTCCTCACTAGGCCTTTAAAGGCACATGAGTTATCTCCAAGCAACAAACTATTACAAAGTATTACACGTCATAGAAGTTTATTGAATTAGTTGACTATTTTGAACTGGTTTTCTGTGTTGGACAAATAGACAAAGGCTTTCATAGGAGGCATCATTTGTTTTTAATGATATAAAAGTATGTATTAAATGTAAATAGCACTAAAGTCACCATGATTTGTATCTCCTTGTGGGGAAATTGTGTATGTGCATAAAGTGTCTTCAGGTGGCAGGATGTTTCTATGAAGGTGACCATGTGCATGTTCAGAAATAGTCTTGGACATTTATGTGAAATGTCCATGCACCGAGGGCTAAAAGCATGTGTGTGTACCCAAGCACACAAGTTTTTGCTTCTCAAACATTTGTTTTAAATTGTAACAAAATGTATTGGTTAAAAAAAATTGTTCATAATACCTTGTAAGATTTTTATTTATACTTTTGTTCATTGTTTTTTCCATCTTTTATATGCAAAGTGCAGTCTCGAAAACCAAGGAAAGTTAAATTTTGTTATTATTTGAACATGATGTGTTGTGTGTGGGCAGATGAGAACAAAGCACTCCGAGTGGAGATTACAAAAAGCCAGCGGCTGGTAAAGCGTTGCGAAAGTAGATTGAAAAGAACAGAGGTAGGTTAAGCTGATATTGCTTTGCACTTTATTTTAGCATAAATTTTGCTTGTAAATGCTAAACTGATAATTATCACAGTAGTATAGATCTTACAGTTTGTACATTGATTGAAAGATGCTGCCATCATGTTTCCATTGCACCATGGTTTTGACTTTTGACAAAATAGTAGTGTGAAAGGAACTTAGGACCATCACCTCTCCCTTACTGCCTGGCCTTTCCCAACCCTCTAAGAAGTCAGGTACCTGTTTCACAGCTGTCAGCTGGGCAAAGTATTCTGCCCAAGTATCAAATCAGCTGATTTACATTTTCATAATTGGGTGCCACTACTAAAACAACTACTCAATCCACTTAAGCTTATAGTTTATAATTATTTTTTTTTTTAAATAAGTGTTTTGTTGTAGTCTCTAAAACTTTGTCGTCCTCCTATGCTTGTAATTTATTCATTTGCTGTGACAAATATAAAACATAATTACAGATTATTACAAGGTAATTTTACTGTATATAAGTCATGTAAACTTTTTTGGGGGATTTTTACGTGTTCTCTTAAATGAAACCATTGCAAGATTTATACATTGAAGTATTTATACAGTGAAGTTTGATAGATCTTTGAATTCTTAGGGTTTGCTTCCTAACTCTTCCTATACTGTTATCACCCACAAATGTGAACATCTTCATAGCTATAGCTCAATTGATACGTCTGTAATGAATGAGTGAAGTTTTGTGTGGATACAGGATTTTTATGTTGTATAGGTAACATTAATTGATTTGTATATATATATACACACAATGTAGAGGATGCTTATAGCATAAGTATGTGTGACATGAGTTGATATATACACATTTGCATAGCATATCTCTGTATGACATAGGTTGATCTATGTATACACACAGGATACTAACTTCTGTATGTGTGATATAAGATGATACTCATGTGTGACTACAGGATGCTTATATATGACATAAGCTGCAACATATAGATTCAGGCTAAGAAGCAGATGAGTGTAGACACAAGATGTTATCTCAAAATGTACAATGTAAGTTGATTCATTTTAAATTTCTAAATATTACTACTTATGTTTTTGAGCCAGTTCCGCAGACTTACAATAGTCTTGTTGCTTTGCATATTATGTTTTGAGTTCTGTCTTTGGTTTGTGTTTGCATATAAATTTGTGAAAATGGTCTGTTGCAATTCTCCTTTTTTGCAGGCTCAGCTTTCCAGGTACCTCAAGATTCTGAATGAAAAAGGTGAATTGTTTTTTTCAGATGCTCATGAAAGCTAAATTTTTTATTTGCAGAATTTTAACACTGGCAGTACTGATAAATTGAATTAACCAGTGAGCTTCTCAGTACATTGGTACATGGCTGTGGCTTTATAAAAGGTCGGAGCTAACATAGTTTCAAGTCTCTTGAAAACATCAAAGTTTTAAAGCTGTGGATTAGTGGAGGGGGGAAGTGTTTCAAAATTAATATTTTTGAAATTTCTTGTAACTGCCTAAAAATTGAAAAATTCTTAGGAAAGGTATAACATCCTTCAGCACAACAATTATCGTGATTTTAAGTTATGTGGGGTCTTGCAGGTCTGCTGTCAGAAAACCAAGTGACCAGGGCTTTAGCAGCAGCAAGGCGACTTGACAAGAAAGAAGATGGGATGGAACATTCCAACATGAGTGACTCGTATTCAGGATCCGATTTCAACTCTGACCTGGAGTCTGTGCTTGATGAAGATGAGGCCAAACAATGTGTGTACTATGCTGTAACTGTGGTGGATGTTCATTTTGTACGACTCATTTTTAAATGAGTGTCACAAACAGCTAAACCATGCCACCATCCACTTGCCATTTTCTCCAGCAATGTCACTGGAATTTGTTTTCTTAATAACCATGCCACCATCCACTTGCCATTTTCTCCAGCAATGTCACTGGAATTTGTTTTCTTAATAACATCAGAGTTTTGAGATTGTTCTTGGGCTTTAGAGACTGCTAAACTAGAAATAAAGATCTCGTCAGCTATGGTGTTTTCACCCCCGGAGTAACTGCATGACGAGAAATAAGTCTACTAATGTCATGTCTACCATAGAGGATATCTGGATTAGAATGTTTAGAACAGTTATTATGGTCCCATCCTATCAGCATGGAGAATTGACTTCTGGGTTTTTTGTTGTTTTTTGGTTGTCTCAATGACTTTGTTAACTTCATTTCAATTATCAAGGGAGAAAGATCATTTATTTGTTTAAATGCTGATCCTAAATAAATATGTCAAAACAGTTTATATATATTATTATATTATCCTTGGCTAATCAAATGCCTTCTTCACTACAGCTGTTGCAGACAGGAATCATTCTGAGCAAAAAGATGACATTATTCAGGATATTGTAGAGGAAGCTGTTCAAAAACCTGCAGAGTCTGGTGTCTGTGCACAGCCAACCCCATTGTCTTGTAAACCCCTGGCAGCAGGGAAAGCTTCCAGACATGGAAAGGTACATTCTAAAAAGCTGACGACTGCACCAAGTCCTGCAAAGTCATTGTCTGCACAGCATTCTGCAAAACTGGTTTCTTCCAGCCCCACAGCAGCACAGCTAGAGGAGATGACACATTTGTTTGCAGTGTTGCCGCCAGTACACTCACCTTTGCCTCTGAGTCCACTGGTGAGCTATTCCTCATGGCTAAGTGCTCTTGCTTATGTCTGAATACATCTTCATCAGACCTGAGTATAGCTACAGGTCTGAGTATTGTTGGTACCAGAATACATTCTTTTGGTTGAATCTTGTTCTACATGTTAGTGCGGCGGTATTTGAGTATTATTGTCCCTCTCTAAAGTGCCGTAGCATGTTGAATCATATAAATAGTAGATGCTTGCATATAAAAGAGCTAAACTTTAAATGCTATGTAACTTTAATGAATGAGAAAGCTAGGATAGTCATATAATGTCTTCATTAGGCAAATGAAAGTAGCATCTTGTGGACCAGACTCAAGACATGTTTTTCTTCCTTTTTGTTTGAGTTCTCTTTTATTTCATTCTTAAGCTACCTATTTAAGAAAAAGCCAAACGTTGCTGTCCTAAGCACAGTTTGTTCTGGAAGTGTCCTGATAATTAATATATGAAAATTTTGTTTGGCAGTCCAGTGTTAGACACAAAAGAAACAGTCTGAATGTATAGGCGTCATTTTTACATGTGCTGCAGAGAGAAGACAACAGCAATGATGAAAGTGAAGACAGTGATAGCAGCGCAGGCAGCAGTGGTGACATGTCATTTGCCCACTCACCGCATCAGTCTGTCAACTCAGAAGTTCCTATTATAAACCAGCAAACTTCTAAGAGAGATGAGTCTCACACCTCGCCCCCCCTCAAACAGCTTCAAAGCAGCTCGTTGCAGTCTGTCACCAAGTCTTCTAGTTCTATTTGTCTACAGGAAAAGGAGTGTTTAACCACTATAAGTAACAATGTTGGTCACATTTGCCCACCAGAAAAAGAGCACAACTCGGATATAGAATCAGCAACACAAGAATTAAAGAGAAAGTCTTCTAAAATAGACAAAATTACTTCTCAGCAAGACAGGTCTTCCATGTTGTACCCTGTAGAGAATAATTCTTTATCGGCAAGTCAGAAGTCTGATGGCAGTGTTTGTTTTGCAGTAGGAGCTATCCAAGAGCTACGTTCTCCTTCCAGAGGAATAACTCACCAAATGTTGCAAGGAAGTTCAGATTCTGAGCCTGACAAATTAGACAGCCCGAAGAAAAATAAAACTGAAACAAGAAAATCAACCATTATACAGGATAAAGAACACACTGTGGAATTTAGAGAAAGAACAACAGATGTTGATCCCTTGCTTGCTGGGCAGACAGTTTGTGCAGAATTGGGTAGTGATTTGAATTCAGAGAATGTTCAGGAACCTCAGTCTTTGTGCACAATAACCCCTTTTTCAGTTGGCATGAACACACCAGAATCTAATTTTGATACTGGAGTTAGTTTGCAAGCAACATCAAAGCAGTCATCTTGTGGAAAAACTTCAAAGATAATAGTGCAAGGCCTGCATGGCAAAAAAGTGACAGATCAGGGTGAATTTTCTAATGTGAAAAATGGTGGTTTCTGCAAAAGTAAGATATTTTCCTCTGAATCTGAGAGTGAAGCTGAAGCTGTGGGCAAAGAGAATGTTACAGATGATTGTGAAGGTTTTTTATATTCACCTGCAGATGTTGGTCATGCTCCAGGTCATGTAGCAACTGTTTCAAAAGGAAAAGAAAGCAGCATTCTGACAGAGAAGGTGGCCACAAATATGAAGAGCCAACATGATTTGTCTGGAAATATCTTGATGGGTGGTGGAAACGATACAAAACTTAAAAAGAAAAGACACATCAAGAAAATATTTGATGAAAATGGTTATAATGCAGATGCACAAGAAAAAAATATATGTGAATACAAAAGTTTATCATCCAGGAAACTTTCATCCTCTAGAAAATCGCCTATGTTGTCTAAATTGTCTCCTGACCCAAAGATTACAACATTTGAGCAGTCTTCTTTAGCAAGCAAAGACCTTTCTTTGTCGGATTCTTCTTCAAATTATGACACATCGTCTTTATCTGACTCATCAGCATCTGATGTTGAAGATGAATCAAAGGTTCCATCCACGAAATCTGGTGCAAAAAAGAAGAAAATTGTTCAGAAGAAATCTTTAGGCTTCGAATCATCCAAAAAACCACAACAAAATTTAATGCGGCAAAAGCAAGTTTTACATAGATCCAAACATCAGTCGACAGAACTTTACTGCCAGCAAGAGGACTCCCCTGACAAGATGTTGAACAGCAAACATCACAGGAAAAGAACATCCTCTGTTTCATCGGGAAGTGATGAGGAAGACATAGCAGCTCCTGATACTTCAAGGTTGAAAAAAGATACATCTAAGCAGTTATCTGTCAATTCTGAAGGGTTTGAGCTTTTTGATAGAGCTCAACTGAGCATGTCGGATAGTGATGATGAGAATATAGGGATAGATAAGCAGCATCTACCAATTCTAGATGGAGTGCAACTTGCGTCATCCAGTAACAGAGATGATGTTGATAAAAAGATGGAGAAGGTTTTTGTATCTGATCAGACGCTTAGTTTGTCTCCTGTCTGCAGTGAGAATGTAGAGACACCTAAAGACTGTTTGACAAAGCATATATTCAGTGAGGTGCCTGTTTGTGTATCTAAAAGTCAGGATGAAAAGAATGTCACTAGAGATGAACTGTCATCCTCAGAAGTCTCGTTTAATGAAGAAGTAAAATCTGCCAAAAAACATCCAGACAAAGTTTGTGAGGGTGCAGTCTCAGGACAGGAGGATACAGTACAGGAGGAGCATGTACAGTATCATAGTGCTGCTGTCTTTTCAATGACACCATGTGAAAATTCCTCAGACCATAATATTCCAGCTGAAGAAGATGTAAGGATTAATAAGAAAATGGTAGAAGGCACAACAACCAGCCAGATGAAGACCTTGAAAAGAAAACTGTCCAAGACTGATGACATTGGTGCAGTGAAGAAAGCAGCAAAAGAAGCTCTCTTGGAAGAAAACACAGAAAGTGTGTGTGGTCTTTTGTTTGCACACAACTGGCAGCCTTGCTCTGAAATTTGTGTCAGGGAGATTGAAGATGACTGTCGTAGAGAGCAGCCCAGCATAGTTCAAGAACTTGTTCGACCACGAGCTCAGTTCTCTCAGCCACCTTCCTCTTTGCTCGCTCATGCTGCCCAGTCAGCTAAAAGCACATCCACCATTGTCTCTTTAGAGACAGACCCGCAGAGGCCAGCTAGCAGACAGCTGCAGGAAGGGGATAATTCTGATGCTAAAAGTTTGGAGGATGATTCCATCAGTGCAAGGGGACCAGCAAGCCTCACATTGGGTGCAGAAGCAAAGGAGAAGGGCAGTGCACTCTGCCATGAAAATACAGAGGTAAATCATGCATCGCCACATTCACAAAAAGAGAGATGCGTCGATTTGTTTGACGGTCATGAAAAAGATACAGCACAAGTTTCAGTTTCCAGTAGTCCAACAGTGGCAACACCTCAGTTGGTGCCAGAAGTGATGCATACCTCCCAGTCAGCTGAGGGGAGTTTCAATATATCCAAGGAAGCACTAGCTGTGATGGAGTCTGCAGAACTAAAAGTAGTGTCACCTGAAGCAAATTCTGCACCTCTGAACTTGCCATCAAACACAGTTATGACTCAAGCTTCATCATCTGGGAAGATGAAACCCAGTATAGGACTAGGGACAGAAGAACCTGCAAACAGCTTATCACTGCAGTCTACCAGAGTGTTATCAACAAATGTGTCGGAAACTTTACCACTTCTGGCATCAGAATGTGTTTCACATGCTCCAACATCTCCCCTATCTTCCTCCAAGTTGAATACCTGTGTGGGAGAAGCTGTTGCGACCATTAAACTCCCTGAGTCTGCTGAGATCTTACCAACCACTGCTTCTGACAAAACAGCATGTCTGCCAGAGCATCATTGTCCAGCCTCACCACAAATTACTTCTTCCACAAGAGAGAGTGTGCAGTCTGACACTGCGTGTGCTGCAGGAAAGAATGTGCAGTCAGACAGTGCATGTACCATTTCCAACTTCTCTTCTGCTCCAGCAGTGACATCAGCCCCTAGTGAAAAGTTCGTGATTAGCGATTCATCTTGTGTAAAAGCTGCAGCAGACAACTCTCTGGCTTCAGTCTTGCCGTCTGGTCTTGTGACAAGCATGTTTTCTGAACCACATGTCTCAGCTTTTTACTCTCTGAAATTAGAAACTTCTAAATTAGCATCAAGTCTCTCAGTTCCTGGAGAAGTGTCTGAAATGTCTGCTTCAGATGTCCAGAGACCACCATCCAAGTCCTTTAAAAGTTGTCATCAAACTCCCAGAGGTATGCTGCAGTCGTGTGCAGAAAATATGCATTTGTTCACATCCAGCAGCTGTGATGAAGCTAATAATTTTACCATGGAGCAGCATACACAGGGTGCATCTGAGACACGTGCTGTAACACAGAAGGCTTCTGAGGATTGTGTTCAGTCACTGTCTGCTGGGAAGGATATCAATGCATCCAGCAGCCAGTCTTTATTTTCAACGTCTGCCTTGTTGAAGGATGGACCTGCAGAAACATGCATTGAAAGATTAGGCAAGTCTGTGTCACCTGCATTGCCAGGTGCATCTGAAGATGTGCTTACGAGCGTAGTTTGTGCTGCCAACACCATTAGTAATGTAGTCCAGCATGCCAGTGCTGTGCACTTGGAAGAGGCACCAGAATCTGAGAGAGAGCAGCAGTTGCTTGACGTGTGCTTAGAGTCTGATGTGCAGCACATCTCACACCTTGGCACTGGAGAGCCTGCTGTATCACCCGACATTCTACCATTGCCTGAATTCTCAGCTCCAGAGATATGTCACACCAATACATTCCCAGCTTTTGGTGAGAGATCATCAGATGTTGATGTTACAGCAGCCAGGACTAGGTGAGTTTGATATTTGCTGTGATGTGTGGCTCTAACAATGCTGATTATTATCTTTCACGTTATGTATGTTCATTTACCTTTATAATTTTTTTATTAATTTTAGAATCAGAACAGTCATTCTTCCTCCACTCCACCATTCATTTCAGGGTCAGGACAAGTTCACTCCCTTTCACATATTTCTTGTCGTGACCTCAACTGTGAAGTTACAGTTGTTACGTATGCTTGTGATTTGCTGATAACATTGTAAGTGTATATATGCTCTTGTGTCATGACATAAATTTACAACTGACACAAGCTGCAGCTACAACAGTGTCAGTAAATGCATGATTTGTTTCATCTAACCAGTGTTGATGCTATTTCAGCACTTTACCTCCAGCCAAGGATGAACTGAAGGATTTGTTTTCTTCTACAAGTTTCAAGTGGATTGCAAATGTCCCACACCTCTTGTCTCCCCTCCCGGTATCTCCCAGACCATCTAAAACCCACAAAAGAGAGACTTTTAAGAACCAGAACTCTTTGCTGTTTCCATCAGAAAAGTTGGCAAAGTCTTCCCTGCTGTCCATCATCTCCCCTCTGTCACCTGGTTGTGACGAGGCTGAAGGGATCCCAGACCCTAGCAATATTTTCAGTGATTATACTACAGCTGCTTCTAAAGATGCATCTCAGTCTAGAAAAAAAAGGAAGCAGAACCATCGACAGAAGAAGACTGACAGTTTGCAGGGTGGGTCTGTTGTTGGGACTAACATGCTACCTGCTCCATTATATGCAAATGCCACTTCAGGAACATTTGACCACAAACTTGACCACCTGAAGGTCACATCAGCAGTGTCCACGGCAGTGGGGAAAAGGATATCAAGAGTAGCCTCGGTAGGAGCTTCTAGTAGCCAGATGGTTAAGCCTGGTGAGATTTTCAAGATGTCTTCAAGTAAAAAAGGAGACTCATCAGCAGTAATACCACTGTGCAGCAGGAAGAATCCCATTGAGCTGGCCAGACAACAGATGGAGCATCGGCACCATCAGCTACAGCTTCAGGCCAAGTAAGTGTTATTTTGAGAAAAAAAACTGTAATGAGTCATTGTATCAGTGGCACCATTATGTGCATTGTCTTCCTTGTAACTTCTTCATTTATGTTACATGCTTGAGAGAGTATATACTTTAACCCTTGATCTCTTTGCATGACAGGAGTAAAAAATCTACAGTTAATCTGTCTGAGAAGCAAAGTGATCCACCCATCAGACTGTGCAAACGACAAACGACTGATCAGATTTCTGCACCACCTCCAATAAAGAAGTTGGAGACAGACAGAATTGTGGCTGGAAGCATGGAAGAAAAAATTCAAGGTATATATATCTTATATATGGAAATGCCTTTCTTCTATTTTTGGTGGCTGATACTGTCTGATACCCTTTATGGATAATACTATATATACCATATATATATATACAGTATATACCAGATAAGATCCAGCTTAGCCTCCGAGAGACAAGTAGTACTGACTGGCATGATAGAGGAAGTAGAGACAGAGAAGACACACTATTTTGGTCATAAAAGACACACACAATGTTGGGCAGAAAGGACATGCACAAAATCTTGGGAGTGAGAAGCAGTAATGGCAAATAAGCAGACATGATGCTTTAAGTGCAAGAACAGGGAGTCAGGTTCTGAACAGAACAAGAGTGATTCTAACAAATAAGCAGATCCCTCGTGCTGTTATGAAGGGATATTGAACAGGTAGAGGTGTCCTTTTGACTGGTCAATAGTCAACGTTCATATTAATCATTTAATGTCATTATTCACAAGAGAAGGTGAACAAGGTATTTTTCCATCAACAACAGTTTTGAACTGATACACTTTTGTTTGGACAGATTTGCTGGTGGAGTTTTACCATGACAGGTCTACAGCTGCTGAACCTATTATTGTCAGCCTTCAGCAGATAGCAGTGGCTGAAAAGTACTGGCCAGTGGTCATCAACACTGTGTGCAAGGTAGGTTGTTTTGTCTTATTGCCTTTATGTGATTGTGTGTCATATACACTGGCGCCATCTTGTTTCTTTTGTGTGATTGTGTCATGTAGATTGACATCTTACTTGTCTCACTGTCTGTCATGTAGACTGTCATCTGTTTGTTGCTTTATCTCACAGCATGTCATAGATTGAATCTCTTTGTTGTATTTGCTTTTTTGTTAACTCTTCAGGTGAAATGAGTTCCTAGGTCTGTCTTATTGTTACTGTGATTGATTCCTGTCTGCCTGATAAAACATTTGTACTATCTGTGCATGTATGTACAATAATAATAAATATATGATTTATATAACACATAATCATGCTCACAAAGGAGCATGCTCTCAGCTCTTAAGACAAGTAGGAGATGTGGACAAAATACAAAAGACAGGAGAAACAACTATGCAGACAAACAGAAGATACAAAGAGGAATCAGGAAACAAACAGTAAGGATGGAGAGTGTCATAAATCTGCAAAGATGAGCACACAAACTAGTCATTTGACTACAACCACAACTATTGACAACTATGTTGATTGTGTCAAGGATAATGTTGGGGAAATATCAAGGTGTATTTTTGCCTACCTGATGTAACAGTTTTTGTGTCTATGCAGCTGTTAGGAACATGTGATGAAGACCTCCAGGCCAACATTGTACAAGCCTGCACCGGAAGACGTCTCAGTGTGTCTGATAAGAAAAGACTTGCACAACAGTCATTTCTTGCTGCTGCTGAAATCCATCTTCTCCATCTACTGTTGAGACTCATGGAGACAGAAAGTGTGAGTTAACTGCCTTTACTCTTTCTGTAACTACTGCTTTTGACACTGTAAGGTGTTCTTAGGTGGTGAGGATAATAGTACAACAGAAGTCGAAATCAAAGATGATAGGATCTTGTCTGTTTGAATCTCTGAAAGCAAAAGTGAACATGAAAAGTGACATTAAAATATAGCAAGATAGAAGTTTTATTTTAGAGAATGGAGAATGCTAGAGAGAAGTGCAGAATCCATAGGGGTCATTGCCAGAAAGCATTCTTTGTAAGGTATGTGCATGCTGCTAATACTCTGACATTCTGAAATAGATGTGCAAGAAACATCAGCTGATGGAAGGGCTGTGGAATAAGATTTTCACTCATGATAACATGCAGAACATCCAGCGGGCAGCTTTATGGTAAGTTTTGCTTATAACCGGCAAGTTTTACAGTTGGTTGGAGAAGTAAAAGTTGAGATCAGCTTCAGGGATCAGAAAGACAGACGAGGGCAGAAAGCACAATACAAAATCTAGAACCTAAGAAGTAGGCATGATAATGTTAACCTTGTAATCTGGGATATGTCAGCAGATTCCTAGAGGGCGTTGAGACCGGCAGACATGAAATATATGACATTCAGCATGTAGTCTTGTAATGAAAGGTATTTCTGCATGTCCTGCAGAGATTTTTATTTTTCTGTTACACTCAAAGATTCATTTTGATGATGCTGTCATTGGTTTTGTCCTATGCTTTGTTGACAGTCGACTGTATGTAGGGCTGTGTGGTGCAGAAGGAAACATTGAACAGGCCCGGGTGCTTGGTTACTGGGTTGTGCGGTGCCGTTATCTCTCCTATGTCACTCTCATGCTTACCGTGACTGCTGCCTGGCCTGCAGCTTTCAGCAGAAGTGGGACAGGTGAGACCAAAGTCAGCTGCTTTAGGCAATGTCAGAAAATTATCCCTTTGTCATATAACGTCTGAATAAAACAGGCAATTTTGCATGTTTGGTTCAGGTGGGTGCATGCAAGTGTAGTAGGGATGTGCTGGTTACCACCATTTTTTTTTTTTCTCCCAAGGTTGTTACTATGGGTACTTCACAAAGTCTTTATCATTATCTGTAACCCAGACAGTACCAAAAAAAATTGTAATAATAATTTTAAAAAGTTTCAGCAAGTACTTTGAAATAATAGGTATCACAAGTACCCATGCTGTGATGAATAATTGCAGACGTGACATTAAAATCGTCAACAGTGATATTACCACACCAGCTAATCTCACAGTTCCTAAGTATTATCATTTCCACACAAAATGCATGCTTTTTATCAGTAGCACCACTAAGTACAACATTTTCTCTACTAATACAGTGACTTTTAGTAGTTTTCAGTTTCTTGTTGGTTGGGGAAAATCAGTGGCTCATCTTTTGTATTGTTACAGAATGCTGATCATTTCTTTAATGCAACGTTTTCTTTTCCGTATAGAAAGCATTGGTGTGCTGACAGTGCTAGAATACATCATTATGACAGCCATCCAGGCAAGTCCTGCAGTAGCCAAGGTGAGTTTCTTAGTGCGTGTGAGAAAGAAAAGAAAACCTCATTAGCCAACTTTGCCTCTTTATTAGATAGAAAGGAAACAGGACAGATTTAGAGATCGACCACTTCAAATTTATTTCTTAATATTACATTTTATGATTTTTTTTTCTGGAAACCCAAATTAGATGGGGTCAAAAGTCCTACCATGACACCAAAAACATTAATTAGAAAGGATAAAGTCTGAAAAAATGTTGGTAAATGCAGTAATTAGATAACAAAACTACTTGTAAGTGTTTTGTGTTAAAATAATTTGTCAAAATCCTTTATGCACTAAAATTTATGAGAGTTTCCATGAATTAGAAAGAGTGGTCGAAGTCTTATTTACTATGTGTGTGTGTGAGTCTCTGTAAACATTCAGGTGCTGACGTGTATTACATGATCATGAGATGTTATGTGTCCAGCTTGGCACCTGTTTGGAGAACCTGTGTGGCTGGGTCTCTTCAGTCCAGGAGCCACAGCATGTGCTGGCCAGCCTGGTTGCAGAACTTCAAGTGCAGGTGAAAAATGGAGACACAAGCAGAGTCAGTGAACTGAGTAGGAGCATTGAACTCTTGTGTTCCTCTAAAAATGCTGAGTGGATATGGAGCAGCTTTGTGGAGCGTCCAGTGCGCTCAGCATCCATGAAATGGATTGCCAAGGGGGCAGCAAGTGATGTCTCTCCTGACTACCTAGTCTGTCTTTTGAATCTTATAGGTAAGCTCTACTGTATGGTCAGGCAAATGTTTCAATAGAAACGACATGATCTACTCCAGGGCAAGCATACAGATGGATAAACAGACTCAGGAATAGGATTTTTATTTTGTGCAGTGTGCAGAGGTTTTTCTTTATAGTTTTGAATTTTCTTGTAATTTTTAGCACACACGACTGTGGGAGTACCTAAGTTTTCAGAAATTCTAAAGGTCACATACCATAAAGGCTGTGATGCTGAACCTGTAGCACTGATAGATTATCATGAGTAGTTCTTGTTTATTTTACATGCATTGTGGTCTGTATGCACAGTGACAACCAAATAAAGCAGTATGTTGCAGTACTATATTTGTGAAAAGGAAAAATTTGCCTTATGAAGCATGGTGATATGTGGAATTTATAACTGC